>NW_022196896.1:91829812-91865517 GCF_008632895.1 Mastomys coucha
GGGGAAACTGGGAAAGGAGAAATTTACATGTAAATAAAGAAAATATCTAAAAAAAATAAATAAATAAAATAAAATAAAATTCCAAACCAGTTAGTTAACTTTTCCTTGGGAATCATGCATTGGAAAGAGAAACAGAATTAATATAAATTTGCAACATTAGACCTTATTAATTTTCTTCTCGAACTTTCTGAACTCTCTTGATCATATGGTATATATGTGATCAGGCGATATAGGGGTGGCTGCTTGGAAACTCTGAAACCACAGCTTATTGTCTCAAAAAATCAGGCAAATGGGAAGCTTAGAAGAATTGTATAACACTATAGTAGAGGATAATTGAACCACTGCTTTACCCCAGTTTCATGAAATTGAAAGGTACCATAATGTAAACAATTTACCCAGAGATCAGGAATACAAAATTGCATTTCCAAAATACACTAATAGTTCTAAGAGATGTACTGTTTTCAATCAGATCAGCCCATGTGTTTTAAGATCCAAAAAAATTAACAGGATGCATAAGTGAAGTCTGCTTTTCTATCTGCTAGCAGTAGCAGACATTAACTACAGAGATGTCAGGCCCTAAGCACAGGGGCGTCTGGTAATTGTCATGTAAAGTAATTGAAAATGAAAGAAAATGAGAGACAGAAGGACATTGAGGCTTGAGGCTATAATGCATACTATATACCTTAATTCTAAAGTAACCACTGAAGTAGGTATTAATTCCATTTTAAATAAAGGCAAGTAGGTTCAGAGAATTAGCATGATTATTCTAAGGTCATACAACTAATAAATTCAGTTCCTGAAAAATACATTATAAATGGAGCCACTTGGAGAATGCTCTTTTGTGTCTTTTTTCCCAATCAGTATAATTTTCTCCTCACAACCTCATAGGAAACAAAAGTGATTCCATTTTTATAAAAATTACTGCCAAGATTCTAACCTAAACTTGTTACATTTGCAACTTTGCACCAGTTTTCTTTTATTACAGAGCCAGGAAGCTAATGTAATGCAGATGTTAGCCCCTCTAAGAAAAATATAATAGAGAAAAGGTGCCAACGCATAACCATGCAAAGAAGTGCACCTTCTCCAGGAGATAGAAGAGAAGCAGACAAAAAGAAGAGTCTGAAAAAGTCATATTTCCACAAGAATATTGATAACGGAAACTCATATCTAATAATGGGAGTGTAAGTGGATAGAGTAGTTTGGAAAGCACTTTGGCATTATATAGTTAATTGGCATGTTTCCTTAATCTACAAGCTGTTGAATTGGTATGGTATATACCTGTATGTACCTTAGAGTAATGGTTGCATATGACTATCAACATACACAAAAGAGTGCCAGAGATTATTGTGGGCTGATGAGATGGGTCAGTGAGATGGTTTAGACACTTGCCACCCAGCCTAATGACATGATTTCAAGCCTCAGGAACTTTTCCTCTGACTTCCATTTGATTATACCATGGCACATTCATATTCCATTATATGCAATGAATAAACAAACATAATAAGACTTTATAAAAATATTATGTATTATTTATAATCATTCAAAACTAAAATTTACCCTCAATGACTGTGACCAAGATCTGAATTTACTTAACTATCTATGAAAAGAAACTCCATATAGAATATGATTATCACTAAAGTACTGACTTAGTGAGATCCAAATTAATTTTTCTTATGTCTATTACTACCAAAAAAATTTATTGTTTTGCTGAGAGCGGTGTCACTATATGTAAGTTGAAAACAAAAAGCTATAAAATCAATAGTCATAAATCTCAGGGACTCATAGGAATAGAAAAAGAAAAGGACAAAGAACTAGTAACTAGAGGGAATTTAGAAACTGAATCCTCATTCTAGCTATTTCTAAATTCATATGTTTTAACTAGTTTTTCAGTGTGTGTGTGTACATAAACACACAGTCACACACACATACATAAACACAACAATATGTATGCACACACATATGCATGAACGTACATATACAGACATATGCACACATTTATATACACACATGCATATATATGTACACATACAACACTACAGCACATATATATATACACATATGTGCACACACATATAAATACACACATTTGTATATATGTTATCACACATTTTATTTAATATGACAATGAAAGAAAATCCAATTATGAGGGTGCCAAATTTTTTACCTGGAGACAATAATAAACTATTTTCTCACAAAAGAACTCCCATTGATAACATGAAACAAAATATATTTTTGAAGGAACATAAGACAAATTTCAATAGTGGGGAGAAAAATGAAAATCTTCATATTTGTTTTAGGATGGTGGAATAATCACCTAGAAAAATCAAATATTAGTTACAGATATAGATCTAAAAATTCAAATAAATACTGACAATTATATTAAAATTGATTAATTTTAAACAAATATAATTAATTTCTATTAAAATTTATTTTAAATACTACATTTCATATGTAAATATACAATTATATATGAAATATCACTGCATTAAAAAAGTTTGACTTAATGATTGTGAAAGCTGATTCCATCTACATCAGTGCAATAGGAATTAGACATGCCTGTCACTCAATGTGACACTTTAGACCACTTGAGTGGTTACTAAAATTTCTTTTGGGGTAAAGGGGTTTGTAATATAATTTTTTTCTCTTTTTCTCTAGTCAATTTCCAAAGTAAAAACTAAGTTGAACATGAAAAATTCAATTTTTGAATAAGTAAATAAAATTAATTTGAAAAGAAAGCCCCAATTAAAAGCTTCAGTAAAAAAATAATAGAACCTTAGCCTTCTAGATCAGGCCAAGCTAACACTGGACACATCAATAGATATGAATATTGTAAAATAGGAATAGAAGGAGAAGATTCTCAGCACAAAGGCCCCAGAAAACATCTTCAACAAAACCATAAAAGAACATTTTCCTAAGCCAAAGATAGAGATGCCTATAAAAGTACAAGAAGTATATAGAAAAACAAATAGATTGGACCAGAAAAGAAAATCATCCCACCAAACAATAATCAAAACACTAAGTATACAGAACAAAGAATTTCAAAAGATGCAAGGAAAAATGTCCAAGTAACATATGAAAGTAGACCCATCAGAATTATATCTGATTTTTCATCTGAGACTCTAAAAGATAGAAGGGCCTGTGCAGAGAGGTATTATAGAACCCAAGAGACCACAGATGCCATTCCAGACTACTATACCCAGCAAAACTTTCACTCACCACAGATGGAGACATCAAGACATTCCATGACAAAACCAAATTCAAACAATATCAGTCCATTAACCCAACCCTTCAGAGGGTATTAGAAGAAAGATTTCAAACCAATGAAGCTAACTACACTCAACAAAACACACACATAAACACACACACACACACACACACACACACACACCACCACCACCACCACCACCACCACCACTACCTCCACCACCACTGCCACCATCACCACCACCACTACCAAATTCAAAATAACAGAAAGTAAGAATGATTGGCCATTAATATTTGTCAACATCAATGGATTCAATTCCCTAGTAAAAAGACACAGGCTAACAGAATGGATGTATAGACAGAATCTATCATTTTGCTGTATACAAAAACCACATATGTAGCAGAGGATGGCCTTGTCAGTCATCAGTTGGGGGAGAGGCCCTTGGTCCTGTGAAGGCTCTATGCCCCAGTGTAGGTTAATGTTAAGGCCAGGAAGCAGGAGTGGGTGGGTGAGCAGGGGGAGAGGGAGGCAATAGGGGGTTTTCTGATGGGAAACCAGGAAAGAGGATAACATTTGAACTGTAAATAATGAAATATAATGTAATATTAATAATGAAAATATCTAATAAAAATTTTGAAAAAAAATAAATTAGTAGCCTTCCTCTACACAAGTCATAAATGGGCTGAGAGAGAAGTTAAAGACACAATACCTTTCACAATAGCCACAAATAATATAGAATACCTTGGTGTGACTTTAACCAAGCAAGTGGAGGACCTGAATGACAAGAATTTCAAGACTCTGAAGAAATAATTTGAGGATGATACCAAAAGATGGAAACATCTCCCATGCTCATGGATCACTAAGATTAACATAGCGAAAATGGCCATCTTTCCACAAACAGATTCAATGCAATCCCTATCAAAATTCCATCATAATTCTTTACAGATACTGAAAGAACAATTCTCAACTTCATATGGAAAGACAAAAAATCCAGGATAGGTAAAATGAGCCTCAGCAATAAAACAACTTCTGGAGGCATCATCATCCCTGATTTCAAGCTGTATTACAGAGCAACAGCAATAAAAACTGCATGATACTGGTATAGAAACAGAATGGTTGATCAATGGAATCAAACTAAACACCCAGAAATAAACTCACACATCTATGGACACTTGATTTTTGACAAAGAAGCCAAAAACAAACAATGGAAAAAAGAAAGCATCTTCAATAAATTGTGCTGGTCTAACTGGATATCTGCATGTAGAAGAATTAAGATATATGCGTATTTATCACCCTGCACAAAATTCAAGTCCAAATTGATTAAAGACTTCAAAATAAAACCAGATAGACTAAATCTAACAGAACAGAAAGTTGAGATTTGCCTTGAACTTGTCAGTACAGGAAACAACTTCCTGAATATGACACCAATGGCTCAGGCACTAAGGTCATGATTTAATAAATGAGGCCTCATGAAACTGAAAGGATTCTGTAAGTCAAAGGACACCATTGTTAGGACAAAATGACAACTTACAGATTGGGATCTTCACTAACCCTGCATCTGACAGAGGGCTAATATCCAGAATATATAAAGAACTCAGGAAGTTAGATACCAACAATCCAAATAACCCAATTAAAATATGTGGTACAGAGCTAAACAGAGGATTTTCAATAGATATATCAAATGACAGAGAAGCTCCTAAAGAAATGTTCAACATCCTTATTCATCAGGGAGATGCACATCAAAATTACTCTGAGATTCCACTTTACCCTTCCCAGAGTGGCTAGGATCAAAAACTCAAAGGAAAGTACAGGTTGGTGAGGAGCACTCCTCCACTGATGGTGGGAGTATAAACAATTTGGAAATTAATTTGTCAGGTTTTAAAAAATGGAAATAGTCCTACCTCAATATCCAGCTATACTACTCCTGGGAATATGCCCAAAAGATACCCAACTATACCATAGAGACTCTTGCTCATTTAAGTTCATAGCAGCTTTATTTGTAATACCCAGAAACTGGAAACAACATAGATGCTGTTTCAACTGAAGATGAATAAAGAAAAATGCAACAATGGAGTACTACTCATCCATTAAAAACAAGAACACCATGAATTTTGCAGGCAAATGGATGGACTAGAAAATATTATCCTGAGTGAGATAACACAGACCCAAAAATACTTGTATGACATGTATTCAGTGATAGGTGGATATTAGCCATAATGTACATTATAACTATGGTATAATCAACAGACCCAAAGAAGCCAAATAACAAGGAGGGACCAAGGGAGGATGGTTGAATCTTCCTCAGAAGGGGACACAGAATAGATGTCAGAGGCTGTTGGAAGTAGAGAAATGAGTAGAAGATGAGTTGGAGAGGGAGCCAGGGGAGATCATATGTAGGGAGAGCAGCTAAAAGAGAAGGTGAGATCAGCAGTGGGGTGGTCAATATTTAGGATGTGCCAGAGGCTTGTGTTCATGGGAGGACCCAGAGGGTCTATGGGGATGATTCCTGATGAGACTCCTGGCAGTGGTGGATATGAATCCTGAAGTGTACCAATCACTTCCTGCAGCTAGGCAGGACTCCCAATGGAAGGATAAGGACACTAACCTACCCACAAAATCTTCAACCCAAAATTTGTCCTGCCTACAAGCTGTAAAGGGACAAAGATAGAGAAGAAATGGTGAGGGAATGACCAACCAATGACTGTCCCAAATTGAGATCCATCCCATGGGTAGGAACCAATTCTTGATACTGTTAATCATACTCTGTTATGCTTGCAGACAGGAACCTAGCATAACTGTCCTTTGAGAGGCTCCACCCAGCAACCAATGGAAAGAGATGCAAAGATTCACACCTAAACATTAGATGGAGCTGGGAGAGTCTTCCTGAAGAATTGGGAGAAGGATTGAGGGACCCAAAGAGGACAGGAACTCCATAGGAAGATCAACAGAGTCAACTAACCTGGACCCTTGAGGGATCCCAGGTAGTGACTCACCAACGAAAGACTGAGTATGAGCTGGACCTTGGTCCCTTGCACATATGCAGCAGATGAGAAGCTTGGTCTTCATGTGGGCCCCCCAACAACTGGAGCAGGGGGTATCCCTGAGCCTGTTGCCTATCTGCCTGTAGATCTGGCACCCCTAAATATATAGCCTGTCTGGCTTCAGTGGGAGAGGATGTGCCTAGTCCCAGAGTGACTTGATTGTGTGTGTGTGTGTGTGTGTGTGTGTGTAGGGGGACAGATTGTCAGTTAGGAGGTGATACCCAGAGGGGGCTTCCCTTCCTTGAAAGAGAAGGGGAAGTTGGAATGAGGGGAGTATTTGCATGAGGGGGTACTGAGAGGAGAGGGGGCTGATATTGGGATGTAAAGTGAATGAATATATGAATTAAAGAAAGGGAAAAATGCCAAGTCAACAGAAACTATTTTCCAAGGCAATAGTTATCTGGTTGTTTTTGTTTTGAATTCCCCAAGTGTTTACAGTGTACTGAAACAACCAAGACAAATCCAGCTACATTTCATCACATTGTAACTTCATAATTTGATGATTACTTATACGATTTAAACTATCCACAAGACAGTCTCATAGTTAGCATAGTGGGTGAAAGCAAATAAAAAATAAATCAATATCAGAAAAGAGCTCTAAAATGCACCTTCCTTTATGAAACAGTAAATGAACAGGCCGATATGGTCTTCTGTTTACCTCAGTGGATTTTTGGATGAATCAAAGCTCAAATCTTTGGAAACCACATTCTTGAGAACTAGACTTGAGCAGTGAAATCAATTGAGTATGTAGATTTAGACACTAAAGACTGTAAATATAACTCTGAAACAAATTTGTATGACAGCAATAACTTATAGTCATTGTAACCAGGAAGAAAATAAAATTAAGTGATAAAAACTCCAGAGCACAAAAGAAAATGCTGATGTTTGAAGGTGATCTGTTTCCACATACAGTAGCCAATATGATCTACTAAGAGTGTATTGGGACTGATAAAAGGATTTAGCTCTTGCATAAGAATAGAGATCAATAGCAAAACATCAGTAACCTTTGCTTCCTCTGGCAGTCTTATGTTATACTATGTACTATGGAATTCTGTCTACAGTTGGAGCAAATATTTATGCTGGCAGGGAACTCTGAACCTTCGAGCAATGCCTTCAAATACTTTTACTTAAAAAAAAAATCCTAAATGTCACCTCATGTAAACCTGTGAGTAATCAAATATTGTCTTACACTGGAGCTGGTTATGAAATTCTTCAGTTGCAACTTTAAAACTTAGGGATGATGTTATTCTGTATTCACCTAAAGTTAGAAAAAGTACACATAGATAGCAAATATTTTTGTTGTTTTAGAAAATTTTAATAAGTGCATCTTTCACAAAAATATAAAACATGAAACTTTTCCATATTAATCTCAGAAAATGAAATATAATGGATATTATATTAAGAATTTCCTTTTTATTGGTTATTTTATTTATTTACATTTTAAATGTTGCCCCAATTCCGTGTTTCTCCTCTGCAAACCCCCATCCTATTTATCTTCTCTCTGCCTCTTTGAGGGTGTTCCCCACCCACCAACCTACTCCTGCCTCACTACCCTAGCATCCCCCTATGCTGGGGCATCGAGCCTCCACAGGATCAAGGACCTCCCCTCCCACTGATGCCAGATAAGACCATCCTTTGCTACATATGCAGCTGGAGCCATATGTCCCTCCATGTGTACTTTTTGGTTGGTGGTTTAGTCCCTGGGAGCTATGGTAGATCCTATTGGTTGATATCATTGTTCTTCCTATGGGATTGCAATCCCCTTTAGCTCCTTTAGTACTTCCCCTAACTCTTCCATTGGAGTCCCTGTGCTCAGTTCGATGGTTCAGTTCGCTAAAGCATCCACTCTTGTATTGGTCAGGCTCTGGCAGAACCTCTTAGGATACCAGGATCTTGTTAGCAAGTGCTTCTTGGCATCAGCAATAGTGTCTGGGTTTTGTGTCTGCAGATGGGATGGATCCCTAGGTGGAGCAGTCTCTGGATGGCCTTTTTTTGTCCTTTTTTGTCCTTGCATTTCTTTTAGACAGGGACAATTCTGGGTGTGTGAGTGTATATGTGTGTGTGTGTGTGTGTGTGTGTGTGTGTGTGTGTGTGTATGTGTGTGTGTATATACATATATATATACAATTTTTTTATTAATATTTTTTTATAGTTGAGACTTCATCCCCCTTCTGGTCTGCCCCCGCCCCACCTACTCAGCATCCTATACCTTCTCCCACTCTCCCCCAACCCTCACTCCCCCATGCCTTCAAGAGGATGTCCCCACCCCTCATCTCCACACCACCAGGCCTTCCTACTTCCTGAGGCCTCAAGTCTCTTGAGGGTTAAGTGCATGTTCTTTCATTGAGGCTAGACCAGGCAGTCCTCTGTTGTATATGTGTTGAGGGCCTCATATCAGCTGGTGTTTGTTGCTTGGGTGTTGGCTCAGTGTCTGAGAGATCTTGGGGGTTCAGGTTAGTTGAGACTGCTGGTCTTCCCATGGGGCCACCCTCCTCCTTCCTCAGCTTCTTCCATCTTTTCTCCAATTCAACCATGGGCGTCCCTGGATTGCATCAATTAGTTGGGTGCTCTCAGAGGGCTGAGAGATCCGCAAAGATCATGAACTGGAAATCTTCTGTAAGTCAATAGGACAAACTGGCAACCTACAGATTGGGGAAAAAATCTTCACTAACCCCACATCTGATAGAGGGCTAATATCCAAAACACATGAAGAATTCAAGAAGCTAACCACCAAAAAGCCAAACCCAACCAAAAGATGGGATATAGAACTAAACAGAGAATTCACAACAGAGAAATCTCAAATGACTGATAAGCATTAAAGAAATGTTCAAAGTCCCTAGTGATCAGGGAAATGAAGTTAAAATGACCCTGAGATTCCACCTTACACCAATCAAAATAACTAAGATCAAAAACTCAAGTGACAGCAGATCCGATGATGTGGAGAAAGAGGAACATTCCTGTATTTGTGGTGGGATTCCAAACTGGTACACGTACCCTGGAAATCAATCTGGTGGTGCCTCAGAAAACTGGGTTAAATTTTTTAAGATTGGTGTGTGGCCCCATCCCTCAACCAGGGGCCATGCCTATCTACTAGATATAGTCTCTATAGGTTCTATCTCTCCTTTGTTGAGTATTTTGGCTAATGTCACCCTGTTGGGTCCTGGGGCCCTCTTGCTTCCTGGAATTTGGGACATTCTATTGGCTACCCCTAGTTCCCTATCCCTTCTGTACTTCTCTCATGTCCCTTCCAATATCTGATTTTCACCCCCTTTTTTCCTCCCCTTTCTCTGTCCTTCCCCGGTATTTCCCTCTACCTCCTGTGATTGTTTTATTTCATGTTCTGCATAGGATTGGAACATCTATACTTTGGTCTTCCTTTTTCTTAAGCTCCATATGGTTTTTAGATTGTATCATGGGAATTCTGAGCTTTAGGGCTAATATCCACTTATCAGTGAGTACATACCATGTGTGTTATTTTGAGTTTGTGTTACCTTGCTCAGGGTGATATTTTCTAATTCCATCGATTTGCCTACAAATTTCGTGAATTCATTGTTTAATAGGTGAGTAGTACTCCACTGTGTAAATGTACCACATTTTCTGTATCCATTCTTCTGTTGAGGGACATGTGGGTTGATCCTAGCTTCTGGCTATTATAAATAAGGCTACTATGAACATAGTGAGCATGTATCATTGTTTTATGTTGAAGCATCTTTTGAGTATATGCCCAGGAATGGTACAGGTAGGTCCTCAGTTAGAACTATTTACAATTTTCTGAGGAACCCTTAAAGAGGAAACATGTAAATCTGTTAAAGAAATATAGAAAAACACAACCAATTAGGGAAGGGATTGAAACAAAACCATCCTTGACCTAAAAATGGAAATAGAAATAATAAATAAATTACAAAGGGAGCCAACTCTGGAGATGAAAAACCTAGGAAAGAGATCAGGAGCCATAAATGCAAGCATCACCAATAGAATATAAGAGATAGAAGAGATGATCTCAGGTGTAGAAGATACCATAAAAATCACTGCTGTAACAATCAAAGAAAATGCAAACGCAAAAAGCTCCTAATCCAAAATGGTCACAAAGTCCAGGACACAATGAAAAGACCAAACCTAAGGATAATAAGTTTAGAAGAGAGCAAAGATTCCCAACTCAAAGGGCCAGTAAATATTTACAACAAAATTATAGAAGGAAACTTCCCTAACGTAAAGAAAGAGATGCTCATAAACATACAAAAAGCCTACAGAACACCAAATAGATTGGATCAGGAATGAAGTTCCTCCCATTACATAAAAATCAAAACACCAAATACAGAGAACAATATTAAAATGAATGAAAGAATATTAAAAGCAAGAAGAGGAAAAGATCAAGCAATATATCAAGGCAGACCTATTGGAATTACACCAGACTTCTCAGCATAGACTCTAAAAGCCAGAGGATTTTGGGCAGTTGTCATACAGACCCTAAGAGCACAAAAATGCTAGCCCAGTCTACCATTCCCACATATACTCTCCATTGCCATAGGGAGGAACCAAGATATTCAATGACAAAACCAAACTTAAACAGTATCTTTCCACTGAAACATTCCTACAGAGGATAATAGAAAAACTCTAACACAAGAAGGGAAACTATATCAAAGAAAAAGCAAGAAATCAATGTTCTCACATCAAACCCAAAAGAAGAGAACCACACTAGCATAATTCCACCTCTAACAACAAAAATAACAGGAAGCAACAATCATTTGCCCTTAATATTTCAACATCAATGGACTCAATTCCCCATTAAAAAGACATAGACTAACAGACTGGGTATGTAAACAGGACCCAGCCTTTTGCTGCATACAGGAAACACATCTCAGTGACAAAGACAGACACAACTTCAGAATAAACGGCTGGGAAAAAATTTCCCAAGCAAATGGTCCCAAGAAACAAGCTGGAGTAGGCATTCTAACATTAAATAAAATTGACTTTCAACAAAAAGTTATCAAAAAAGATGAGGAAGGACACTTCATACTCATCAAAGAAAAAAATCTACCAAGATGAACTCTCAGCATCTCATTCTCAAGCATTCTCAGCATCTATGCCCCAAATTCAAGGGCACCCACATTTGTAAAAGAAATATTGCTAAAGCTCAAAGCACATATTGATCCTTACACAATAATAGTGGGAGATTTCAACACCCCACTATCATTGGACAGATCATGGAAACAGAAACTAAACAGAGACACAGTGAAACTAATAGAAGTTTTGAACCAAGTGGGTTTAATAGATATCTTTAGAACATTTCACCCTAAAACAAAAGAATATACCTTCTCAGCACCTCATGGCACCTTCTCCAAAATTGACCATGTAATCATACACAAAACAAGCCTCAACAGATACAAGAAGATCAAATTAATTCCATGCATCCTATCGGATGTATTAAATATTAAATGAAGCAATATAGCTTGGGCTAACAATACTCCCCACAAAAGGCATATACTACACTATATAACAAAAACTTCTGTACCAGGCATGAGAAGCATCCATTTGAACCTTTTGATCAGAGTGTACAAGGCTATACAGGGTGCTGCTTTTGCCCATGGCTGCTGCTTAGAGGTTGAAGGTGAGCTCCTATATGGAGGTTCTGCACACATTGGATACAGGACTCAGATGATTTGAACTGGATCTAACCTAAAAGCCTCTTTCCTACAGTCAATATTTCATAATACTAGACGGTCCTATGTATGCTTGCATAAATAAAACCTGAAAACTAATAATGTGAATAGACATGGCAATGCAGAAAAGAAACATAAACTCATAGGGTCCAGGCATTAGACAAAGCACTGCAGGTAATGAATGACTACCAAGAGAGAGAAAGAGCATGAATCTCTTTCAGGGATGGATCCACTAATTGGTTATCTAATACAAAGTGTTCTGGACTGAGATTATATACACTTAAAGCCATAACTAAATGGAGTCTGCACATTGTTTCTGTTCATTAAGCAATGTAGGCATATAATAATAATAATTTTAAAAGAGTACAATAGTTTGAGAGCGAGTAGGGGGTATGGGAATATTTGGAGAGAGGAAAAGCAAAGGGAGAGGTAATGTTTGCAGTGCCTCAGGCAAGTAAAGACTGCTTGGAGAAGTATAATTAGGTCCTTCCTGTACTGAGCCTCTTCTTGGTTTCAACAAAAGGTGATCAACCATGAAACCATATGCATACAAACAACAACAATGAGCTTAATATGTTGTATTTATGTATTTTTGAACATGCACATATATATAAAAATTTTTAAAAAGGTTATCAATTTGAGAGGTTGGGCATGGTTGAAGTTGGAGGGAGGATATTGGGAATGGAGGGAGGAACTAGAGGAAGGAAGTGATGTAATTCAGTTTTAATTAAAGCAATAAAAAAGAGACTAAGTCACCCATGATAAAAAAAATATAATAAGAAAAAGAAAAAAAGGAATAATAGAAACATTAACAAAAAAGTTACATAACTATTTCCTCCTTGCATATTTTCATCCAGTACTGCAGAAACATTAACAGTAACATCATGATATTTTGACAATTATCACATTTTGGTAATAGCATTTTAATATCATTTTCCTTATGGATTTAATCTTTTTGCATTTTGCCAGAAATTCTATCTGGGTGTGTATTTTCATCCTTGTTTAAAAATCTGAAAATCAGGGGAATAGAGAGATGGTTCAATAGTTGAGAGCATAGGATGCTCTTTGAGAGAACCTGAGTTTGATGGATGTTACAGCATCCATATGGTCCAGTTCCATGAAATCTGACATGTTCTTTGGCTTCTTTGTACTCTTTCTGCACACATGTAATGCACAGGTACAGGCAGAGAGAAAACCCATTGTAATCATTTGAAAAGGTGTGGCCTCCAATGACTCATGTGTTTGGATGCTTGGTCCTTAAGGAATGGCACTGTTAGGAGGTGTGGCCTTGTTGAAGGAAATGTGTTAAAGTGGAAAGTTAAGGGTTCTTTGGAAAGTTGTCTGGATGGTGTTTTGCAGGGCAAACAAAAGAAGGAACATTTAGCTGAAGTGGACACAGGAGAGAGGATGTTCTGTTAAAGCAAACACATGAAGACACGCGATGAAGGATTCATTGCTAACAACACATATGTGGTCCACTTACATTGTGTAGTTGAGTTGTATTTGTCAGGACTCCATAGGAAGAAATGCACAAAAAACCTTCCGGTAGTGTGCTGCGGTTTCTTGCCACTTCTGTGGACTAGGGCTGATTGGCAGAGACAAGACTCAAGCTGAGCCAAGATCCATGGAGGACACGTGATGTTTGTCAGGTATAAACAGGACTCCAAGGACAGTGATGAAGGGTGAGCTTGGCTTAATTACACAGGTAGCTGTGCAGCGATTATGGATCTCTCATCTTCATTGATCTCACTTCCCTGAGAGAAGCACAGCTAAGAACTTCTCCCGGTGATCCTTCTGGTCCCTCCTGCAGACTAGAGCTGAGGCTAAGTCCTGACTGTCTCTGCTAGGTCCTGTCACCTCTGTTGCTATCCCAACTCTACCAAACTTGACTGCTGGTGTCTCCACGATGTGTTTGTGAGTGGATCAAACTGCACTGGTAATCTGTGAACTGAACTGCTGATTTACAGACAACACAGATGGGAGTTGCTCCAAAGAACCTTTCAAAACGGGTCCACTTCCCCCACCCCACTTGGTTCCCCTTGTATCCTATCTTTATTAGTACCCTTGGTGGATGGTGGGCTAAAAGGGAAGTTAAAGCATTTAAGGGTCATCATTAAAAATAGATTTTGAAAAAATTAGTTACAGTGTGTCACTGTGGGAGCAGGTTTTGAGGTTTCCTATTCTTAAGCTATACCCAGTGTGGCACACTGTCTCCATCTGCTGCCTTCAGGTCAAGATTTAGAACGCTAGCCTTCTTTAGCACCATATCGGCCTACATGCTGCCATGCTTCCTACCATGATGATAATGGACTAAACTCTGAAACTGTAAGCCAATTCAAAATTAAGTGTGTCCCTTTGTAAGAGTTGGCTTGGTCATGGTGTCTGTTCACAGCAACGAAACCCTAACTAAGATACCCATCTACATAAAATAAAAATAAATCTTCCCCCCCTTTTATTGAAAATTAATGCTCTTTGTATATAATGTATCTTGATTATAATTTCTTCTCCTTCTACTATCTCCAGTTTCACCTCCCATCCTCTCCCATCTGGATCCACCGCCTTTCTGTCTCTTATTGAAAAGAACAGGCCTTTAAGAGATAACAACAAGACAACAAAATAAAGTATAGTAAGATAAAACAAAAACCATCTCACTAAAGTTGGGCAAGGTAGACTAGCAGGAGGAGAAGAGCCCAGCAAAGGCACAAGAATCAGAGACCTGCTCATTTGCACACACAGGAGTCCCATAAAAACACTAAACTGGGAGCTATGTTATATATGCAGAGGATCTGGGGCAGACCCACACAGGTCCTGTACTTACTGCTTCATTTTCTGTGCATTCAAATGATCTTTGTCCACTTGACTTAGAGGGCCCAAACACTGCTCTTAAGAAAAAAGTAGTAATAAGATGACTCCTAATGATATTCTGCTGTATTCATAGATCTGTCCCTTTTTCAGCTATCATCAGAGAGGCTACCACCTGCAACAGATGGGAACCAATACAGAGACAAACAGCCAGACATCATGCACACACACATACACACACACACACAAACACACACACATACACAAAGAGAGAGAGAGAGAGACAGAGAGACAAAGAGAGAGACATATTTAGAGAAAGAAACAGAAAGACAGAGACAGAGAAATGAGGGACAGAGAGAGACAGAGACAGAGAAATGAGGGACAGAGAGAGACAGAGACAGAGAGAGAGAGACCCTGGAACACTCACCTCTTAACAGGATGTCTCCATCAAATCTCTTTCCAAGAAGAGGAGGAAGCAAGAGTGTAAGAGCTAGAGGGGATGGAGCACTCTAGGAAAATAAATCTTTCTCTTTTTAAGTCAATTTTGCTTAAAGGCACAGATTTCATGCATCTCACTTTGAGTCTATAGATTATTTGAAATTTGCTTGTTTTTTATTCATTATTTTATTTTTGCTTATTTTGTATTAATGCCTTTATTATTTTAAATAGTTCAGGGTTTTAAAATTGCTATATCATTTTCCTACTTTTTGCTAGGAAAAATGTGTTCTCCTTTCTACTTTTGAGTTGATTTCCTATCCACTTCTGATTTTGTATGCTTTATATTTCTATTCTTGCATTTCTTAGTTTTTCTTGTCCCCCATTTATTTCAGTTACAGGTTGGTTAGAGTTCATTGAATATTTTCTAGACATCATTCCAGTGTTATCACTTTTGTAGCCACACATTAACTATTTTTGTTTCGACTTCTTTGCCAAGCATTTGGGTTAGCCTAGATTCTCTGCTGGCCTCTGGGTAGATTGACCTTGCTTCTGTTTTCTGTCTATAGGACTGATGCTTAGTTTTCAAACTAGTGCAATGTCCACTTCCTTTTGCTATTTTGCTTTTATCTTCAGCAGTGCTACTTCAAAAAGCTTTCAGTACCAGACTCTCACTTGTCCTGAGGCAAGAGAATAAACGACAATGAAAAAGTCTTCGTGCTCTCTTCTCCGGGCTTTGTAGCAAATGTAGAGGAAGCTAATTTTGCCTGAGGAAGAGTTAGAATTGTGGTCAGGATTTTGCTTCATGTCATGCTGTTGAATTCAGCATTTGGAGATTACACATATCTTAAAATCTATAGTGGTTAAACATGTACTTCTCATTTCTAATTGTTGGAAAGTGAAGACAGTATGGCAAGCCCACACCCTATATACATCGAGAGGGTGTGCAAACACTAACTATCCAGCTTCAGATGCATACTTTTTAATAGCATATATGTAGACTCTTTCTGTTCCTATTGTTCAGTGATCTGAAACCACGGTGTTCCTGCAGTCCTTTGCAGCTGCTTTGGGGTGCCAGCTCTTTTCAGTGCTGCAATGAAAGCCTAGATAAATTTAGAGTCTTTTTAATAAATGTTTTAAATTATTAATAGTTGTCACATTCAAGAGATTTATATAAAGTTGCATCAAAGATTGCTACATTTATTTCTGATTGGAGTTGAAGCCTGTTGACTTTTCTATCAAATATACCGAAGGAACACATGTGATATGTGACAAGAAAGCTGGAGAAGATTGACTGTTTAGCATGGACAACACCCAATCTGTGCCTGCCAAATGAATATTTGTTGTGGTAAGCATTTAAAATCAATTTGGGGGTTTCCACTCGGCCTGAGATCATTCAGTTCCCAGAAATGAAAAACAGAACTTTTATATCCACAGTAAGTCTTAACAGCACCAGAGCTGGGCAGATATCAGTTCTCTAAACTATTTTGTCTACTTCCCTGTCAATAACCCCAAGATAGGACTTGGAGTGTTTCACTTGGGTTGCTTTATGACTGGCCAGCTCTCGAGGCCAGTTTTCATGATCCTTTACTCCATGGGATCTTCTCCTCTCTCCACCTTCGCCTCTTTTCTCCTCATGGTCCTGCCCCAGACCCCAAGTCCGGGAATCAAAAATTGCCTACATCTCTTCTGCCCAGTTATAGGCTGTCGGCATCTTTATTCAGCCAATAGTTTTAAATTAAGGAGCAAGGTTCTGTAGCATCATTTGGTGTACATGAGAATCTCCTCATCCGTAGGCACAACCAGATCATGGGGATACTATTTAGCATTACAACATACAACAAAAGACCAAACTTCAACAGATATTCATGACAATTCTTTTTCTTTTCAAGGGAAACTTTAGTCTTTTTCATGAAAGATCTTCTAATACTTAGATTATGTAAACATCATTATATCTTAAATAATGAGGAATAAGTTTCTAATTTGTTGTTGGAAATTCTAGCACACTTCCTCCTAGTCTAAGGGAACATTAGGGAAGAGGCAGGTGGAAAGGATGTAAGAGGAATGCTGAGGATCTCCTCACACTGAAAAGATGACAGCAGCTGTCATGATCTGGGCAATTTTGGACTGTCTTGATTCCTTATGTAGGCAGAGTGTCCCATAAAACTCCACCCTTCCCTGAGGTATTAGAGAAAATTAAAAGTGCTAGGAGGAAGAACGTGTCATTGTCTTTAGTCATGTAGGAACTGACGAGTTGCCCATGTTCCAGTAAATAAATAAATAGATAAATAAATTAAAAAATTGCAGTCATGTAGACAAGTGATGATAATTAAGTTCAATCTCTCTTTCTCTTGTACACATACACACGCACACAAACACATGTACACCAAAGTAAAGAGAAATTTTGTTTGGAAACAAAAAGGTTCAACAGGGGAGGGGGAGGAATGAGAGAAGCCAATGAGGGTTTAAATTTAAACATTGAGTGTATATGGGTATAAATTACCAAAGAAAAAGAAAAGACCATAAGTGCTGTAGAACCTAGAAATAACAATACACTCTGTTTTTTCTAGAGCCTTAGAAGCAGACGGACTCCGGCATGATTGTGTGTGAAACTCACTCCTTCCACTCTGCACGTCCCAGTCTCTTGTGCACACTCATGTTTATTCTTTCTGCTGTTTTTCCCTTTCCACTAAAATATCTCTGAAGTTCTATTTTTATCTTGAGATATGTTTTTATTCCAACATTTAGATATCATGTTTACACATTTAAAAAGTTACATAGTTTTAAAATATTAAAAATCTGTGGTTTCCATAAAAATAAAATGATAAATTATGCTATAAATTAAAGCCAGGTTTTTAGATTTGAATATGAAAACATTTTACAGGAAAATCTTTCATTGTCTTTCTAGTTCTTTATCTGTGTATCTACACCCTCATCTGTACCTACCTGGTTAGATAATCTTTATCTTTAATTACTTACTACAAAACAATTTCAGCAGCATTCTATTGCCAGCTCTTATCAGATGGTAAGGAATTGCATTTCTTCTTTTGTGGTTACCCTTTGAATGGCACAACTGTTTGTAACTTGACACAGGCCAGATGGTTCTGGTCCTGTGGTCTTTAAAGTTCTGAGTCTTGAGCTGACCTCAAAAAAGACAATCTATAAATAAAAAAATAAATAAATTCATAATACCATTACAGACTTATTCTTGAACATTTCTTTCACAACCTGGGAATGATTTTATGTATTTTGAAACCAATGAGGTCAGAGAAAACATGTTAGATATTGCAGGGAATATAATTATATATATATGTATGTGTGTGTATGTTTATGTACACATACATACATACACACATTATGTTGTAGGACATATAATTCCGATTATATATATATATAATATATAATAATTGTTGATATTTATTATATATTATAATATAAATTTATATACCATTATGATAATCATCACCAGTGGGTTTTATGTGGGTTATAACTTAAATTTATATGTCTCCTGTTATTTGTTTATTTGAAGCCCATAATATTTGAAGATGATAATGTCTTTTTCATGTCAGGATTACAGAATGATAGACATTAAAAATACTTCTTGGAAGGTGCCTATATCCTGGATTAAAAGCATTCAATGTATCATAAATAGTTGCTTCTCTACTTACTGTCTATAAAATGACCTGTTATATAAAATAAGATAGTTTTTTCCCAGAGTTCTAGAATATTGTGATGTTCTTTGTCCTGTATTGAAAGGCCAACATTTTGTTCAGAAGAAATAAATGGATGTGACTAAAAGGGAGCTTGTCATGATAAGGTGCTCTTCAACAAGAATCATTCATCAGGTAATGACTTGCTAAATAAAACTAAGAAATGCCTGCATCTTGAAAATGAAATTTGTTCCATAAAAGATATGAATGAGCCCCGTAAGAGTTATGTGTCATTCTTGGCTGCTCTAACCCTCTGCTTTCCCTCTCCAGGAGGCAGGAAATTTCATCTTTTAGAAAGTATGGAAGGAAAAAATGAGAGGTAAAGTAATCCAAGTGCTCTTGGGTCTGCTATCAACATGGCATTGTTCATTACATTGAATGCTGGGAAATCAAAGTTATTGTAGATTTTAGTAGTTCTATTTTCCTTACTTAGGTACAGCTTTTCAACTCTTCTTTAAAAAATAGCTTTCCTTACAGTAATTTTACAAATGACTAGAACATCTTTAAGTGAAGTTTATTGAGGTATGGTTACCATAGAAGAAACTTTCCCATTTAAAATATTTATTTGAATGATATTTGACAAAATTGTAAACTGAAGTAATTATGAGCATAATACAGATGCTAGGTATTTCTATCACTAAAAAAAATAAAATCCCTTGCATGCCATCCTTAGTAATTATAATCAAGCTTTTATAGATGTTCTTGTACAGGTTTTTTTTTGTTAAATATGAGCTATATTTTGGTTTGACAAAATCCTAGCTATGGGCTTAATAGGTGATATGCATGATTAAAGGTATAAGAACCTATTGAGTCATTCTCTGCAATTATTATATAGTTTTGATGTTCATATATATGTATATATGTATTCATCAATGAGGATTAAGTATCAGTTATAATTATACAAATATCAATAGCAAATAATATCCATTCCTAGATATTAGAAAATAATCAAGTTTTGAAGAAATAAAGGATGTAGCAGAATGTTCCTAATAAAGTTCACATCAGTTATGGCTTAAGATTTTATTTTTACTTTTAGAGAGGCATATAAATATGAGCTATAGGGATAGAGGGGTTGGATAGCCCTTGCCACACAAGCCTGATGATCTGAGTTTGAGTCCCAGAACCCATGTGAAAAAGTTGCATATGACTATAATCCAAATGGTACTATAGCAAGATGAGAAGCAGAGACTTGGAAGTTTACTGGAAAGCTAGCCAGGAGTATCACAGCACAATAGAAACAATATGAGAGACCCTACTTCAGCAAAGTTACAGCAGAGAACCAACTCTGGAAAGTTATTTTCTGACTTCCACATTCTTATCATGGCATGCTCAGTAATCTTACTCTAATGCAAATTGGTGAGAGTGTTACTGCACAGATAACTATAACCTCAGAAATGTGCACAGGTAGGTCGAGCTACTCCAACAGTGTCACTCCAAGGGCCAGAAGATGACAGAAAGATGCTGCTAAAAGAATGTTCATTAATACTGATGGTGTATAGCAGAGAGAATAGCATGCCTTATGGAACCTTCGTTAATTCTTTATTCACACCTTCTGCTGGGTGGGTTGTTGTTGTTAAGGCTCTCTGATGCATGTTGTTTGTAGATGTTTAAACTCAGCAAGCAAACATTGCAGCAAATTTGCTGTGCATACCTCAGAACCAGTTGTCACTGTCTTTTACACTAAAAACAAAATACAAATATAAATAGCAAAAGATGTTGGACGAAGTGTCTCTTCAAGTCTGATCTCTGTCAATGCAGCGACTCATTTGGAGTTTTCAGTGTTAACTGAAGACTTGAGTGCTGCCCTTGGTGGCATGCCTTGTTTTAACCAAGTGAAGGGCTTTGATTGCTGCTTGTACAAAGGTCAACCTTAATCTGCCTCATTTACAAGGAAATAACCCAAAGGTTCAAGAACATGTTAATTTTGTCTAGGCAATAATTCATTTATCTAGGCAACCAAATAGAAGAGTAAAAGTATTTTAGTCATTGGAAGCATAAGTACGAAAGACATGGGTCAGAGTTTTAAAGGCATTTATAGATTAGTGAGGACAATGACCCCAAAACAAACAGCCCAAACTAGTGTGACAAGTCACAGAGCCATATTTGCTCGACAGGGACCCAATTCCTGTGGTTTTCTAATAAGTAATGTTCATTCAAAAATGAGAAATAATTTGTAATTTAAGGAACTTCATGAAGTATTTGACTTTAAGAGGAAAAAAATTAATTTGGGGCAAGATGTTTCTTAAAAAAATATTTGATTTCTAAGAAGCAAACTGTAGACTTTCAAATCAATAATGATATTTGACCTAATGAATGCTATGCTTTGACAAATATTAAAGTAACTAATTTAATTACCTTCAATAGCAATTTCAAGTAAATGCTATGAAGTGCTTATGCTATCTATGCATTCTAGAAATTCTTATAGTATATGAAAGTATGTTATTAATCAGCTAAAAACCAAAAGGTATACTATAATATTAAATGTATAGCCTTGAGTGTAGACATAACAGTCTCCAAATAAACAATAGTTAGGTAAGTAGGTAGACAGATATATAGATAGAGATAATCTCCTTTTAAAGTAACACACACTCTTTAAGGAGAAGAAATTAATTAGAAATTAGTTAATATAATGTTTATATTTAAGTATGTGTGTGTGGTGTGTGTGTGTGTGTGTGTATGTAATTCTGTGTGTATGTGTGTATTTGTGCACATATATGTGGAGACCAGAGTTAAATAAACTCTATTACTTCTTACTTTTATTGTTTTAGAGACAGGGTCTCTTGGTGATTCTTGAGCTCCCCAGTTCAGCCATGGCTAGCCATCGAGACTCAGAAACCCTCTTGTCTCTGCCCCCAAGTGCTATAGGCATGAGCAGTCACCCCTGGCTTTTATGTGGATGCTGTGAACTTAAACTCAGGTCTTCATGCTTTCTCTGCAGGGATTTTCCTCACTGAGCCATCTTCTCAGTCCCCATTTTCAGCTCTTAGTATTATCCACGATAGAGCAAAACCTGATTGTTTCAGAGCGAGAAAATGCAGAAATCTAAGGAGGATGTGTAATCCAGAATCTAATATAAAGTCTTTTAATAAAATTCTTCTTAAATACTGATAAAATGTGGCTCGAAATCAAAACTTCATTAAAAAAACTAAGCCTTCTTTAATAATTTAATAATTTAAAACTTAGAGCCTTATACCATTACAACACATATAAATCTATGAAATACTAAGCACCTTAGCCAATCATGTTGTTATTGTTTTATTGCATTTTATCATGTGTTTTGACTTTAATGAAAACCACTGGTTAATGGACGTCTTCAACCTTCTATATAGGCTTGTTAAACAAGCAGCCTATGAGGTGTTTGGTGGTCTGGTTTGCAAAATCTGTTGCACATGGAATGATGGCTAATGATAACCATTCATATCCTCATTTTTGCTACATTCAAGTTTCAGAAGAGAAGGAAGGGGAGCAGGGTCAGAGGTGTCAATACCAGCATCTAAAAAACAAAAAACAAAAAACAAAAAAACAAACAAACCAAAAAGCAACTTTGTCCTTAATTATAGTGAATGAAATAGAATGGATGCAAGAAGCAGAAGCTGGCTTCTGAGGAATGTTACACGAGTGTCCAGTAGAGCCCAAGGGTCTCCATAGTAACTAGTTTCAAAGGTTGATTCATTTCCCTATAGCCCGAGCTGATGTTTGGGTTTTCTGACTTCCTTGTATTCAGATAATAAATGCCCAGCAGTTTATATGAGTCATGCTCTGTTCTGCATAAGGATGCCCAGTCTAATATCTGGGCATTATTATTATCACGAAGGGATGCTTTATTGATGCATCCTCATATCACATTATCAGCATAGCTTTATGTTTTTCCTAGTATTTTTCCACCAGGGGTGCTTATGTCTTTTAAAAGTAATACAAACATTGCTTTGTTCAAGTATACTGCTTGAAATTCTGAGTTTCTTCATGCATGCCGGTCATAATAAAATATATTATGGTGCATTAAAAGGAGACTGATTTGTTATGCTCAGAATTTTTTTTTTGAAAATACAGATTCTCTTGGAGTGGTTATAATTTAAACGGCAACATCTGCTTCCAATTCTATACATTTCTTATAAGATAAAATTAGAGAGTCAAATGAATGATTTTCATGAGATGAGGCCTGGGAATTGGAAATTAAATGTTTGTAAAAACTTGTTTAAATCAGGTAGGAATTTTATGTCTTCACATGAAGTAGTCAATAAAAAATTCATAACACCTAAATTCAATTTGGGGCACCTATGAGAGTGTATCCACTCTTTAGGACACTCATTCCAGAAGCCACAAAGACAATTAAGTGGCTATTAATATAAAAAGGAAACTCTTATATGAATTATGTCTTTAAATTGATGTTCCACTGTGTGGTAAAGCATGCACTTTGGCATTTCATGTGATCTAGCCCAGTGACTTATCATATGAATATTTAATTAGTGGGGGCCCTGTTTAATTTATTTTAAACCCGCTTTGACTTTTCCTATATCGTTTGCTCCTATGCCAACCATCAGTCTTTGGGGTATCCTCTGTTGGGAAAAATGGATCCTTTGTTTCCTCAAGGGACACTGAGAAATATCTGCTGTCAACTCCCTCCTAATAGTCCTAATAGGACAGGTGACCATTATTATCTGTTCAAGGAAACCACAGCTTCAAATTAAAATGGAAAAAATATTTACTCAATTATTTCACATATTTGGAGTCATAGACCTGGTGCCCATCTATGCCACGCTGATTGACTAGACCCATGACTGGCATCCCTAACCAGCTTAGGCTAGCACGTTGTTCTTTCTAAACAGCAAAACTAACCATCCAACCAACCAACCATACAAACAAACAGACACCCTCTGCTTTATTCAAGGGCTATGGTAAAAATAGCCATACTAATCTTACAAAGATTCTGACATTTTCATTGTAAGTTCACAAATTAAATGAAGATGTTTGGTTATAAAAAAATATAATTGAAAAGCAGAGAAAAGGGCAGTCAGTTTGCTTTAGGATTATTTCAGGTATATATTGCATGTGTAATGTATAGCACACTTTATGGTATGGTTATGGCACTGTGGATTTCTTTAATTTGGGATTCTTTCTTTCTCCATTTCTTTCCTCCGGTCTTTCTAGCCTTGCTTCAGTTTTTGAGTCATGTAGTTAATAGACCTTAACATGTTCAAAGTAATGTTTTCCATTTTCAAGGGAAAAGGTCTGTTTTGAAACAAGCAATGCCCTCTTGAATAGAAGTGAAACCATACTATATTTCTGTAGCAGGATCTAAAATTTCCTCTTTGGAGTTAAGTTGGAGATTAAACTCAAAAAGAATAACTTTTGCCTGTACTTGTTAACCACCCTTTAGCCTTTCCACCGAGAGAATGACTAACAATGAAACAGAAAAAAAATCCCTTGGGGAAATCAACATTCCTTCTAACAATCTGTCAGCTTTCAAGGGTTGTAGATTTTTCTTCAATCGATAATAAATTCTGTGTTTTCAGTCAGTACCATTCAAAGCATATACTTCCAGTGAAATTTTATATGTAACTGATTAATGAGAAAAGCAAAAATCTACCACAGTCAAGAAATTCCCAAAGGTATGTTATGCAGGAATATAATTACAATATCTAGTAACTTAAAAGCATTGGACAAACCCATATAATCGCTTTCTGAGAAGGAAGTTATATTTATTTTAAACAAGAGAACAGAAAGAAGATTTTTTTCACTTGCTTCTAAGACTTCCCTAGGAAAGGAGCATTTTTGTTCCCATAAACTTTTGCCAACACATTTTTAACAATTAAGAAAACCATTTATCGAATGTAACCTGTTCTCTGTGGGCTGAAAATGAAGTCACTCACTCAAGTCAAATAGCTCTGACCATAGCAGGAAGTCTGTATCCAAAAATCGAGCCTACAATTCAGTTCCTGGTGCAGCAGAACATCAACTCTCAGCTTAGCTACTATGGAGGTAAAATCCTTTGGTGATGTGAGGGTCATTGAAATACAGCCTTATTACAATGAAACCCAATGTCTAAAAATTGTTCTTATTTTGGGCTTGTACCACAGTAAGAGCCAAGATTTTAAACTCTACTAAATACAAAACAAACAAAAAGACTTTATATATTCATGTTCATTTAAGAAAATACTAGTAGTGATGTATTATTTTTAAGTGTACATCTAATGTTTGTAGTTATTTAAAATTTATATTGAGAAAAATGTATTTTCAGTATTGCTGTAGATAAGCATCTACATAAGACTGTTAAATTGATTGTTTTATATCAAACAACTTTTATAATACTTGTTTTTGTTGTTATAATATTTTATAAATTTTAAGGAATATGACAAAAAAGATATTGTAGGTATTGAAGGGGGGTCTATGGGAGGAGTGGCGGTACAAAAGAGGAACAAGAATAAAAAAGAAAACCATTTATTATAATAATAGAACATAGTAGCATAATGTATAAAGTGGCAAAATTTTTCAACAGAATAAGCAAAATATAAGTGATCAAAATCATCATAGAAGCAAAGATATTATAAAGAATTTAGTCTACTTAATACAGAAGGGTTTTTAAATATTTAAAATATTTAAATATTACTTCCTTTAAGGGTCTGTAATACCCTTTTATTTCTCAGAATTCTTGTGTTGTGGTGGAGAGCATGTTTGCTTAAGCAGACCTGAGCTGTAATGTGAGCTACACAACTCAGTTCAGTGATTGCTCTAGCAAACCATGAACTTCTAGGTTCCCCCATTTGCTTATTTAAAATGGGCACATCAGTTCATGTTTTGTGGTGTTTCTTTGGGTTAGACATAAATATAAAATATATATAAAAGAATAAGCAGAATATAGGTCAATATACAATAATTTGAGAAGACACAGGAAAATGAAAATTAGTGAAACATATTGAAACATTTCTATATAAAACGTTATTTTTTTCCTGGAAATTCCCTGATAGTGACCATCACAGCTTTTTCTATCATTAAAATTATGATATATGACAGTGATCTTGACTTTATTTATTGAAATGGCTGCTTCTTTTTGGAATCTTTAACAACCTTGCTATTCATGTGAACCCAAGAAGAGCACTGTATTCCTTTTACCCTGGGATGACTGCTATTGTTTGTGGGTCCTTGAGTAAGGTGAATAATTATTAACTAATGCAACTTTCATTCTATATTTTACTCTAGGTAATTAGCATAAATAATCACAACTTAACTCCCCACAGGGAAAATGCCTATTACACATAAAATTATAAAATGTCAAAATAATAAAGGCAAGTGTTTGTGTGAGCAAATAGAAAAGACTGGGTTTGGTATTTTATGCATTCTAATATTTAGAAATCAATGTTAATATATGTATATTAATTAAACAATTCAAGTAGAAAATGTTCATTAAGTATTCTTTGTATGAGATTTCTAGTGATCTGCCTCTGGCATGCAGAGAATTCAAAGGGTAATGGGACAATCTCCAACCAATTTCTAAATCTCTTTGGTCTTTCCAATGTTGCTTATATGAGTCATGCAAATGTGGACATGTTGCATGACTTCTGGGCTCCAGATTTAATTGGTAATTTCAAAGAAGTTTCTGAAGATTAAAAAGATATGTAAACCCGAGTTTGTATCCTAGAGGCTCCCAATAAGTGTGGTTTCTTCCTGTGAGCTCCTATTCAGTTTCACAGCTTGTATGAAGACAACCCAAAGTGCTGCTCACAGGATGCAATTCAGAGACACAGAATGGAGTGGCTAATTTGCAAGGTATCTTAACAGTGAATTATAACTCCTTACATTCATAAGTCATACTATAATTTACAGGGTACATTTATCTTATCTCTCATTTCAAATAAATTCCTTGCGGTTCTGACAACATTGGTATAATCTGGTTAATTTAAGCAATTGTGTCTCAGAGCATACAGATCTTATATAACCTCCCACTGCCTTTATGTTCCTAGTGAGATGTATCCCTTTTTAGGTGACACTTCCCCTAGATAGCTCTGAGTTCCTTCACTACCCTTTATTCTTATACCTCTCAAAGGAAGTGTGCGATATATATGGCCTAGAATGAAGTCATATACCTAAATTTCATGATGGAGCAAAACTAAAATACAAACCCAAAGGCTATTTAGAGCCCATCTTCTCTCTCTGGTGGACAACTGTGTTGACATTCCTCTATTTGGCTTGAGACTTATCCTCTGGTTTCATATTTACCCATAGGATCCCAGCTTATTCCCTATTCTGCCTCAAGGTTTATCACTGAATTGAGTTAAAGTATGGGCAGAGAAAACCATATTAGTTCTGTTCCTCTAAAAACTACAGCATTACTTTAGAAATTGAAC
This sequence comes from Mastomys coucha, assembly GCF_008632895.1. NCBI lineage: Eukaryota > Metazoa > Chordata > Mammalia > Rodentia > Muridae > Mastomys > Mastomys coucha. The sequence continues at coordinate 91,857,008 of NW_022196896.1, forward strand.
AAAAATAAGTTCAAGGGCAAAAGGATCTGAGTGACCAGCTTAAGGACACACTATAAGCAGGCAACTCAAGAAACATCCACCTCTTCAGCCATATAGTTAGAGTTTATTTCCATTCATCACTGTTTATAATCTCCTTTTTCACAACTTTTTTTTTTTTGAAATTTAAGAAATTACACTTATTGGTCCAGGACTCATATAGTTGGTGGTTTGCAAACATTGCTGAAAATTTTCTGTGCCCTTGTGATTTCACATCTAAAACAGAGTTGTAATACCTTTCTGGGTTATCTTGAGGACTGACAAATGAATGAACACAAAGTATATATACAAGTTTCACATCTGCTTCAAAATTCCTGCTTTCATCATTTTTCCTCTATTTGTAGCCCTGCTTACCTAACTCAATCAAGATCCATCTGCCAAGATCCTGGAGTATGGGCCAGCATGCCTGACTGTTCAAATGTGGATCTTTTTTGGTTGCTTTATATTGATAGATGTTTCTATGGGATAGTTGTTGACTTGCACCTTCCATTGAATAATTTAAAAAGCTGACATTTTATGGTAGTTTTTGGATAGGACCAGGGTTCAGTTCCCAGCACCTACAGGTTTTAAGTGCTGCATTACTACTTGCCATTCCAGTTGCAGGGAATCTGATGCCTTCTTTGGGCATCACAAAAGTGCATGGTACATACACATAACTGTAGAAATATACATATATGCATAAAATACAAAACAAATATTTAAAATTGTGTAGTTTGCTCAAAGCTATAAAATTATGTTGTTTTTTCCCTAGTAATGTTGTCTCTACTGCTTAAGTCTCCATAGGGTTACACTTTCTTGTTCAGAAATGACTCATACATTGGAGAGCATCTGTGCAAGTGCTTCTATTTAATGGCTTCTTTTTTACAACCTCTAGTTATACAAGAAGAAGCCTGAAGTAGTAGTAGTGTAGTAGAAGAAGCATAGTTGTTATGTCTTTTGGTTTATAAGCTATGAGCACACTGGGCCATCTATTCTAGCATGTTTAGGCATCAACTATTAAATTTGAAGTGCCCTTACTTCTTTTAATGTAGAACAGCATGCTTTGGGCTAACAGCATCCATTGCTAGTATCTCATGTTGCTTTATATCCAATATAATACTTTATTGTTATTACTTTAACATATCTCACCTCTGTACTTTTAAAGCCTGACTCAGTTATGATGAGTCTTCATGAGTATGGAAGCAATGATGCCTGGAGAATGTACCGAGCTGACCTCTGTCTTTTTGTACCTTTCTCATCCTGTAAACACTCCAAGAATTTTCAACATGTGTAAAGTAGGGCCTCTAGATGTCACTATTTCTTTATTAAAGCATTCTATAAATAGGCACTACAAATCTTTGATTCTCATCCAAAATCTATGTGAACATTTAGTCACTTCATGTACTAACAAGTTTAGAGCACTTGACGATTTACTGAGTGTGGTTGTGCTACTTTTAGAGGACTGTTTCTTCCTTAGCAGCTCTCCAGGCATTCCTCTGTCACATCTGCCTTCACTTCCCTGGAGTAAGCAATGGGGCAGCGTTGGGGAAGAGTCAACCATTTCATGCAACAAGGATAATTTAGTGTTTGAAATGTATCTATTTTATACCCTATACTCTAAGTTGGCTATTACAAAAGTTCCTAAGATTCATGCCTGTGAAAAATAGGTCTTAATTTTTTTTTTTTTTTTTTTTTTTTTTTTTGGTTTTTCGAGACAGGGTTTCTCTCTGTAGCCCCGGCTGTCCTGGTACTCACTCTGTAGACCAGGCTGGCCTCGAACTCGGAAATCCGCCTGCCTCTGCCTCCCAAGTGCTAGGATTAAAGGCGTGCACCACCACCGCCCGGCTCTATTAATTTTTAATTACAAATGATCCTTATATAAAGACATGCCTAACATATTTATTAGGTTCCTAATTGTCATTTTACTTGTACAATGATATTAACATCACTTGAAATTCTATGATGTTACTTGCTAGCCAGATTAGAATGGGAATGTTTTGAAATCATCTCAGCTGCTCCGTTTTGGAGGGGTGATTCCCTCTAACAAAGAAATAAATGGATCTTGGTATCATAGCACATTCTTATAGTCCCAGCACTCTGAAGGCTGAGGCAGGATGACTGCTGGGAGTTTGAGGCAATTTTTGACTCTAGAAGGAGTCAAGATGGCTAGAACAGATAATGACATTGAGTTTAAAGATGGACAGATGTGTGTGTGTGAGAGAGAGGGGGAGGAAGGGAGAAACAGAGAGAGAAAGAGAGAGAGAGAGGGGGGTTGGGAGAGAGAGCAAAGAGATCACAAAAGGAAAAATACACAATATAGAGAAAGATTTGAGTCTTCCCCACTGCTAAGAACAAACTGTATTAATGTGAGTGTTCTATTTTGATGAGCAGATTCTTGTTTATAACTTCATTTTCATGAAGGTCTTCTTGGGTTCTACTATCTCTTCAATTATGTTACAATTATTTAACCAGAAAGCCATTTCCCCCTAAGAAATATAATTTTAAGTTAAGTAATAAGGAAGTTAAGTATACAGTGAAATATGTCTTAAATTGAGACTATACGATTGAAATAGAATGATTAACAAATAGGAAAATTATTTTAGATTGTGAAAAACATGAGGGCTCAGGGCCGGGGAGACAATTTAGTGGGTAAAATGCTTGATGCTTAAAATGAAGACCAGAGTTCGGATCTGCAGCATCCACTTAAAAGCCTGACCTGGTGTCAAGTTTCTGTAATCCCAGTGAACAGCAGAAAAAGGGAGAATCCCTGGGCTTTGCTAGCGAGCAATTTTAGCTGGAATGGTAGGTTATAGGCTAAATTTGAGACCATGCCTCAAAAAAAGTTAAGGTGGATAGAAAAGATAGGTAACATAGGCCTCAGAAATACATATACATGCATACGTATGAGCAAATTCATGCACTTGTGTATATACCTCCACTCATACATGTATACATACACTATACACAGAAATGATAGAGGCCTTTGTAGTGACTTTCAGAATGACTTACTATTTTAACTAGTCCTTGTAATCAATAAAATAACACTAGATAATAAGATTAGTCATGTAGAACTAGAATTATCTATATTATTTTTGACAGTTATGAAGATTTGAGTTTAGCAATACTTAGTACCACAGGCTATTAGTATAAATTAGACATTTAAGACAGATAAAATTTAATAATTCAAAAGGTAAAGGTTTAGCCCCTGAGTTCCATACCACGGTCGTACATGCAATTGAGGTGTTCGGTCATTTCTTCTTATCTTGCAAGCATCAAAAATCATGAGATGAATTAGCAGACTGAAATTGATGTTTAAAACAGAGACACAAAGTGCATTGCTTCAGTGCTTGCTTCTCAATACTGGTAAAGTATGTTCCTTTGAGAAGCCTTTTAGCCATCTCTCTTAGGTTTTCTTAGGCTTCAAAGAAACACTTTGACCAAAAACAACTTGGTGAGAAAAGGCTTGCTCCCAACCCTTGCTCAGCCTGCCTTCTGATAGAATCCAGGACCATGATGAGCCCAGGGATAGCTCCACCTACAATTGCTCCCCGCCCCCATCACCAATCACTAAATAAAAAAATGCCTTACAGCCAGATCTTATGGAGACATTTTCTCGACTGACTATCCATCCCCTCCGAAGGCTCTAGCTTGGATCAAGTTGATATAAAGTAGCCAGCACGCTACTCATGTCACTCGCTTTGGCCCACACCGCTTGTCTTTCCCAAGTCCTTTCAAGACTTTGGTGTACCACATGTTGGACTCATAAAACAATTTAAGAAATAGACTTCCTTTCTCTATTTTTAATAAAATTTCTGATAGATCATGCTAGGCTAATTTTTCTTGAAATACTTGAAATAATTCCTGTGAATATGAAATTTGAGTGCTAGAAAGCTTCTTTATGGAAAAGCTTTAAATTTATTGATTTACTTCTAGGCGCACACAAAATCACAAAGACTGTGATAGCACACAGGACCTGCACAGGTTCAAGGCAGAAAAAGTTCTGGCCCTGAGAAGAGAAGGTAGACAAAAAGTCCCAAGTCTAACCAAGAATATATCAGTTTTCCAATATGGTGTTATTGGGTGCATCAACTCATTCTCAGGACAGACTCTACACCCAGGAGTAATTGACCTAAATTTTTATATAATTCAGATATAGACTAAACTAATAAAAATGGAATTGTGTTATAAATTTTGTTATTTTTTGTTATCATTACTTTTGTTGGTCTTGATATTCATTCCTTAATATTACTACTTTGTAAAAAGATTTGAAAAATGTACACAAATATATACTCTACACTGGGATTACTCCACCCTCTCTGTTCCCCTCCTCTCTTAGTCCCTGCATTCCGTGCACAGTTTCACTGACATTCATGTCATAAATACATGTGATTTTATTTTTCTTTATAAAAATCTAGAAATACAATACAGAGAAATATAGTACTTGTCTTTCTGAGACTGGCTTAATTCACTTAATATGAATATATATTTAATTGCAAAGTAAGTTTCAAAAAATCTAAATAGATCGAGTTATGCCCATTTTTTCTAACACCTGTGGTATCTCCATACACTTTCCTTCATGTCTCTATGGGCCCGAAGTAATACCCTTGCTTTATCTCTGACATTGTTAAATTGTGTTTTATTTTTCTCATTTTTCTTTAGAGCCAAAATTGAACTTATTTAACTTTCTCTGTTATGTATGCTGCCTTTTTCTAATGCAAATGTGCCTTATATTTTATTAATCTCTTTTCATTTAATTTTTTCCTCTGATAATCTTTAGACTTTAATTTAGCAATATTTATCTAGACTTTGAGATGACAGATTAACTTACTGATTTTTAGTATTTTTTTCTTTTTCTAACATGTTCACTAAGACTTTAAAAAACACAGTTGTGTACTATTTAGCATGATAATATTATACCATAATTTTGTTATTTATTAGTTTACCTATATTCTAAATTATATCATAATTCTTTAATCCAATAATTATTCAAAAGTGTGAAGCCTAATTCAGTTCTTTAGGATATTTTATCATTCTAATTGCTTAATTAAAAATTAGTCATTTGTTTTGTGAATTCCAAAGCCATTTTCTATCTCCCAGAAAACATTTCCTACTATAATGATTATGGTGATAATTCCTAATTTGCCAATTTATGAACAAATTTTAATGGAGTTTGTTATCAACACTCTCTGAGAATCCCTTGCCATGGGTGGCTCACTGAACTTGCAGACTTCTGGCCAAGGTTGTTAGGATATATCTTCTTTTGCTGCCTTTCTTGAATCAGTAAAGAATAAAATACACAAATACCAAATTAAATTTCTACAGTAATGACAATTACCTTTCATTACAAAAGAATTTGCCAAATATCAGAACTAATTTTCCATTAGCCTGTACTAACAGTGGAAGGAAGCTTGATTGGACTTCTATTTGTTATGATAATGTGTCCACCAATGAAAACAGCTCTGCACTTAAGCCTCACCCTGGGGCTCTCCTTACCTCAACTCAATAAAATGAAAATTCCAGGGCTGTAGGTCAAAGGGGAGCTCAAGCTGTGCCCATGTCTCAATAGATCCCCATCCTCCTTAAGAGAAATCCAGTTGTCTCTCTGTGGCATCCATTTCCCAACAGGGCTGCCTTGTCTGGTCTCAGTGGGAGAGGAAGCACCTTGCCCAGCAAAGACTTGATGTGCCAGGGAGGGGGGTATACTCGGGGGTCCTCCACCCTCTTAGAGAAAGGGAGAGGGACTGGGGAGGGACTCTGTAAGGGGAGATCAGGAGGCGGGACAGTGATTAGTATGTTAAATAAATAAATAATAAATAAATGAACGAATGAGGCATGTGTGTAAGTTAATAGTCACAAAGTAATACAGTTGTCAAACTATTACTGTTAATAAAAGATTTGGAACTATACCAGTTTATTTTTATTAATTATTTTTTATAATTATTTTTTATTTTATTTTTATTTTATTAATAATTCCATTAAAAAGATGCTTGAAAGTACAAGAAAGAGAGTTCAGAATTATGGGCTTTAAGTGATTGTATGTTTCTGGTTAAGCTCCTGAAAGGTTTAGCTTACCTAGAGCCATAGCAGACCCAATTTGCTTGTTTCTCTCCTGCCTTGCTACATTCTGACCTTGTAATCTGCAAATCCTATTTATGCTTAAAATATAATATTGACATCTTACACCATGCCCTTAAACACAAATTAGTATTTTTTTGTTTTTTTGTTTTTGTTTGTTTCTAAACTTAGTGCATAGGGTCTTCTGACTGGAAGTCTTAGTGACCAATGAATAATAACTTTACAAGAAGATAGGAAAATATTGAATTTATAGTTAAATCTGTATGACTATTTTGAATAATTCATGACACAGAATTTTAAAAAAGCAGAGAAAAGAGGTAAGAAATGAGAGAGAGAAGAAGGGAAAAAGATGAGAAAGTTTGTGTAAGAGTTATAGATTGATTCTTTAATCTTGAAAACTAAAGAGAATATAATTGCCATAAAATGAGGTCATTGAGAGACTAATATGACAACTTTGATGATATCTAATCTGTTAAAAGAGTGATGAAATGAATCAGTAACATATACTAATAGGTTTATAATACTTATCCAAATTTTATTTTATGTTTATATACACAAATATATATCAATTAATTATGTTTCAAATCTTAGTATTTTTTATAACATTTTATTCTGTCGCTGGTTATCTTTGTAACATTTCTCATGTGTATTAAATGATTAGTGTGCAATTATGACCAAACTAGAGGAAGAATTAAATTACCGAGAAGTAGACTCATGTAGGGACTTTGAAAGATAGAAGGAAAATTTTCATCTGTGTGTGAGACAGTTACATAGTGCCAGACTGAAGGAGCTGTAGTAACTAGTATCATGTTGTAGCCTTTGCATGGATGTGAAAAGTACAAGAATGGGTTGTTTGAATAGTATATACTTATATTCCACTTCATTTAGCATGGAGGCTATACAATTAAGAGTATATTCCCTTTGCATTCCCTAGCTAGGGTTTTTTATAAAATTTACATACATCTAACTAAGTATAGATTCAAAAGATCAAGTAAGGTAGAAGGAGGCTATGGTTAGAATCTATAACTTCCATCACTAAACACTATTTGAAGTACCTGGTTCTTGTTCGGTGTCTTCCTTTACGACACATTGTTACAGAACACAAGTAGTTTCCTTGTGGCTGAGATCTATGGAAGAGTTTTGAAAAATCATACTGACAAACAAAATTTAAACTTTGTTACCTCAGTGTTTTTCTATGATTCTGAATGCCAGTGAGTACAACAAAGTCCAGTATTTTCTGCTTAATTTATAATAATTAGTTTAGTTTCCCAGAAATTTGATATTGATCAATAGAATTATGAATTATTTAAATTCATAGAATATGAATTATTTAAATTCATGATTGAATATGATGTTCAAATATATGCAAAATTATCTGAAAGTGTCATTTTGCTTTCATTACTCGTGTATAAAGTGATGAATTGAATAATAGAATATTTAATATAAGAAAGCACAGAAGCCAGATAACAATGAAAAGATTTTTTTTAATAAGAAAGGCAAAAAAGAATACAAAGTGATGATCAAACCTGAGTCCTCTACTCAGGGGAATTATCCATTGTAAATCAAAAGAAAAGTAAGTAATAATGGACAATTAGAAGAATTATTCACCAGTAGTTCTATATTGGTTATGAACATTTGGGTATGTATAAAATTAAAGAAATAGTTCAGTATTAAAAGTTGATTATTTAAAATGAAACTTTGTCATGCTGATGTAACTGATATGATCAGTAACATTGAGAAATGTGAGGGACTGACATGGATTTCATGTTTCACAAAATGTTACGCAACATTTGTTGTGACTGAAGTATGAAAGAGTTTATCACTACATCCATACGAATGTGCACGTAGTAGGCAAAATATAGAGAAGCAAATTTTGAGTAAGAAAATCAAAATAGGAAAGTGGAATTATGTAGATAATTCAAATAAAAATAGAGAAGGCAACAACACCCAGAGGAAGCTCCACTGCCAGGCGCTCTGACACACCTGGGATCAGAAGTGAGCAGGAACCAACATCTGTCCCAGCACTGGGAGTAACTGAGACCAGCAGGACCAGGCACATAGGAACTCCTCCAGCCCAGTGACTTGGGTTCCTTCCGGTCTGTCTGAGCTGGGGTTGAGAGCAGACCTTGGGCGCAAGCTCTGCAGCCAGTCCCACTACACCCAGAGGAAGCTCCACTCCTAGGCGCTCTGACACACCCAGGATCAGAGGTAAGCAGGAACCAACATCTGTCCCCAAACTGGGAGTAACTGGGACCAGCAGGACTAGGCACTCAGGAATTCTGCCAGCCTAGTGACTCTGGTTCCTTCCGGTCTGTCTGGGTTAGTGTTCTAAGCAGACCTTGGGCACAAGCTATGCAGCCAGTCCCACAACACACAGAGAAAGCCACACTCCCAGGTGATCTAACAAGCCCAGGATCCCA
>NW_022196896.1:91866623-91875156 GCF_008632895.1 Mastomys coucha
TATACACTGTCAGCTTGTTTGTTTGTGACAGTGTCTTGCTGTGTACAACATAAGGGTCTTGAAATTTTCCTTCTCTTATCTCAGCCTCTCTATTAGTAGTATTGTTTATTTCATGTTTCTACAGTACACTATGGTTTTCAGAACAGCTTATATATTTCAAAAGTATTTATATACCCAAAAGAAACATAGACAATTAACTAGGGAGGTGGCTTGTAAGAGAACAACAAAGTGAGGCTGAATGCTTTGTTTGACATTTGTAACTCTTGTACCAAGTTTGAAGAAGAGGACTTTATAAATTACTCTTTCTCTGAGATGAATGCTTTTCCAAATCATCACAGCTAATGAACCAAATTCTTACCCTCATCTAATGTCTATGCCACCCTCAAAGCAGAACCATTGTTCACTGAAACAGTTGGTGAATGACTTTATGGATAGACCATCTTAATACCTACACCATTTCTTAAATGAATGTAACTTAAATGAATGTAAATGAATGGGCTGAGAATGAAGTCACTCACTCAAGTCAAATAGCTTTGACCATAGCAGGAAGTCTGTATTCAAAAATCGAGCCTACAATTCATTTCTTGGTGCAGCAGAACTATCAACTCTCAACTTAGCTACGATGGAGGTAAAATCCTTTGGTGATGTGAGGGTCATTGAAATACAGCCTTATTACAATGAAATCCAATGTCTAAAAATTGTTCTTATTTTGGGCTTGTACCACAGTAAGAGCCAAGATTTTAAACTCTACTAAATACAAAACAAACAAAAAGACTTTAAAAAAAATGAAAATAGAGAAGGCAAACACAGGAAAAAGAAGCAAATATAACAGTTGGCTTGTATCTGACAGTGTTGGCTAGAATGTCAGAGACATATTTGTATGTAGAAATTCAAAGAGCAAATATTCAATAGTTATGAAAAATTTAAAACATGGTGAAAAATTTACTAATTATCTTTTAACAGATGACCTGCACTAGCAAGCATTTTATTTAAATTAGAATTTTTAAGACAGTATATGCAATTTTCTTTTCAAGTATGCAGAATATATTCACCAAAGAAGAATGTATACTGGGCCATAAAATATATTTTTAGGAACGTGAACGAATCAAGCTATATGCAGAATATTCACTAATCTCACAGAACAAAGTGTTAAATCAATTTCATTAAGAAACTTAGTATCATCTTGGAGAGATGGCTCAGTGGCTACAAGGGTGGACGGCTCTTGCAGAGAACCTTTAGTTCCAAGCCATTGCATGCCTATAACTCCACCTTCCTCTTCTGGACACCAAAGGAATATTCAACCACACACGTACATACCTACACACAGACGTATAGGACGTGTGTGGAGATCATTGGACAATCTGCTCGTAATCCCAGCAGCTGGGAGGCTGCAGCGGGAGTCTCGCTATGAAAGAAAATAAAAAGCAGAGGCACTATCTGTGACTCTCCATGTGATCTGAGCGCTAGTTGTGTAGTTTCTTCATTCTGCTTGTTAAATCAATGTTACTTTGCATATGCTCTGACCTGCTTGAATGAATTAGCTAATAATGTGCCGTTTTATTAGCATGCAGCTGACATTTAAAGCCTGTAGTGTATGTGAATAGATAATAGCAAAATGAGAGACAGAGATGACTGTGGATGGAATTCTAGAGAGCATCCACAGGGATGGCGCTCGGCAGAGGAGGGTAGGAGGAGGATGAAAATGATCTAGAAGCCATTAGTAACTGTAACAGAACACACACTGGGAAAATTGTAAGGAAAGAGAGAAGACCAAAAGTGTTTTGTGCTAGAGTGAGATTGAATAAGAGAAACAAAACTCAGGCACAGTGATGGCTGGCAGAATCCAAGTCACGGTTTATCAAAAGAAAATGAACAGCAAGAGAGTGAAAAGAAATAATCTATTATGTGTTTTAGAAATAGAGTACCATACCAGCAAAACAGTCCTCAACTTCATTGATAAAATAAGAACATATTTCTCTCACGTACGAGTATGGATTTAGGCAGCTCCAATGTCTACCCGGAAACAGAGCAATGTGGCGATGAAAGCTGTGTAGTTCTTCCGGTACCACTCAAAGGATGGAGGACGATGCTGCTTCTGCCGTTTCTATGACTCAAAGCTGCAAAAGAATATGGAACAGTGCAGGCTTGGCTAAATGTTCTGCTGTCTGTCAAGGAAAAGATGGGACTGATGACAGCCCCATAGCTCAGAACACTTCAGACACATGTGCCTCACACATCTCATCCACTGAGGAGACCACACTCTATCCTGGAACATTTTAGACACACGCATCTTGTCCACTGAGGAGACCACGCCTCATTTCACACAGCTTCACACATTTCACATTCCCCATTAGGTTCTGGATCCTCAGTTTCAATACAATCTTTTTCATCAATCATTTTACAAACATTTGTTGAAGAGGGTCTATGTCTAGCCAGGTGCTGTGCTCTCTTTGGTACAGGTAAAAAAAGAAAAGACCCCTGATGATGGAGCTTAATTATAGTAAGAGGCTATTATATGTGCTACATAAAATCAAACTTTACTGACTCAGATTACTGATGGTGGGAGTACAGTTAAGTATATGGAGTATCTCAGAATATAAAGGGTATAAACATAGCATGCATATTATCCTTGCAGGACACACCTTAGAAAGCTATGGTAAATAATACTCTGACCATCAGTAAGGGCAAAGCCTATTTGCCAGCTAATAATTGTATTTTTAACTGAAATTATTCTCTGGCTAATTACTCCTAATAACCCAGGTTAGCATCATTAGTTCAACGACTGCCCATCCATTAATTTGTGTCTATATACTTAGTCCGTAATAACTGTTATGGTGGTTAAGTAGTAAACATTTATAATGACATATAGTTGTATAGATATATGGAACAAGATGGTTCCTGAACTATACTTAGAAGATGCCTGCAGAACATCGCTGGATGAGGCATAAGCATTTAGTCAGTCAGCGCGTGACTTTATTCTGCACATGCCTTTATGTCTTAAGTAAATGCTGTACAAAAATGATCAAAAGTAACACAATAGAGAGAAAATGGAGAACGCCATGGGTCCAGGTGGCTTGGTGGCTGCTGATTGACACATAGAATCCTCTCACCATTAAGGATAATTATGTAATACCACAAATAATGTAGGCAGACATTGGTGTCTGCTCCATGATGGGACCATGTTACAGTAGCCACAGCTGGACACTGTACTAACAGCTCAGCAATTTAAAGCTCAGTGGTTGTAATTCATCAGTAGTTCAGTAAAGGGCCTCTAAACGCTCTATCACAACATTCACGTTTCTAAGCAACTATTTCTATAGCAGTGTGCCACTAACCTGTGATTAAACAAATTACACAGGGAGTTGAGTAATAGCTTTTTGGAAGATTTAAAATTCATGACAAATTTCTCATCCCCATTTTTATTTTGGTATTTCATTAGTTTTATCCACCTTCCATTGAAGGCATTAAAATTCCAGGTGTGTGACACAGAAAAAGAAAACAAGCATTTCAATGAAAATAATAATGAAAATACTAATGAAAGGGTCAGAATGAGAAGAGATGACAGGCTGTGTACAGATGAGATGATGGTGTAATTCCACCTCAGATGACAGCATCCATCCAGGCAGAAAGCAGAGTGGTGACCGGCTACTCCTTGGCGGAGACAAGGTTAGAGAGGTCATTTATTTGTTCATCATTCTCTGGGAAGTTGGGAAGAGAATGCTCAGGTGCTTTCTCAACTAATAGTTGTGTTGGTGTGAGTGATGACCAGGGAGAAAAGGATGAAAGAACTAGACACGATTAACACAGGACTCACTGGGAGCTCTGTGCTTTTGCAAAAGCTCTCAGTTTTGTGTTTGTTTTTCCTTTATGTGTTTATGTGTGTGTGTGTGTGTGTGTGTGTGTGTGTGTGTGTGTGTGTGCATGCATGCCTGCCATGGGGTATACATGAAGTTCAGAGGAAAGCCGTGGACATTAGTCACTGCTTTCTATCTTATCTGAGACAGGGCACCTTACTTATTATTGCATATCCAAGGCAGTTGGCCCTCAAGCTTGTGGGAATTCTCATGTCTCTGCCTTTTACTCCAACACAGGAGTCTGGGATTACAGATGCAGAAAGTGAGTATGACAATATGAGCTGTGTGGATGTGAGCACTAGATCCTAACTCTAACCATCTTCTCAGTACGACTTGTCAGTTTTGTAAAGAGGTTTGTGAGTCAGTAAGGCTGGATTGAACTCCAAATCAGGATCAGGAATCTGATTTTTCTTTGTTCTGTTTTTTGTTTGTTTGTATGTTTGTTTTGTTGTTTTTAATGATGTAGGGGTCTAGGAGAAGCTCAGGAGATGATTTAATTTCAATTTCCAGACTCATATAACAGAAAGTGAGAACTAACTCTAATAAAATGTCCTCTGACCTCAACACATGCCCTGTGACACACACAACATATGCATTCTCTCCCCAATAAATACTTGTAGTTTAACATACTTGTTTGTTTGATTTTTAAAGGGGGTGCTACAAAGGCAAATGTCCAGGTGGTAAATGAATTTCAATGAGCCTCATAATACTCCCTTTCCTATGACAGTGTCATTCCATGAATCACAGAGGCAGATATTAGAGAATTCTTAGGGATCTCTGCTCACTGCTGCAATCAGGGAGAGAAACTTCCCCGTTCAGCAAAGAACTCCAGTGATATCAATTTGATAGCAGTCTAATAACATGCTCAGTGTGTCAACCTACATTTTCCCAGTAACATCAGCCTGAAGATGAGAGTAAAGATGTCACTTTGAAGTGACAGGGAGAAGAACAGATTTCCTTTCCACTCTGTAGTCAGAAAGAAGCTAATACATATCAAAATCCCTACGTAAAATTAAGCCATACCCGAATATAGTGTGGTAATGTACTTTTAAAAGGCAATGTGTGTATGAATGTGGAAAAATGTGTAGAGCATATTCCATACAACAATTATTGGTGGTTTGCTTCTATATGAAATGCCACATGAGGCTCTAGCAGAAGTAGCTGTTTTAGGAATTTGACCTCACTGAAACTCTCTCATGACCAGGGAATCATCTCTGGGGTTAGATGGCATGGAGAAATCAAAGCACCACCCACACAACCTTGGGGGCATTCGCTACTTACAGATTTATTTACAAAGTTGGGGATTGTTCAGTTACTCCTATGTGTATCATTCAGACACTTTAGTGGGTCCAATTCCCTGGATCGGAAGATGAAGCAAGCTCATGTTGTCCTGTGTTGTTCTGCACACTGACCCAGAATCTTGAGAGCCTTTAACACTGTGTCTACCCCATCTAGGCTCTGGTTCTATAGTAGCTCTCCAATTGTAGTAGTAGGGAAAAGCATGTGAAACAAAGAGGCTGTGTCTTCAGAAGCACAGAAAGAAAACTCCTCAGGGACCAAGTTCAACTTCTGCTTCTCATGCATTCACTTAATGTTTCCTTTTGTGCAACCACACTGCATGCAAAAACAAATATTCCCAGCACTGATTAGATCTTTCTAGAAGCTCAAGTACTGGCATCCTACCCTTTATCTTATATGTGTACTTTTTCTAGATATAGATCACTTCCTCAAGGGATAACTGAGAGTAAGCAATGCACAAGGTACCTTTAGCTCAGATACACAGCTCTACTTACACATACTGACTGAAGGAAAAGCCATTTCATAGTTTTCTTCTACTCTTCTCTGTAGAGAGAATGTTATGTGTATTGTATAGATGTACCATCTGTTAGTTAAAAAGCCCAAAGCCTGTAGCCTAGGCAGGAAATAGGAGGTGTGACAACTGGGAGGCAGAAAGGATTCTGGGAGAGTGCAGGTAGGAGATTCACCTGGAAAGATGTGACAAGATGGATGCATGGTATCTGAGCATTTGAGGAGCTCAAGTCAGCCACGGGGCAGAATGTAGATTAAGATAAATGGTTTATTATAAGTTATATCTAGTCAGAAAAGAACCTAGTAATATGGCCAAGGTAAATGTAAATATATTTTGAACCTGAGACTTATTTCTGGGGAAAAGGCACTGGGAGGAAGAACCAGACTTGACTTCCATACTCCTCTCCTCTCCTCAACCTCTTCTTCTCATTCTCCTCATTTGTCTCCCCTTTCTCCTTTCTTCTTTTACTCCACACTTCTCTTATTTAAGTTGCTATTTTTTTTATAACAAACTAATCTGTGTCTGCTCCACCTGTTAAGTGAAGCTGATCATTTACAAGCAGAAAGGGAACAGTAACTCCATCATTGGCTAACACCTTGATAGAGGATTTAAAAATTGCTGAAAGATATTTAAAAGTGTAGAAAGTGTGGCAGGAGAGAAAGTTCAATAGGTCATGGAGAAAATGATAGGCAAACCAGACAAGAAAAATACATAGAAGGAGAGATGTGATGGAGTGCAGAACTGTTAGCCTCAGGAGATCCTACTCTATCCAGCTACCTAGCTAAATAAATAGAACCGAGGAGCTCAAATGGCTTATGTCAGCCCTGGCTTGGCTCTTGTTGCTATAGCTTCTGACATAAAGACACAAAGCCAACTCCATAAAACAACAGAAATAAAACCAACTAAACAAACAACAAAATTTGGATGCTGGAGATCTGAATTCAGGTCCTTATGCTTGCTTCTCTTTAGCCTGCTCCCTATTCTTATACACAGTTGGGTGTTGAATTGTAGTCTTATAAAAATAATTGATTTTAATGAATCTCCACAACATGACTTTTACTTAACTATGATTTGTTTCTGTGGAGTAATCTAATATCTCACCAAAGTCCAAGTAAACGAAGGTGAGATCTAGATAGAAGAGAAAGAGATGAGTGACAGAGGGGAAGGATGCATTTCTGTGCTCTCCCTTTTGTGATAAAGCCAGCATAACTACTCAGAAGCCACAGCTCATAAACAGTGACATACCACTCTCATTAGCTTTGATCTCTTAAAGTTCATCCAAGTCCCAGGTTTTCATCAGTGAATCACAAACATTTAGTAGTTTACAGGCAAGCACAGTATTAAAAAAAATAAAGGAAATAAGAAAAAAACCTCACCTCTTTACTATTATTGCTAACTTTATTTCAAACTCAGAACAAAGGTATGCCCACACTCAAAGAGCTGCTTAAATAGATCCCTTTTCATGTCAATTATGTGCCAATAAAGTTACTTAAGACCAAGGTAAATCTTTTAGTTTTAGGATGTATGTGATCGTTGGGACTAGTTCTCATCATAACATATTTAAAATAAAAGGCTGACTTTCTAAATATTTCAAAAGATAGAAAGGCAGACAGAGATAAGGACTAGGTGAAGGGCAAAATGCTTGTCCCTGCTGATGGCACAGCTGTGTGTCTAGAATGGGAACATCAGCCATAAAAGACCGGTGCACCTGCAAGTTTGGAGAAGTGAACCAGCCTGATTCAATCTGCACAAACAACAATTAGAGAATTCCTCTGATAATGCCTCAATCTTAATTGCATTAGTTTTACTATGTGAGTTAAGATCAATGTAAAAAATGACAGAGATCATAGTGAGTTCCTTGTTAATTATTATCATATCCATACAATTTATTTGGGTCAATTCCTTGGTGAAGACATTACACTCTCTGGTCAATGACACACATGGAAGAACTGAAGGCCAACACTACCAAATTTTGATTTCTAAGGACATGAAAGCTCTGTGAGTTGTTGAAGTTCAAGCCTCTAGCCCTGCAGAAGACTCTTAACTTTTGTATTTGTTTATGAATAAAAGCTGTTCTGTTCCACATCGAGGAAACCATACTCTAACATTCTATTATATTTGAATGTCTACATCATTTTCACCTTAGAAATATTATAAATCCCAGCACTTTTAATAGCCAAGTTGAGGAGAGAAATAAACTGTCAATGTTGAAAGGTAGGTACAAAAAACTGAATAAACCAAAAACTAATAGCTATCATGTAGTGTGATGTTTAGTTCTATTTTCTCAGCTTACTGTTAAACCTGCCAGCAATGAATGTACAGTGAAGTAAGCAATGCATATATTGTGATTCATGTGGAGAGGACAGTCCCATTGCAACACTTTCTAACTTAGAAATATAAACTCCTTCAAATATTCTTTCAGCTGAGATGACACCTCATCTCTTTAAAACACCCTAAGTCATCATCTACACATACACACAGACACACACACAAACACACACACAAATCCACATCATTTAAACTTTTTTCTTATGAAACCTTACTTGAATATAAACCAGTGTCATTGCAAAATGGTCTAAGCTACAGGAAGTACATTTTCTTCAGCAGTAGGATCCTACTATTAGGCACAATAAACAAGTGTAAATCACATGCTTTAATATGCTAATCCACCAAGAAATCGAACCAGAATCTTTAGTTTTGGAGGGTAACACTCCACAATTATTACCTTTCTATATAATATCCTTTGAGTGAAATCACTCATTGTAGGCAGCCGCTTAGACGATAAAATCCAAGATGGTGCGGGTTCCCAATACACTGTAGCAACAGACTATTCCACTGCGCATGCGCCCCTCCCGAGCGGGTGTATGCT
>NW_022196896.1:91875417-91906699 GCF_008632895.1 Mastomys coucha
AAGAAGAAGAAGAAGAAGAAGAAGAAGAAGAAGAAGAAGAAGAAGAAGAAGAAGCAACATCAAGAAGATCCAAGAAGAGCTGTGCCATCAAGAACTGTGACACTTAAGAACCTAGGAGAGCTGTAATACCTAGGTACCTTAAAGAGCTGTAACACCTAGGTACCTAGGAGAGCTGTAACACAAAAGAATATTCCTGAGTAAACCGTCGAGAGAAGAAGTCTAAGTGTGTTCGTAGTTATTGCTGCCATCCAGGCAGCAAGGCGCCGTACAACTCATGAATTGACTATTTATGCGGATCACAAAATATGTCATTGCAGTAATAAAGGGCAAGATTTTGCTATGTAGATTTTTTAATCTCTGAAGATGTATAGACACTAGTCTACTCTAATCACTGAGGTAAATTATTATACTAAAACAACTGCATTAGAAGCAGTTAACTAGAACAAACAAAGAAATCACTACATGAAACTGACTTAGAAAATTAGCAAGGGAGTTTATTGCTCCCCTATAGCTCCTGTAGGATTTTTTTCATAGATGTGATAACATACAGTCAAAATATTTAACCAAGCTTAAAAATAAAATTATCTACTTATATATTTACACTTTCATAAGTGGTAAGTAATTTTAAAATTCCTTTAAAATTTAACTAGTAAGAAAAATCACCCACATCATTGATGAGTCACAAAGGCTAAAAGAATGTAGCTCTGAGACATAGAAAAGGCCTTTACAATTACAGAAGTTGGACTCTTTCATAGCTGTTTACACAGAAGCAAGCATTTAGCTCTAGCTGCTCCTCTATTGTATGACCTGATCTTTTTGTAATGAAATTTTAACAGGTACTTAGAAACTGGTATTGATTAAGAGCAACTAAAACCAGGACAAAGACCTGGGACCCGAGCTCTCCTTTACTCCTGTTCATGAGGGTGCCATCAGGTAGCTGTTGGATATTAGTGGACCTGGGGACAGTGATGATAGATCATTTTCATAGGCAACTGTTTGGTAAGCCAAGGACTGGAACTGCAGGATTCTGGTTATTGGGCAGAGAAATGGAATCTGAGTCATAGCTCTGTCGCTGAGAAGAGACATGATGTTCTGAACTGCCTGGAACATCATTGTATCAGTGGTGTGGGGGACAGAGTCATAGCTCACTACTGCTGTTCTCAGCAGCCTGAGGTATTCCCCTAATCTTCCAGGGACCTCAATGTTAAGTAGACAGGATTTATGGCTCTGATATTAAAAAGAATTTTAGGCTTAGCTACTACTATGAAGCAGAGTAAGAGATGTTATCTACAATAGTAAGAGAGAAAAATCACTGAAGAAGGGAACACAAGCACATTGGAGAGTATGTGTATGTGTCTCCCTTTGAAAGTCTGGTCTCAAGTGTCCTGGTTTTAATTCTTATAGGATTTTGGAAGCATTTGCAAGTATATTATGGTTCAGTTGTATTCTGGGGGCTCATATCCTGCTTTTTTTCCTTCTTTGATAATTGAGATTACAAGTTGGCTTCAGGGTGCCTTGGGTGTTATGATATTTTGTTAAAATAAAAATGAGAGCTTGATTGCTCAAGGGGTTTAGGACATGATTCTCCCTATAAATGGGGGTTTCTGGTGAGAATCCTAGAAAACTGCATGTTTAGAATGAGGGAGGGTATAAGATCATAGAAGTTTTTAAATGTGCAGAATACTTCCTTCAACGCCTGTAAGAGACTTTGCATAGATTCCAGGATTATGGGATTCCGCACTCCTCTCTCAGTGTAAAACAGTTCTCACCTCAAAGGGAATCAGAAATAATTTATTCTGAAGTCAAATATGAGTGACCGTGGCCAGGAAATGTGAATTTATATTACTTCAACTTCTATGTTCCGATGTGGAAGCAGTTTCAAGAGGCATTTTTAGTAACAGAAAAACAAACAAACAAATCAAGACACTTTTAAAATACATTGGTGGAGATGTTAGGCAGTTTAAAACAAAATGGAGAGAGTGTTATAATTTCCAGATACCATCTGACTACATTCTCAGATGTTTGGTTGGTCGAACCTAGGTGTGTGCATGCATATGCTAAGGGAATGATAGTCACAAAGATGCTAGCTCATACACAAAGAAGGGCGATAAATGAGTATTAAGAATGCTAAAGATGTCCCAAGATAATTTGGCTCTGGACTTGTATTATTTCAGACTCTGCATGATCAGGGAAATTGTAGTTTCTTTCCAAGAATTTTGTTCACATCTCTCGTGTCATCCAAATATTCTGTCTTCAGTTGCTAAATTGCTAGTTAAATCCTACAAGATTTCTATCTAGCCAGGAGTTTTCTAATAAAGAACAAAGACAGGCTGTTATTTGTAAATCACATGATTAGGAAAAAGCCCCTTCTTCGAAATAATCTAAAGCCAGCCTGAAGTTAGATCAAGACAGACCTTAGGTTCGTTGTCTCATCTCTCCCCATGAATGTGTTCAACTTTACTTTGAAATATATTTCGTACCTTTCTTCTATATTATTTTGCGTGGCTACTATTAGTTCTTTTGAAAGAACTCACAAGGATTAGGACTCAATATCTATCACCTTTCTTCTCAAGGCTTATGGCTTGAAGTAAAAGTAACCGAGATATTTTATTGCTAGCTTTTATAGTGCCTTACTACAGACCCCTAAGAATGTGTCCACAATTGTCCCAGCATTGTACTGGAACTACAGTCCCCTTAGAATTCAAGAATAGCAAAACCTTTCTCAGTGGTTCTCAACTTTCTTAATGCTGCAACCTTTTAATACAGTTCTTCATGTTGCAATGTCTCCCAAACATAAAATTATTTTTATTGCTACTTCATTACTCATTTTGCTACTCTTATAAATCATAATATAAATATCTACCTTTTCTTATGGTTGTAGGTGACCCTGTGAAAGGGTCCTTTTATCCCTAAATGGGTCACAACCCACAGGTCGAGAACCACTGTTATAGATAGATCACCCCATCAATCACCCTCAAACAGTCATCTCTTAGACAACCAGGTAACTGGATCATCTTGTAGCAAGTCTGGGTTTTCCTTGCAGAATCAGAGCTGAGACACGATTAACTGGATAGCAAATTGACCAAGGGTGTTTGGTTATATATACATTTTTAATTCCTAAATCTCATGTTAATTAATACTAAAATGTTTGGTCAGTATTTTTCTAAAATTACCATATTGACTAAAGTATTTCCTTGCCTTTTCACCATTATGAAAACAAAATAGCAAAAATCAAAAATAAGCAAAGGCCCACAACAAAAATCATATGTATAGAGTCATTGTAGAAGATTATGCCTCATAATGACATTCAAGTAGATTATATCCTTTGATCAAATTTACCCTCATTACTATCTCCAATCTACACCCCCATTGTCCTACAAGCCCCATTGCTCTTCATGTTGTCTATACCGCTGAAAACATAGTCAAAGGAATTCAAGTCTCCAACTACTTTTTTCTTTTTTAACTTGTTAGAAATTTTGGAGTTAGTTTGTGATTACAAAATTAACAGTATTTTATAGCCTTCTTTAGAGATGGGCACATAATTACCCAACACTAAATGATCACCTCTGAAGACACACACACATAGGCATATTATTATACATTCTGATTAGGTTATGCTTATAGAGTAGGTTATGCTTATGTATTTAGGAGAACACACACAGAGACACATATTCACTCACTCCATATACTTATGTAACAACTGTTGAAGAAAAGAGTTCATGAATTTGAAAGAGAACAGAAAAGGATACATGGAGGGGTTGGGGGAGTAAAAAGAAAGCAGAAGTGGTGTACAATAAAAATATTTTTAAAAACTACACTTTAAATCATATAAAGCAACTCTTAACTGCTTTATTTTTGAGCCAAGAGCAAGAAGCCTACCAAAATTAGGCTCCTATCTTCTCATAAAGAGTGAGATGTAAGGGTTTCTTCAATGTTTATATTTGAAAGGACAACTCCGAGGTCCTTAGAAAAGACAATTTTAAGTTGTAAAACTAAAGAAAGAGTTTCACAGAGAGATTTACATTCAAAAAGACAGAGAAGAATTGACACTTTGAAATTTTCTTTTTTCCCTTTATTGAAAATAGATTCTTTTCTCATACAATAAATCCTGATCATTACCTCCCCCCCATTCCTCCCATTTCTTTCCCCCTCTTCTACCCTTCCCTT
The DNA here is from genome assembly GCF_008632895.1 of Mastomys coucha. Taxonomy (NCBI): domain Eukaryota; kingdom Metazoa; phylum Chordata; class Mammalia; order Rodentia; family Muridae; genus Mastomys; species Mastomys coucha. The sequence goes on from NW_022196896.1 coordinate 91,879,585, forward strand.
CCTTTCTCCCTGGATCCACTCCTCTTCTGTCTCTCCTTAGCAAAGAACAGGCTTCTAAGAGATTACAACCAAACACGACAAAATACAATACAAGATGAAGCAACCTGACGGGAAAAGAGTCCCGAGAGCAGACACAAGAGTCGTAGGCCCACTCATTCTCATAGTCAGAAGAATTCCGTCAGGACTGTGTTCTGCCAAGTTTTTAGTCTATGAACACTAGCCATGAGTCATTCGTGGCCTTCCTTCACCAGTGGGAGGATCTTGGATTTGGCTTTAAGGATTTCATTTTAGGACAGAGTCATTAAAAAGAAACTGCATATATCCAATATATATTCAATTGAATAAAAAGGAAAAACACTGAATGTATATTATAGCTAAAAACCATAATATATATATGCAGAGGACCTAGTACAGGCCCATGTAGGCATTGCCCTTGATGCTTGACTCTCTCTGTGAGCTCATACATACCTTGCTTGGTTGTCCTAGTATCCTTCATCCCCTCTAGTTGTCACAATCTTATCTTCCATGGGATTTTCTGAGCTAGGGGAGTGGGGGATGGAAGAAGGATTTGATCAAACTTCTTATTTAAACTCTATCTCTCTGCACGATGTCTGGCCATAATATGTTTCCATCTGCTGCTAGAGGAAGTGTGTAGAAGTGTTCTGTCAATGTGGATAGAAGAATATCATAGGAGTCATTTTATTGATACTTTTTTTGTAGACCAGTAGTGTTTGGTTTTACCCTATACCTCTGTGGTATTTAGTCTCTAGTTCTTGGTTACCCAAGGATTATTGAATACGAAGTACTTCTCATGAAGTGGGCCTTACATCAAACCAGATGCTGTATGGCTGTTCTCACACGTTCTATGGAACCATTGCTCTAGCATATTTTGCAGGTAGGACAGATTATAGGTCAAAGATTTTGTGGTTGAGTTGGTGTCCATGTTTCTCTTTCAATAGCCTGCAGACTCTTGAAATTTTTCTAAAGTTTACTGCTCTAATGAAAGGGAAGGGAGGGATTTGGGGGACAGAAGGCCTGCTCAACTTTAGTCCTGCTGAAGGTGACAGGAAGTCTGTCTTAGTCATTGATATGATAGTTGTTTATTTATTGAACTCAAATTATCTCTGGATCATAGAACAAGGCCTCTGTGTGCATAGTCTAAGCAGAGGCACCAACTACAGTGTTTTACTTTGACAGCCTTCTGTAGAATATTTCTAGGCTTCAGGCATATCCAACTGTTTGAAAATTTCAAATGAACATTAACATCTACAAGGTTTACCCTCAAGAACCATACCACCAAGTTACAAAAAGAACTGAAAATTGTTTTATGACATTAAAAGAATTTATGACCATTTGAGTTTTTGTTTGTTAACTTTGAAGATAAGGTTTCTCTGTATAGTCCTGGTTATCCTGGAACTCATGATGTTAACTAGTCTGGTCTTAAACTCACAGACACCTGCCTGTCTCTGCCTCCTGAGTGCTGGGATTAAAGGTATGCACCACAAAGCCAGAAAGATGAGTTCATGTTTTTTCGTGTTCCATATTCCTTTTGTTCTTGGTCACATGTTACAGCTTATAGGCTTAATATTAGACATATCTGAAACCTTTCATTTTAAAAATATCAGTCTGCAAACTTTTTGTAATACACACTTCTGTTCACATTTAGTGCTTTTTCTGACAATTTCTTTTTAATGACTCTCCTAAAAGAAAATTATTAAAACCAAATCCAAGATCCTCTTACTGGTGAAGGAAAGCCATGAATGACTCATGGTTAGTGTTCTTAGATTAGAATATTATCCACCTGAAGACATTCACTACAATATAAATATATACCAGCTATTACTCATGTCTTATGATAGTATTATAATTTTTCAGTAATTCTAGACATTTGAATTTTTGAGAATTATGCTTTTACATTTTATAGGCAACAGAATTTAAATAGTAGAAAAATTATATAAACAACTATGAGTCACCATTCTTGCAGTCAAAAAGTACAAATTATAAACTAAGCAAATCTATTTCTGCTGCTTTGAAAGAAAAAATATATATTTGGTACAGAGAAAATAAAGCATCTTTCAGTTCACATTTCAAAATGGCTTATCAGTGTTAGGGATAATTAAACTGAGCATAGAGAATGAACATTATTTGCATATTAACCTTATCAAAAATTAAAAGTAATATATAATCATTATAGGACAATCCAAAGAGTAAATAATTGCATCATAAATTTTAGGAAATGTAAAATTTAAAACATAGAAACTCACTGAGTACAGGATCCCCACTGAAGGAGCTAGAGAAAGGACCCAAGGAGCTGAAGGGTTTGCAGCCCCTTAGGAAGAACAATAATGAACTAACTAGTACCCTCAGAGCTCCCAGGGACTAAACCACCAACCAAAGAGTACACATAGTGGGACTAATGGCTCCAGCAGCACATGTAGCAGAGGATGGCCAAGTCAGTCATCAGTGGAAGAAGAGGCCCTTGGTCCTGTGAAGGTTCTATGCCCATAGGGGAATGCCAGGGCCAGGAAGTGGGAGAGGGTTGACTGGTGAGCAGGGGGAGGGGTGAGGGAAGAGGGTTTTCTTTTGTTGTTTTTTTTGCTCTTTATTTTTATTTTATTTTTATTTTTATTTTTGAGGGGAAACTGGGAAAGGAGATATATGACATGTAAATAAAGAAAATATCTAAAAAAAAATAAATAAATAAAACCATAGGAACTCAGCAAGAAAAGCAACCACCAAGTGAGTCTTGGTTTTATTTCATGGACCAAAGAGCCAATAAAGGATCTTTTTAACAGTATGAATGTTGCAACTTGACTTGCTTCATATATTGCCTTTTGATTTGCAAACCTGATGCTTATGAGTATTTATTTCACTTTTGTAACCCTGGCATAAAAAAAATTTATATGAAGTTCTATTATATGAATTTTCCCTATGTTTTTATATGTAAAAGTCAAATATGTTTAATTGTTTTCCTGTTCTTTTGACATACAAAGTTTGATGAAGCAGCTCTCATAAACACAGTGGCAATTTCTTGAATATTTGCTCAAAGTTACCACCATCTTGTCCATACATACTTGTTATTAATCTAAATCTTGAACTGGGGCCAAGATAAACATAGCAGCTACAGCAGCCCCACTGCACAGGTATGGGGGATTTTCCACCACACAATATGGACTTGCTGCCTCACTTACCTAGTGAAGGCTCTTCTGCACCACATACTCTGTGTGCAAAATATAGTTCTACATACAATTCCATGTACCACATGTCTCATTGGTATTTTAATCTCCACCCAGAGCTGTACACTCTAGTGTTTCAGTGAGCCACGAGTCACCCTCCAACACCCAGTGCCTGTGTGCAGACACCAGGGGTCAGTTTACATCGGGAGTTTTTGCCTGTCTTTTTCTTTGGTGACTTCTTTTCTCGTGTGTTCATTTTGTAAGGCTTTGCATTAAGCTCTTCGTCCAGACATTACTTTCCGTCCTATGCTCCTGTCTCACAGGGAGTAAAGTTTTATTTATTGACTTCATTTTTATTTTCAAAATTTGAAAGTTAGAATTCATACTAGAATAGTTATAATTCTAATTTTTGATTTGGAAAAATATAAAAAATATCAAAACAGTATATTCAGAAGGTATCCCTATTGTTTGTGGTAATACTTGCTTTGCATGATTAGAAATACATGGAATCTAAGAGCGTTTCCAACATTGTCCATCTTGAATTTTATTTTGGTCATTGATTGTTCTGCACATTATTGATTATACTTTATACAGGTCTTTTCTTTCTTGAGTGAACTGACACCATATGGTACACCTACTTATTATTCTCCTAGTATCACTCTGCTCTAGACTTCCTGAAAAGCAAAATATTATGTCAAATATATTCAAGAAATAAGCAGGTTAGTTTTTCTGATGTTTATTTTAGTCTTAGTTGTCAGATTGACTAGATTAAGAGCTATCTAGAATTACTATGTTTATGATTCATTCTCAGAGAGAATTCACATATGGGGCAGTGGGACAGAAGGGTATAATACTTATGGAAGTTGCACCTTCCAATGATCTCCAGGTTTTGATGAAAAAAGATGTTACAGAGAAAACTGTATATCCATTTGTAAGTCCCTCTTTTTTTCTGATTTGGCATATTCTACTACTCTACTATCCTCTTATGGCATGGGCCCAATACTAACGAATCCCTAGCATGCTTCTGGGCTGGTATCAAGTCATGGAGACTATTAAACTTTCTAAATTTGCAGCTACTAGTTTTTCTCACTCTCCAGCCTCTTCAGTCATTGTTAGATACTCACCCTCTGTAAGCCAATCCAATACATACATATACATACAATATACATACAAACAATCCAATACATACATTTCTAATATACATACATATATTCTACTTCTTGTGTTGCTCTAGAAAATAGACAAGAAGCAAAATTAGTACTACAAGTAATCTAATTTTTCCATTAGGGCTAATTCTTTTGACTTCAAATAAAACTTTTATGAAGGTATGGAACTGTATTTGTGAAAGGATTTTTAGGCCAAGTAATTTCAGGATCAGAGCAAATGGACATAGCCCTTATTATAATGTCACCTTATTTTACATGTAATAAAACAAGTCAACTACTCCTCTCATCCAGTGAGAAGGAAAGATACCCAAAGCATTCTTAACACTTCGCCAGATCTTTAAAATCAATACCGCCTACAAAGTTCCTGAGTATATAAAATTCCCCCACCAAATGACTGGTGCACTACTTATACAAGTGAGAGAAAATTTAAGAGGAATTTGGTTATATTGAAAATGTAGCACAGCTCCAAAGCAATAAATAACCATGCATATATCCAAACATTGCTATATGACTGAATATATAATTCAATGATAGCTATTCCTTTGAGCTGGACATAGCCATTGTCATCTTGAATTATTAGCATTCCCTCATGACGGGAAGTGGGTTGGTCACAGGCTCAAGAGACTGATGAAACTTTCACAATGTCCTCATGGAGTCATCTCCCATGCCCAGGATTCAAGCAATACACAAGAGGCAAGTCATGGACTGCAGTGGGATTTGACAGTAGTATAGTTACCTGCAATGTCATAGTGACAGTTCCTATGAGTCACTCATAAGTATTCACTTGTAAGTAGTTCTAGTACATTCATTGGTTAGCCAAGATGGACTTGGATGAGATCTTCATTCTGGCAATGCTCTCTCTATCTGAGATGAACAAACTTTTCTTTGTGTCTCTGAAGGATAATTCATGTGGCAGTAAATTAATCATCATCAAAGAGCTAGTCCAACTCTGCTGTCATCTATGTTTCTGAGCCCCATAAACACCAATACTCAACTATCCCCATTGTGGATTCCTATTCACAAAGCCACCCACGGTGTTCCATGGTGTGTATACTTTCAGTTTTCCAAATACTTCTTCTTCTAAATAAATTGTTTTCTGGTCTTTAGTGTGATTTTATATAATTTGTAACTTTGTATCACTGAGAACAAAATTGGACTAATGGGCCTAATTTAGTCAGCCAACCTCTAGAACATTATCTCAGTGAACTTTACAATTTCCATGTTATAAATAATATTTGTGTCAATAAACAGATTTTTTTCTAATACCTGTAACATGAAGGAGTATTGGATTTTATCAAAGGCCTTTTCAGTGTCTAATGAGATAATGATGTGGTTTTTTTTCTTTCAGTTTGTTTATCCACTGGAGTGATAGAGGCACCAACCCACCCACAAAATTTCAACCCAAAATTTATCCTATCTATAATAAATTCAGGCAAAGGGAATGGGGCAGAGTCTGAGGGAGTGGCCAAACAATAACTGGCCCAACTTGAGGCCTATCAAATGGGCAAGCACCAATCCCTAACGCTATTAATGATACCTTGTTATGCTTGCAGACAGGAGCAAGTCATCATCTGAGAGACTTTATCCAGCAACTGACTCAAGCAGTTGTAGACGCACCTACAGCCATACAGTGGATAGTGCTTGGAGACTCTTATGGAGGATAGGAGCAAGGATTGTGGCCCTGAATGGGATAGGAACTCTATAGGAAGACCAACATAGTCAACTAACCTAAACCATTGGAGCTCTCAGACGCTGAACCACCAACCAAAGAACATACACAGGCTGGACCTAGACCTCTCTGCACCTATGCAGATGTGCAGCTTGGTCTAAATGTCAGTCCTGAACAACTGGAACAGACAGGGCTATCCCAAAAGTTGCTGCCTGTAAGTGGGATATTGTCTTCTAACTGGACTGCCTTGTCTGGACTCAATGGGAAAGGTGCCTAGCTTTGCAAAGTCTTGAAGTGCCAGGGTGGAGGAATACCAGAATCAGAGCAGAAGGGGCAGGGGAATAAAGGAAGGTTTGTGGAAGGAGGTGATGAGGAGGGAACAGTGAGTGGGATATGAAGTGAGTAAATAAAATAATAAAATTAAATTTAAAAAGAAACAGATTATCATAGGATTACTTTATGTGTTAAAAAGACTTCTTAGTTAACTGGTGTAAATCACTGGTTACAGTTTCCTATTTTAAAGGAGTGTTTAGGGATACTCTAAAAGTGATGATAATTTAGGCATAAAATATTCTGACAACCAAGGTGCTTTCATTTGTATGTTTGTATCTGTATCCAATTCACTCACTGAAATTTAATCTACAGTATTACATTCTCTATATTTGAACCCAGGGACTTTAGAAAGTATTTACTGGCTATGGTGGTACTTATCTCATTAAAATATGTGAATAGTAATATTGTGTAAGACTCTGAGAGAGTGATAAATCTAGAAAGTTGTCAATCATTAATCCAAGAACAAGACTCTCCTAGTCCTGAATCTGTCATCACTTTGATTTTGATGTTTCCATCTTCCAGAATGGTGTACAATAAATTTCTGTTGTTTAGAAGCTAATCACTTCATGGTAAATTTCCAATAGCCAGCTCAAACAGACTAAGTTATAAGGATTTTTGCTGGTAAAGTGGGGAGTTCCCTTTAGCTTCCATTTGGAGGGGAAAACACCCAATAAATAATCCTATCTAAGCATAATGCATTCAGTTCATAGCACTCACTGATTAGCATAGCAAAAGAAACACAAAAGGTGTAATAGTGGCACTCTCATATTGGGGGTAACCAATAGCCATCTAATTTGACTTAAGGACCACTTGATAGGAAGATCCTATTGTAAATCATTACACATCTTATGAGATGTTTGACTCTAGAGAAGGACCTTGTACTGCAACTTCCTTAACAAGAATAATTTGAAACCATATCATATAAATATCATTATAACCTCATTTAAGTTTAGCCCTCATATATCATCGAAGAAACTTCACTGGCGATAGATCAATAGAGAAGTCCACAACATCAAAATGCAGAGAATAACTAACAGTGGGGTGCCAAACCCCAATTGATAAGTCTATGATACAACCATACAACTAAGAAGACAACTCAGAAGAGGGGCAAACCATTTTTAAAGCCAGGAGACACGGACATTTGTTGTTAGAGTATGTCTTCTGTGATGACAAGAAGCTGTATCCATGAAATCTCTAAACAAAACAGTCACCTAAGCAATACATGTTGATATGTCAGCATGGATGGGGAAATCTCACAAGGCCCTACCCCTACACAAAAAGCTAAGGCAATTAATGGCTGCTGAGAGAGGGAGAATCGGTTTTCTCCAAGGATCCATTCCTGTATAGATTATCTGATCCCAAGTGGTCATCCCTAAATACATACATATAGAAAGAAAACTAAACTCAGTGACTTAGAGATATATATACATATATACATACATACATACATACATACATACACACACATAAATATACACATATATATTGATAGGGGATATACATACGTAGTGTTAGGAATATATACATATACATATATATATATGTATATATTTATATACATATATATATACATATATCTATATGTATATATATATATATAAAACATACATATATGGTGTGTGTTGTGTGTGTCAAAGGGGGAAAAGGGGGTAAAAGAGATGACAGAACAAGGAAGGATGGATTATTGTATCTCTTTGGAAAGGAAAACCAAGGGTGAATCGTTATATCTCCTTGATAGAAAAAGAAAGCTGAATTATTGTATCTTTGTTTAGACTAGAAAGCAATAACAAATCTCAGATAATTTAGATTGATATGAAAGTTTTGCATGTTGATATAAATTCAAGGTTATATTTGTGACAACATACTGTATATGTGATTTTTACCCTTGTTTAAGGCATATGTACATACGTAACTTATTTAAAAATTTAATGTATAACCCCAGTCTTATGAAAGCTACTATCACAAACTGTTTAGAGTAATTAAGAAATGCAAGTTAGTAGCCAGTCACCTTTAAATAACCAAACTTGTATTTGTGACAGGTACTAGTTTAGGTAATTATAAAAATAAGCTTTATTTACCCTCCTGTATGTGCTTTCAAGGATAAACAGAAGCTAAGTAACTAGAGGGAAGCAACCTTTGTCAATTTAGATATAGTTTAGACAGAAGACAAATAGGTGATCTTCAAACACTTCAGAGAGCTACAGAATATGGCATTTAAGATGCTTTAGTAATAAAAGGCTTTTCATGATTGAGAGACACATCAGCTATGACACATCTCTCTCTCTGTCTCTCTCTCTGTCTCTCTGTCTCTGTCTCTGTCTCTCTCTCTCTCTCTCTCACACACACACACACACACACACACACACACACACACACACACCAGTATGTTTGTGTGGAGCAATAATGATTAAAGACAAGGTCATGAACTTGAGTGAGGAGTAGAAGGACACAGGAAGAGTTGGACAGAGGAGAGGTGGGGAGTAGAAATACTATAAATATTTTATTATGAAATTCTCAAAAAATTAAATAAAAAAGAAGTGACTGAGCTCCACTAATGTATGTGATTCACTATGAGTCTTCTTATAAATTGACTGCTTGCTCCATGTTTATCTCAAAAAGGTTTTTAATCACAGAAGCATTAAATTGGCTCCAAAGAAAAAGATCATAATGCAGGAAGCTGAATCATACATGACCTGAGGAAAAAAAACAGTAAAAAAGTCAGTTTTGATTATATCAGAGCTCAAGCCAAATACAAACTAAGATTTTTTCTGACCTCAGTAATAGCCAGGCTTTCAAGGGATTCTATGCTGAAGCTGTTTTTTCTTCCTGTATTTCTCTGTCTTCTAGCTACGGATACAGTGCCTCTCAGCTGTAAACTCATTTTTTCAGCACCTGCTCTGAGATAATGGACTAGACTCCTCAAGTATTTCTACTTTAGCGTGAACAAAGTCTACCAGTTACTAAGGAAAGCATTGGAGAAGAAAGTACATCTCGTTCTGGTTACAGAGAACTAGGCTTCGTTCATGTTTTTCTTCTGTTTCATGGTCCATTAGCTGTGCAATGCACAGGGAATCATCCAATCTTGTTCCACTTAGTCACAAGCCCACAGTAAGTGTAGTCCTTCAGTAACCTCAGATCAACTTTTTGTGACATCTTGAAATTAACTTGGTTCATTCCACAATGGTGCTCAAAAATCCCTCTGCACACCCATCCACAAGTATTACCTCGTTTAAACTTGATGTTGTTGCTTCCCATTTCTCAGTGACTGTGGGTGAGTGATTCATATGATGGAAATATTTCCAGCATCTCTTGGGGTTATAACCTATAACATCTAGAATGATGTTCCAGCCATTCTATGGGTTATAACTTAAACATTTCAAATGAAATTCCAACCATTCTATTGGGTTATAACCTACATCTCAAATGAAGTCTGATATCCTACCTTAGGAGATATCATTGCAACTTTTCCATTTCTCTAGAGTTCCTAGAACAACTCCATAGTTACTGCAATATCATAGTTAATTGTATTTATACTAAACTTACCATGTTTAGCTATAGCCTGATTTCTGCCCCAAGCTTCCATAAGCACATGACTTTAATTATAAGTGGAATTCATGTAATCTTTTGTCCCTTATTCAAAATATTTTGAATATCTTTAGTCAATATAGAATCTTCAATGTTAGTTGTACCTGGTTTAGTTCTGCCCTTTGTTCCATATAAAACACACATTTAGAAGCCTACACTTCTATAGGTCTATAGTCTTAGTATAAGGCATTATGCTGGGAGCACAAAGGTCTTTTAGTCCACAAATCACCAGGGAAACCAGAAATGTTGAGCACACAGGGGTGTCTTTTCAAAGAAAAGGATAGATAATATGTTTTTCTATCAAGACGTCTGGGAATTGGAGGTTAATAGTCTGGTGATATGAATTATCTGAAGGGCTAGACTATATTAAGCTCTTACAATCAGAACAAGAAATACTTAATAGGCTAGATGACCTTTACATTATCCATTCAAGCAGGAACTCCTCAAAGCTCCCACAACTATGACCAGATATGACTAATAGCCTAAATAACCTCTATGCTATCTATATGAACAGTAATACCATGTCAAATCCTTCCCTTGGCCTCTAAGCTAGTACATGTAACCTATCTCAAGAGGCCATCTTCTTGGAAGAAATGACATGTACTTTGGTTGAGTTTATTTGTGCCTTCTTGTGCACTTGGGCTTGTGAAGAGAGCTTTCCCCCAAAATTGTACTGTGTTTAAATGTGCTTACAGTGAACTGCCTGGGATCAGACTCTAGAAATTTGATCCAGCCTGGTTGATCTGAATGTAGTTTTCATTCTTACTTCTCTGTGGATTATTTTGCTACTGGACACTATGCTTGCAGGGATCCTCATGTCAATATATTAACATACAAAAATTGCCAAATATACAAAGTGTTAAAATAAAAGTCGTATTTTAGTTGATTATGATAATCTTGATGATCACTTTTAATGGATGGAGAAATGCTGAAGAAGTAGAGAATACTTCTGTAGGTGTCTATAAATTATTTGAGTGAGGATTACTAATTTGTTCCAAGTGTGGGTAGCATAATACTGTAGAATTAGAGCCCAACTGGTATAAAAACTCAGTAGAGAATGCCAAGAAGTGCAGGGTTTCCCTCTGCCTACTTCTTGTTTGCCATGATGAAAGCTACTCTGTCTTGACATATCCTCTTAGTAAAATGACTGAGACCTCCAAAGCCAGGTATTTGGTTACAGTGACAAAAGTGTTTCTGAAACATCTACATGAATATGTAAAATTTGTACATGTAAACTTCACACCTAGGATGTGAATACATGTATATATATCACTTAAATACAGTTAAGTATATTTATATTCTCAAATATTTGTCATTTCTTTGTGATGAAAACAGTACCAATCTTTTCTTCCAGTCTTTTGAGGTGTGTATGTTAGTGATCTGTAGTCATTCTACCTTGCTATAGTACACCACAGCTTCTCCCTCCATTTTTGACTGTGATAACAGTTTCTACTGATTGATTTTCCCCATCCATCCCTCTCCCCTCCACTTTCCAGTGTCTGGTACCCACTGTTTTAAGTGTTTATAAAATCAACTTTTTAATACCCTACACATGATTATTTAGTTAGTTGGATGGTGTGTGTGTGTGTGTGTGTGTGTGTGTGTGTGTGCATGTGTGTGCCACACAACATTTCACTGGAGGTAAAATGACAACTTGGAGTCAATTCTCTCCTTTTTTGTGTGAGTCCTATGGACTGGATGTAGGTTGTTTGCTGTTCTGTGTCTAGCTTATTTTCGCTAACATGGAGCCTTTGTAGATTTCCTTTGCGAAGAATTATTCATTAAAATACTATCCCAAGAAGTGGAATCTAAATTGTATAAATGTAAATATTGAAATTTTCAGTTCATAGAGAATTTTGTAACAAGATGAATAAATAGATAGAATTTTTGTTGCTGTCCCATGCATGTTAAAACATCATGTTCAATTCAACAGCTATTACTTAGTTTTGTGTGTGTGTGTGTGTGTAAACTTGTGTCACACATGTTCCTTGAGGTAAGAGGACAACTTGGGAGTCAGTTCCATCCCTTTTCTATGAGAGTCCTGTGGACTGGACTTAGGTAGTGTGATATGACATTAAGAGCCTTTATCTCATAAGCCCCTACACATAGGCCCACATTTGATTGTTGCTGTATTTCATTCATTAAAGGTACTTAAAAATAGATTGTATTTTAAACTAAAATATATCACAATTTTGCTGAAAGGGTATTCATCTTTCTCTACACACAGATAATATTTAACTAAATCCATATTTTCATGTATTCTAGGAAGGCTTATAGATTTTATGTAAGCATTAAAACCAAGAACCTGCTGTTTTTCATCCTTTCAATCATCATTGAAAGGAATTGTACTTCTAAGGTCTTTTTCCGAAGTCCCATATAAAAAAAATATAATGATTTCCAACGTAATTGTTTGTAAAGGTTTTTGAATTCATAGCGAAACTGGTTTCATCCTTTTTCCAAGGACATGATAGAAATAGATTTACTTGAGACTTTCATGTTTCATATCTAACTTAGAATTTTTTAACAGCTCCATCTAGGTAGAAAACTTCTCACATAATGCTTCTCTATTTATTCCTAATTATCAGATTGAATGTGAAGGGAACTGCACGATTACAGAATTCAGACTGTGTCTGACTTTGGGTGTGTTTACTGAATTAAAGTAAAATGGCGAAAGTGTTTTTCTATAGTTTTTTATTATCCAGCAATTTTTAAAATAAATGGAGATACAAGAAAAAATAATGGCTATATTTTCTTGCCTTCAAAATGGTATTATTACTTTTTTTTTCCCCTGGATCATTGTATCAATCAACTCAGCAATTTAAACCTCTGCTTCCACAGTTGTCTTTCATCTATGCACTATTAGGAACACATTTCAGACTATTTATTCTTGCTGAACGTGGTTGCATTTTGGATGTGAAGTGTCAAGAAGTTCATGTACTCAGTCCTTCATCTCTACTGCAAACACTGTTGATGGTTGGAGGTCGTGAGCATCATAAGATTGATCAAAAACAGTGGAGGGGAGGAAAGGGTTTATGTCACCTTACACTTTCACTTAAGGGTTCATCACTGAGGGAAGTAAGGGCTGGAACTAAAGGCAGGAAACTAGAGACAGGAAATTAAGTTGTCACTACGGAGGAATGCTACTTACTGGCTTGATCGCAGGATCAAGTTTAGATACCTTGTTTATACAGTCTAGAACCATGTGTCTAGAGATGTACCAGCAACACTGAGCTGGATATTTGGATATTTATGCACCAATTACCGATCAAAAAGTGCTCCCCTCAAAACAAACAAAACAAAACCAAGAAAATAAGCCAGATATGGTGGCATACACTTTTAATAGCAGCACTTGGGCGGCAGAAGCAGTCAGATATCTGAGTTTGAGGGCAGCTTAGTCTACAAAGTGAGTTCCAGGACAGCCAGGGCTACAAAGACAAACCCTGTTTCCGTGGGGGTGGGGGGTGGGGCTGCGAAAAACAAAGATGTTCCATAGGTCTGCAGCAAGTTAATCTGATAGAGGTAAAACCCCAGGTGAGAGTCCGTCGGGTAGCTCTGGTAGCTCTGGACTGTGCCAGGTTGAACCCTGAAGCTCTCTAGGAAAGGAAATGATTGGATCATTCCAGTTCTGTCTTCATAAGGGGGTGGATTTGTTTATGGATTCAAAGTTTTGGGATCAATGGAAGATAAGGGTACTGTGGAGGTTGGGGCCTAGTTGGGGAAAGTGTGTCTTTGGAGGTCTGTCCTGGAAAGTATAATTTGTTATTGGCCTTTTCCTGCCTCTCCTTTCTGTTTCCTGATTCGTGTGTGTGTGTGTGTGTGTGTGTGTGTGTAAGAGAGAGAGACAGAGACAGAGACAGAGAGACAGAGACAGAGAGATACAGAGACAGAGAGAGAGACTGAGAGACAGACCAAGACAGGGAACAAGACAGAGACAGGTAGAGAGACAGACAGACAGAGACAGAGAGAGGCAGAGAGATACAGAGAGACAGATGGGGAGACAAGGATAGAGAGATAAAGAGAGATAGAGCCAGAGAAACAGACACAGGGAGATAGATAGAAGGGCACAGAGATAGGGACAAAAAAACAGAGAGAGAGAAGGAGAGAGACTTATTGCCACTAGCCAGGTAACTGGGAGATCAGGAGGAGTTTAAGAAAGATAATGTAACAAGATAAGCTTTATTCCTACTGAACTGTACTAAAGATTACATAAACAAAGTTCTATCTCCTTGTCAGGGGCAACCTCGGTGGTTGTCTTTGTTCCATTCATTCCTGTGGATGAAGGCCTATCTTCATCTAGCCATTGTTGAGTATCTGTAGGGGCTTATGTATGAGAAGTTGCTGAGTGTATTAACTTCCCTACCTAAGAGTGCAGCAGCTCCAAATTGCTAGAGTGAGCATTTGCTGAGGTGATCGCTAGAGCATGAATCAATCAGTGTTCTCCAGAAATGAGACAACTTCAATTTTTCAGCTACACATATCCATGCCTGAGACATCTATCTTTCTGCCATTCCTCCCTTCATAAGATGTTAGCTTGGTTTCTCGGCCTGCCTCTGTCCATTAGGACTATAGGAAGGAACTGAGTTTATCTGCCACTCTGGCTGAGCAATACTGTGGCCTCAAATCTTTGATGATCTTTAAGCTAAGGGTATCCCTAAAAGTTGTGCCTTAGAGCTCTGTCTGTCTATCATGATACTGTCAATAACAAGGCAGCTGCTCCATCTGCTTGGATGATGTCTAAAGATAATGGTTGTACAAGTGGAATCAACTTAGCATCTCAGTACAGCAGTAAGTGGTAACGAAAATGAGAGGAAAATGTCAATAGACACTAAGACTAAGAATATTTAAAGAATGCAGTTTTTATAGGATTTAAGAGAAGTAGGTAAAATGCTTTAGTAATTATGCACAATCTAGAAATGCACCTGTGAGTTTTGGGTACTGTCTTGTAAAATCCGTGACTTCAGGTTAGTGGAAGCCCATGGCCTTCTGCATTCTACAGTCCAAAAGTTTTATCTAATAACAAATGTTGATAGCAAATAGCTCTGAGGAGAGTGAAAGACAGGCTCAGGTCATTTAGATGTTGATCTATAGCATTCTGTTTTCTCATAATCTTGGAATTCTAATAAATCAATCTTCAGAATTATCAGTATAGATGAGCCTTCTTTAGAACACACCACTGTAGTGATAAGCTACCTCCTTTATTTCCTTTCCTACATGAATAACTTCATTAGTAATTGTGTAATACCAGGTCTGCTTATAGTCAGCATGGCAATATACATTCAGGTAACATTATACAGACAAGCAGGTTGTACTTACTTATATATTTAAGAATATATATAGTACATGTATATATGTGTGTTATATATACACATATATGTGTGTATATAATAACATATACACATACATCATTAATTGCTGTTGCACACATACATATATGTATGCAACAACAACTAATTATAAGAAAGCCCATTAATTGGATAAAATCAAGGAAGAATATAGGCAAGGATTTGAAGGATGGAAAGAGGAAATATTGTAATTATTTTACAATCTCAAAAATATAATTAAAAATATTAGACATGCTTATGAAAATGCCCTTAGTTTTGTATTTGAAAATGTCTTCATTTCTCCTTCATTCTCTAAGGATATAATCTCCTGATGTATGATTTGAACTTGGATGGTTCTTTGCTTTTACCTCTGTCACTTTTTGTGGTCTCCAAGATTTCAGAAAAGTGGCAATTATACACTATTCTATGTTCCTTTCAGATAAATCTTCCATCTTCCTGTCATTTAGACAGTCCAGAGCTGTCTTTGTTGAGGACATAGAAGTCATCATTGTGCAATGTAATCACCAAGAAGGATGGATTTTCTGTGTCATATTCAATCTAGGGGGAGAACAATAGCCTAACCTGGTCATCAACTTGCAAAAACATTCATCCAACTTTTCTGATGATTTCTTCCTTAATAGGCTCCACTAATTTCCTACCCAAACCATCCAGCATTTCAACTCTTCCACCTTCTGTTTCAGTGGACTTGAACTCAGTCTTTCTACCTTATGACAGTAGTCTTGAATAAAGTTTTCCTCAGCTTGTTAGAACTGGTATTTTATGTATTAGAAAAATCAAGTTTCTACCCTCAAATTTATCTAGTAAAGCAGAAATTGCATAGGTTCATAAATCTTTTATAACATCAGTTGTGTTATCCATACTTATTACCAACTTATAGGAAACTAATGGAAAGATTTTAGTTCACCCATTTTCATATTTACATTGCATCTGAACAGAACTTTGAGAGAATTCTAAGTAATCCCTGGCAACCTGCATGCTTGAAGTTTTAAATTATGTTAAAAGAAGGAAAGCAATATGAGAAAAAAGTTTTAATTTTGGTGGATACTATACATGGTGATTTAAATAGTTCTTACACTAGTCATTTCCTCATGTGCCCTTTCTTCTAAAAATGGTACAGTATAATTTGTATAGTATGGTATAGTATAGTATAGTGTAGTATAATATACTACATAGTACAGGCTAGTATCCTCCCACATTGGTTTAAACAGTCTTTATTGAAAATGTACTGGAACAAGGATGGTAATCACAGGACTATCTTAAAGGACCTAGGCGTTACTACTTAGGGTCACTATTGCTGTGATAGCACACTATGAACAAAAGCAATTGGAGAGGAAAGGGTTTATTTGACATATATTTCAAGTCATTGTCCATTGACAGAAGCCGAGGCAGCAGCTCAAATCATAAAGGAACTTATAGGCAGGAGCTATTGCAGAGCTCACGGAAGATCCTTCTTACTGGCTTACGTCTCATGGTTTGCTCAGCCGGTAGAAACGAGAACCTTGAGTCCAGCCTCAGTACGCTGAGCCCCCTACATCAGTCACTAATTAAAAAAATGCTCTACAGGTTTGTGCATAGTCCAATCCTATGGAGGCATTCTCTCTATTGAGGCTCCCTCCTCTCAGATGCCTCTAGCTTGTGTCAAGTTGATGTAAACTAGCTATCAAAGTGTATAAAAACATTAGCGGGTAAGGACAAAGTCTTTCAGACAGTTGGGCACAACGGAGTAGGAAGGAAAGTGATTGAAGGACCCTTTCTGTATTGTCCCATTATTGGAATGAGCTTAAGTCAGCATCAGAAATGAACTGACAAGCCCAGAGGGTTGTCCAAGAGAGTACAGACAGGAAAGCATTCCTTCTTGGCCGTGATTTGAAGTCCTGTGCTATGTGAGGTGTGAAATGCTAAACCCCAGTGGGCTGTTAGTCTGATCAGAAGAATTCTTAGGCACTCTGTCACCAGCACCACCTAGGTCTTTAGATAGCTCTGAGGCAGTTACTCTAAATTGAATCTGAATGATTCCTTTTAAAATCTTGTTAATTTCCGTGCAGCGGTGCCCTGGGGTAAATGGAATAACCCCTGCATTGCCCTTGTTATCCTGCATGCTAGGAGAGAGTTCTGAGGCTCCTACAGCTGGCCTCAGTGCATCATGACTCAAACCCAAATTGGATCCTGCTGACACATAAATGCTGTAATCAGAAATGAAGGACAGTAAATTAGCTGCAAACTCTGAGTATCTTCTGATTCCCCAGAATACCCTAGAATCAAGTGTGCAAAGAAGTTCATCGTTTGTATTAAATTTCCATATGCAAGCCCATGGTTGGTGATTAAATAACAGACCTAATGTGGCATGTTTATTTCAATTAGGTCCCAATTTTTATTTATTTTCTTTTAACATTGTAACTCATTTAAGAAGTATATTACAATAAAGTATGATATACTTATATATACTAGACATACTAAAATACACATTAAATTACCATGCTTTATGGGTAATATACTAAATAGATAAAAGGAAGAACATGATTTTTCATATTGTATTTTAATTGAGTGCTTGAAAATACATTGCTGCTAAACGAAGCTAAGAAGTTTTCCCTCCCAAAGTAGAATTAAAAAAAAAAACCTGTTCTTCATAAAGTATGTGCATGTATTCATTTAATACTTGCATGTACATAATGTGACTTAAATTCTACTTAAATTTAATTCTGACTTCCCTTCTGACTTTAGACCTGACCTAGAACTAGTGAAGTGAAAACAAGCCATGGAGGAAGGTAGATACAATGTCAGAAACCTAAGACTGAGGTCCCAATTCAGCCATGCTCATCTTGTAGGTTACAGCCTCTCCAAGCCTTGGATTATTAAGAGAGACCAAGTGACTTATACTCATCCTGTGCAGACATGCTTATCCAGTTTCTGGCTAGAAAAGTCTTGTGTTTTGCCCGAGATATGGAGCTGATGGTCGGTTAGCAACCACCAAGTCAATATAAGTACCTCTCATGGTTTTAGGCTTGCTGACTTCTCAATAGCTCCTCAGAGAGGGCATGTAAAGTATGAAACTTGGACCAATAGAAGAACAGAATTAAGAGGAAGCCAGTGCACATGATTTTTCTCCTCATTGTCTCAGGCCTGGATTATACTGCACTTCAGTAGTCTGTGTACTTTTAGTGATGACATGATAGAACCCCAAACTGCACTTGCTAAAAGTCTGTAGGCTGCATGCTTAGATGAGTCTCATATTCCCTCCTCTCTCTCATTCTTCGCCCCTCTCATCTTTAACTCTGCTCCTCCAATCAGAGAGTTATCACATAATCTTCCTTCTCAGAATATACTTCCTAGGATTTCAATAGCAAGGCCTTCATATATGAAATTGACCTCTAATATCACACTAAACTATGTAAATCAGACTACTTGAGAGGAAAAAAATCAGTGCAATGGGCAAAGGAACAAATAGATGAACCAATAATTTATTGTACTGATTAAATACCATAGACGAGTATCTAATTTAGACAAGGCATTACTAGGAAAGGAATATTAAAAATAAACAAAAACTAAAAAGGCACTCGGCCTTTACATTACAGATTCAACATCCTAGTGAGGGAAACTCATGCCTCTCTTCCACATGTAAGCCTAATTAACTTTTTGTGTCTTCAATCTCTTCTTCCTACCATATTTTTAATGTTGTTCTGTTTTTTCTTTCGTAGGATGTTTAAATATTATTATAAAAGTTGCTTTGCTAGAGAATAAGTTAAAAGTCAGAAAACTAGAGACATAAAAAAATAGAATAATGATACTTATTTGTGGAATTTAATGACTCTTTAAGAAAGAAAGGAGAGCTGGAGGCCAGCCAACTGACATTTCTATAGCAACTGCAGAGATGGAAGAGCTGGGGCCAAGGACAAAAGATTGTTATACATCTTTCTGTACTTTCTGTTTGGGATGGCCTTTAGTGAACATTGACAACTTTGTAATAAGGTTCGAAAGTTTATTATGAATAATGAAATATACTGAGATGGATCTAGTTATAGAGCACTGGCATAAGAATGAAAAAGCAAATAAAAAGGAAAAGGAAAATGTGGAAATTTGCTTGAACATACCTCACTTGAGTTGCATAGACTAGTTGTCAATGACATTCATTTAAAGTTCTCAGCACGAGAGTCTTCTTAATTTCCATGTTTTTCTTTGCCTTTACCACTTGGGGGGAATTATTAAATTTATGTTTGTATAGCTGGAAAGCAAAGCAGAAAAGCTAAAATGGAAAAAAGATGAAAACATTGGAGACTAAAAAGGAAGAATTAAAATAAACTTTCAAAAGAACACGCATATGTATATGAGATTTTTCCTTATTCTCTAATAATTTTCTTATCTCCAACCCAACTTTTCTTGTTATGCACTTTTCTCAATGAGATAAAAGCAAAACAGTTTTTCTTTTTTTTTGTTTTTGTTTTTCTTTGTCACCTTTTATTCTTACATCAACACTTTCAGAAAAGCAAATCCAAACTATAGAAAATAAAAACACAAAAACTAGACTGTGGGAAAGATTAATGTGAAAGTAGAGCAAAGGGGTGGGGATGGGAACTAGCCACTCAGAGGCTCATCAGCCTTTCAAGTGCACTTTCAGAACTAAAATCTGCTTGCCCACGTTTTAAACTGTTTGTTTTTTTCAGAGAAACCTGTAGCACAAAGACCCTGTAACTACAAAAAAACAAGAAAAGCACGTGGACATGATCATGTGGCTGAGACCACAGGTCTGCGACTGCTTTGGTGGTCTGTGGCTACCTCAGGAGACCAATTGTTTCCAGATATTTGAAAAGATATTCTACCTAATGAGGAAAAATGCCCTCAAAGTAGCCCTGAGGGTCTGTGTGTCAGCAAATACAATTCAACAAGCACCTGTATGCCGTATGCCTTTTTTGGTGGCCAGTCCATCCAAATTCAAATGGACTGACTTTCACGTTTCATGTCAGCATGCAATATGATTGAAAGTAAAATCCCACTTCTGGATTAAGGAAAGTCAAAGTGAGTTTTTCTCATTTTTGCTTGTTTCCTTGCTAGCATTTCCTGGGGCATAAATAGGGATGAGGAGGTCTCAAGAAGATTGAACTACATGAAGAAAACTGCCTGTGTCTTAACTTAGCTTGTGAATATCATCATGGGAGAAGGTCTCTCATCCTCTTTATGCTCCTCTTAATTTTTAAGGCATATGGATTCTTTCAGAAACAAATGTGGTATCATTAATGTCTGTAATTGATCACAGCAATAATAATTAGAGTATTAGAGTGGAATGAGATTTAATCCTTTAAGAGTGTTTTCAAGCAGAAATCAATGGTAGGTTGCAAATCTCTGTTGCATAACCTTCATTAGGAACCCTATCAGTTCCTGTATTTCCTTCACTCAAGCAATTTCTCTGGTAAGAAGGCATTGCATTGAATCTTGTAGCTTCAGGGGCCCACATCTGTGAGATACTCAAGATGTATTATCTAAGTACTCTGCAGGGTCATCTAAGAATTCAGGCCCCATTTAGAACTGGCAGAGGCCATAGAGATGCCGTTCCCTCTCCTGCAAAGATTGTTCAAGAAATTCTTCTGGTAAGTCATTGACTTCAGGGACCAAGAGCCACAGTGGCTTGTGTACAGAGCGAAGTAACAAGACCATTAACACTTTCCAAATGATTTGAACACAGAGCACTTTCTGATATCATGCCTGCCTACTCAGCCAGAAGCACTGAGAACCAAGTAGGATATGTTCAGAGCTGTGGGCATGAGAGATGAAGAGCACTATAAATGGAAGTGCTCAAGCTGTTCCCGTGTTTTAATGGGAGCTTGTGCATGCCTTTTAGTGGCTTTTCAAGTTTTGTTTTAAAATTATGTTAAAATCTTTTCAGTAATGCAAAACAGGTGGCTCTAGATTTGTAGAAATGAGTCAAAATCAATTCCCTTCTAATGATTCTTATTTGGCTTGTGATAACAATATGTAATTGCACAGCGGCTAAAGGAAGTGGTTTGCTTAATTTCCTGGTAAGTATTATCCTAATGCCAGGATTAACTGTTCCTCAGTTCCTAATGTGTTCTTTTGCACTGTTGGGCTGTACTGGGCTTTCTTACACCCCAGGGATAATAGCGGCTTTTAAACGGTGTTGTGAGAGTGTTGTCATAAAAATAGAGTGAAAAGCTTTAACTTCACTTACGAATCAGGACTCAACTTCCAAACAGTTTTTTAAAATATATGTTTGATAGACTGAAAATACTTTCTCTTGTCTGCGTTTTTCTACTTTCTCCCTTTGGTTTTCCTGTCCATTTTTGAGTTATTTGGGGGGAAGTTCTTTGATGAAGTGCATGGGGGTGAGGGGATAATTCCATGTCTCTCACTATCTGTCATTTCTCTATTCCTTATTGCTGTCACAGAGAAGAAAACATAAGCCCTCTCCAGGGACAAAGAGCAGGAAAACATGATACACTAAATTTCTTTCTCAATGGCCAAGATAAACGTAGAAAGGCACTGATGACAGTTGAACCATAACTAAGATTTTTCTTCTGAGAGCTGAAAGTCTTTGGCTTGTACATGAGAACTGGAAGGGGTCAACGTGGTCAAAGACAAGATTGGACAATTGGTTTTCTCAACTTGATATACAGGTAGGACTTAAAAGGGAAACAAATCTACATCAGCATTTACTTAACTTTTATCATCATTGTAAGCATTTTTTGTATATATATAGAACAAAGGATCGAATATTAGCTGACTTCAGGACTGTGACAGAAATGAGACATCAGGAATAGATGGGTTATAGGGAAACATGTACAGAAAGATTTTCTACTCACAAGAAGCTCCCAGATAAAAATCTCAAAGCATAAAAACTAATGGAAGACTTGAAAACAAAATAGACATAGTACACAGTGAGGACAGGGGATATTGTACCAGGTTCCATTTCTAGGTGATGAGTTACAGGCAACTTACGTCTCCTGAGAGAGAGAGAGAGAAAAACAGTCTTCAGGGACTCCCAATGGGTTCTTTAATCTTAGTGTACATAATGTGCATCATGTACATAAGAGCAACCGTAAGTGGACTTATATATGTGCATGCCTGTATAAACATACGTGCTTGCAAAAAAAAGAAGTTGAGGGAGGGAGAAGAAGGTGGAAACTATAGATGCAGTAGTACTCATGTATGAAATGCTCAAAAATAAAAAAAAAAAAACAGTATTTATTCAATCTAACAGAATATGAACTTCTGAGGATGTATGAGAAAATAAACATCTTTTAGAGCAGTGCTTCTCAGCTTGTGGGTTGTGACCCCTTTGGGGGTCGAAAGACTCTTTTACAGGGGTTGCCCAAGACCATAGGAAAACACAGACATGCAGATTACAATTCGTAGCAGAAGCAAACTTACAGTTTTGAAGTAGTAACAAAAATAATTTTACGATGGGGCGTCACCGCAACATGAGGAACTCAGTTAAATTGTTGCAGCACTAGAAAGGCTGAGAGACCCTGTTTTAGATTCTCTGAGAGACAAAGGAGGGTACACTAATAAATGAATAATACTGGACTTCCAGTTAAGGTGTTGGTTAGGAGCTCTGTCTATTTGATGATAGAAAATTAAGAAAGAAAAACAATATATCCCAATCAAGTTCTCCCACTGCCTGTCTTAGATCTTATTTCCTACTGTGATATTAATTTCATTTAAAATATTTTATTAATTATTTAGCATTTGTAGATTTGTGTACAGGTATATATACATGTGTTTATTTCCCCCTGTATGTGTGTATGCATGTATGTGTATGTGTGTACGTGTGTGTGTGTGTGTGTGTGTGTGTGTGTGTGTATGCATGCATGTGTGGGTGTCTCCAGAGGTCAGAAGAGAGCATCAGATCCCCATTGTGGCGGTTGTCAAAGGAACTCAAGTCCTCTGTAAGAATGATATTGCTCTTAAACACTGAGCTGTCTTTCCAACACCCTTAACGTTGCTTTAAAGCAGTGTGGCATTCCTGAAAACATGAAATAAATTTGGTGCCATCGAATTGAAATACCTTTAAAGCCAATTACCTTTACTCATAGTGAATCAGATACTCTAATGAATCTGACGTTTAACTTTTTTAAATAACCAAAGCATGAAGCATTATTTGTATGCTTTACAATAAGAATGCTATGATCTATCAAGACCAATAAATTTGATGCAAGTGATGTTACTCAAAAATTACCCTTTCCTTTCAGGGCTTCCTTTCAGTAAATTTCTATGAATTAGTTAAGCTGTATATTTTATAGTTATCTCTTTAATTTTTTTGCAAAGTGCATATTTTAATTTCAACTCACATGTTCATAGGTAGGTTCCTCAGATAAATATAGTATGGACCTAAAAATCCTCAGAACTTAATCTTTGTCTAAATCTCCATTTACCCTCCAAAGTACATACGTGCTCTAACTCCATGGAATAAATCTGTCTAAAGTATGTCCATCTTGTTATTATACAGCAAACATTATGTCTTTCATCTCTTCAGAGTTGTGGGTCCATACTGATGATGAGAAATTCATTAGTGTGAATTGAAAAATAATGGGTTTGTCCCTAGAGCCTTCAAGTCAATGGAAATAAGCAGTCAACAGATTTTTTTTTTTTTAAAAAAAATGTGTTTGTTGCCGAGTGGCAGTGGTGCATGCCTTTAATCCCAGCACTTGGGAGGCAGAGGCAGGTGGATTTCTGATTTCGAGGCCAGGCTGGTCTACAGAATGAGTTCCAGGACAGCCAAGGCTACACAGAGAAACCCTGTCTCGAAAAAACAAAATAAATAAATATAAATAAATAAATAAGTGTTTGTTAAAGGAAGTACAATAGATGTTTAATTCTATTATATCAATATTCCTATTAGAAGATAAATTAGGAGGAAAAGATGCCAGAGCCCTGAGAGGCTGCTGCTCCTCCTGCTGCTGGTGGTTCCTGCCAGTAGCTATTGTTTGCTGGTTTCTGGATGGAGAAATCCTGACAATGAGGATTGGAGTTGCTCCAAGGAACTTGGCATCAGCAGAGTGATGTAGTTAGATAGATAGGATCAAAGTTCTATGTAATTTCTAAATGAAGAAAAAGCAAAGTTATAGTTCTTCCTAACATGATTTACCTATCCTACATACAACCAAAGTCTCTCAGGGAATGTTTGGTCTTTTAATATTTCATAACTTAAATATTATAATAGAGGTTTAACAGCACATACATCCTGATACTACCTCAATCCATGTCATAGTACGTGGTAAAAGAATAAGTAAAGGCAGACAACATATATACTATATATGTTATGAATAAATTTATTCTTAATAAAATAGGGCAGAAATACTTAACAATGATTACATCTTTGTTTCTTTACTCATAGATCCTTAGCATTATTTACAGTTACAGTTACAGTTCTTCTTCCCTTACCTCAGAAGGCACCTCAGCATGTGTTGTTTGTTTACCTAGAAAAAATGATCAGTTCCTTTATTCCTGGGTGGCTTTGAGCATTTTCATCTATCCTAAATTAGTTTGATTTAGTTTCCTTGATCTTAATCTGTAACCATACTTATTGCTTACTTTATTAGGTTATTATATCTAGCACTCTTCCCCACCCCAATCCCTTCCAACTCCCAACACTAGGTAGGTGAGAAAAAATGGTTAGAGGGGAAAAGATGTGTAGGTACCTTTGGACTACTATCTGCTGATTAGGACTTCCTTGAGGCAAGTCCAATGTTCCTCTTCAGGATATCTCCAACCAGCAACCAGCAATCTAGCAAACAATATCAGCAAATAAACAAGAAGAAACAGCAAAAGCCACAGCAGGAACCATCAGCAGGGGAAGCAGCCATTTTTACACCTTCTCAAGAGAGTCCAAAATTCCAAATGTAAACTGTATTTAGCTAGTAGAATCACATGCCTGCCAGAGCATAAGACAAATACTAGTTGCAGTGGACAATCTGAAGCAGCCCCATATTTCACACCTAGGATAGAAACAAAACATATTCATACAACATAATTTTTTTTTTTTGTTAAGAAACCAAATTCTCAGTACATTAATCATAGGGCATAATAATACCGAATAATTCCTTAAAGGATACCATGTACTCCAGACATACCCTTTGCTACCTCCTCTATGGAGAATGGGTTCAATTCTACCTGGTAATCTAAACCAATCACCCTTCTAACAATAATTCCTTTCTCAACCTGTTCACTCAAAGGAACTAGGAGTCGAAGGTGATCAGAGGGAAATTTTGCCTTTCAATTCAAAGCAATGCTTGTTGCCCCTTCTGGTAGAAGCATGGCTCCCTCTAGAACCAAGACTTCTAAGCCAGCTAAACACAAAGTTGCAGGAACAGGAAGCAAAATTGTGTTAGTGATTCACTAGGAAAGATAGTTAATGGTACTTTTCTCCACATTCCCTGAGAGAGTTTGGAGATGAAAATGCTCCACCAATTAATTGATTTCTATACTTAATAAATCCTGCACATAGGTGAAAGAGTCTCAGAGATGGATTCAAGGATATCAGCCTTCCAAAGAACCCTTCCCAATTTATATGATGTATTGTTGCTGGTTGGCACTGAAACTGTGTCTTCAAAAGCCATCCTACAATTCTATTAAGCCAGCTACTTCACAATGATAGAAAACATGGTAAAACCAGTCAAGTCCATGAGTTTGACCCATTGGCATCTGTCTGTAGCTATGAAGTGAGTTTCTTGGTCAGAAACAATGCTATGATTGGAAATAAGCTGTTCTGTAAGTCAACGGATGATAGATTTTGAAAAAGCATGTGCATGAAAATCAAATGCATATGTCTGATAAGTAAATTACAATAAGGGCAAAGTACTTGTACTTCCCAGTGAATGGAAACCAATGAAATCAAGTTGCTTCCAGGCCACTAGCTGGTTTTCCTGAAAAGCAGTGCCATATTAAGGGCTTCTTGTTTGTTTGCTGACAAATTGTCATTCATCCACAATTGTATCCAAGTCAGGCTGTGTGAGTGGAAGTCTATATTACTGAGCCTATTTGTAAATTCCATCATTGCTACCATGATAATTTCCCCATGGCTTTATTGAGCAATGGCAGGGATAGATATAGGGAAAGAAGTTGATGATTCTCTACAGAATATGTTATACCATTACTTAATTATTGAAGTCCTTTTCTTTTGAGGTCATTTTTTGATAATAATTTACACAGGTATCATTTTTTCTATTTGGAGAGAGCTACCTACATTCTCTCAGATAGAGCGAGCAGTAGACATAGATATCATCCGCATGATGTTTTTATATAGACATGCATAATATAAGCTTTGAAGTCAGGGAAGGTTTTGCAAAGATTTCAAAGGAATGTCTGAGAGGTCCGGACTTACATATGAGAGCCATACTCCCCACTGAATATCTTTAAGAAGGTAATACGTGAATATGTAAGATTAAAGCTTACATTACATTGGTAATATCAGGAACATAGACCGTCCAAAGAGGTAAGCCACAGGACAATGAATAGAGCCAGGCTTGGAGAAAACTCACATGGGCTGTAAGTGACAAGGCCACAGTGAAGGATTGCACAGCTCTTTGGAACTCTCATCATGACATCACATGGTCTGGATGCTGGACATGTGGTTATAAGACTTAACGCATGCCATGTTTGCTATGCTCTTGTTTAGATCTGATAGATCTTTTGTATTCTCCTATCCTTACTTTGGGAATTGAAATGTTTATTTTATTCCATTGTATATTTAAAGTATGTAACTTATTTGTTTTATTTTGCAGGGGTCATAGCTAGAAATTTGTCTTGAATTTCAGAAGAAACATTGAATTAGAGATTTTTTTTTTTATTTTAGATATTTTCTTTATTTACATGCGAATTTCTCCTTTCCCAGTTTCC
>NW_022196896.1:91919595-91926177 GCF_008632895.1 Mastomys coucha
GGGGCCTGTGGCTCCCGGCTGGCTGTTCAGGTCTCAGAAACTCACCCGAGAGAAAATGGCGAATCCCCGAATTAGAGATTTAAGTAATGATGGAGCTTTTAAGACTATACAGACTTTGAATCTAGATTGAATATGTCTATATTGTTAGATGGTCTTTTAAGGGTCAGAGTAGAAACCAATGATTTACAATAATGTGTTTGTTTATATGTCAAGTTGATGGTGGATGGGTCTATGACTGATAATTTTGACTGTCAACTACATTGAATTAAAAAACACAAAGGAGGTCTAGCATGGTGGTATACTCCTGTAATCCTAGCACTTGAGAAGTAGTAGTAGGAAGACAGGAGTAATAGGCTGAACCTTCTGAAACTATAATCCCCAGTAAGTCCTTTCTACTTTACGTTGTTTCCATTGGCAGTCTATCACAGTGAAACTTATGGACTCATGTTTGTAATAATGGAGACATGGGGTTATTAGGCCTTACATTATGTTATTACCCTCTTCTTAGGCTATGCCGCAGAAATGGTCTCTAACAAGATTATTACATGTTCATTTTCTCTGGGCAGTGTCTATGAAAATACGACTGACAACCATGCAATG
Organism: Mastomys coucha; assembly: GCF_008632895.1. NCBI lineage: Eukaryota > Metazoa > Chordata > Mammalia > Rodentia > Muridae > Mastomys > Mastomys coucha. Next base: position 91,920,196 of record NW_022196896.1, read on the forward strand.
ATGGACTCAATGTCACAACATGTTTGGAACAATACCAACTTCATCTATGAACATCTGTCTAGGTGCTCACAAACATCTAAGTGCTCATGAACATCTGTCTAAGTGCTATGAACATCTGTCTCAGTGCTTATGTTCTTACCTTTGCTTCAGAAGGTTTCAAAGTTTAGAATGTGTCTCTTAGTTACGGCAGAAGATCTTCTCTAGTAAAGAAGGAGTAACAGTTTTCTCAAAGACTAACAAAGAAGGAAATCTCTGTGGTCATTTATTTCAACTTAGATTTCTCAATTGAGTACTGTAGTTGTGAGATTAGCTATACTGCTTTGGCTCCCCACAGGTCACATGCACACACACACCCAGGAGCCATCTGGATTCATGAATGGAAGTCACACACACACACACACACACACACACACACACACACCAGTTAATTTTAAAATGTCTTGGCTACCTCAGAGGCTGGGCACTCCTAAACCTTCCCCTGCTATCCCAGGCCCAATCGGGGAAGTGTCCAGTGGTCACCCACCTGAATTCTCACATGGCTGGGTGGCTTTCTTTCCTGCAGCTACTACATCTCATCCTTCTCCCCCAAGTCATGGTGATTTTCTGTCTCTCCTCCTCTCTCCTACATACTAGCCCACACAAATCTAAATGTGTGGCTGCACACACCCTGACTCCATTAGCCGCTGGCATTAATTGATCAAAACCCAATTGGGGATAAGGGCCTTCAGCATTTGGACTGCAGATTCCCAATTAAATCAAAGCATTAGACACAACCCCTAACAGAGTACTTGGAATTATACAGAAAATCCCTTAGCCCAGACTAGCTGTTTTTCCCCTTCTAAAACAGTATTCTTCTATTTTTAATGAGAGAGCATTGTTTTTCCACAATCAATCCCTAGGACCCTAGAGTTGGCACAGACATCAAGAACATACTACGTGAAGTGATAATATTTTGGCAAAACCACCACCTCTGTGGGATGGTGATAATGATATGTCTGCTGTATATTGATTATGTGGTATGTATTAGGTTCAGGAACATGGGTTTGGTCTGTGATGCATAGGTGCCAAGATGGAGATCTATAAGGGTAAAGTAATACATTCCATGGAGGGACAGATATATGGGCTTCTGGCAAAGAAATTTATGTATGCCAGTGAAATTTTAAGACACTGGATCTAATCTGACAAATACAGATCTGGATATACAATGAACACTAGTTTATAATGAAGAAATGAGTCAATTTTCAATTTTTTTAGAAGATGGCAGTATATATGTTGCAAAATTCAGATGAGAAAATATGATATTCTTATTAATGGCCTCCATGTGATAACATTTCAGACAACATTTCTTAGTTGCAAACTTTGAATGGTTTTGTATCAACCAATGATTTTATATTATTATTTTCCTGTGGAAAGGCAGAATGATTGTCTGTCTCTAACATGGCAGTTATGTGTTGTTCAGGTCCAGTTGCATTTTACATTTTCACATTTATTTCAAAGGGCATATATCACATTATAGGACAAGCAAGAAATTTAAGTTTATCCCTGAGCAGATTGCAAATAAATGAGACTCAGACTATCGTTACTTTATTTGGCTTTGACAATTACGGGGGGAAGTTCTCTCCTAATCAACTCTTCTTTTTTTATTGGATTTTTAAAAAAAATTTATTTACATTTCAAATATTATCCCCTTTCCCGGTTTCCCCTCTGCAAACTCCCTATCCCATCCTCCCTTACCCTGCTTCAATGAGGGTGCTCCCCTACCCACCCAACCACTCCTGCCTCACTCCTCTACACTGGGGCATCAAGTCTTCACAGCATCAAGGGTCTCCCCTCCAATTGATGCCAGATAAGGTCCCTTCAGCTTCTTTAGTCCTTCCCCTAACTCCTTCATTGGGGTCTCTGTGCTCAGTCCAATTGGTGTCTGTGATCCTTTACATCTGTATTGGTCAGGATCTGGCAGGGCCTCTTAGGAGACAGCTATATCAGGCTCCTGTCAGCATGTACTTCTTGGTATCAGCAATAGTGTCTGGGTTTGCTGTCTTCAAGTGGGATGGATCCCCAGGTGGGGCAGTCTCTGGATTGCCTTTCCTTCAGTCTTTGCCCCATTCTTTGTCCCTGTATTTCCTTTAGACAGGAGCAATTCTGGGTTAACATTTTGGAGATGGGTGGGTGGCCCCCTCCCTCAACCAAGGTGCCATGCCTAACCTCTAGATATGGTCTCTCAACACTTCTGCCTCCCCTTTGTGGGGTATTTCAGCTAATTTCATCCCCGTGGGATCTTGGGAGGCTCTTGCTTTCCTGGCATCTGGGATTTTCTGCTTGCTACCTCCAGTTTTCCCCCACCCCCATTGCTACACACCTCTGTTCACTTCCTGACCCTCTGTACATCTCCTCCATCTTCTCCCATACCTGATTCTTCCCCACTTTTCCCCTCCCCCTCTTCTCTTCCTCCTTAGTCCCTTCTACCCTCTAATTCCCTTAAGTATTTTATTCCCCCTTTTAAGTAGGATTGAAGCCTCCACTCTTTGGTCTTCCTTCCTCTTGAGTTTCATGTGGTCTGTGAGTTGTATCATGGTTATTCCACACTCTTTGTCTAATATCCACTAATCAGTGAGTATATATCATGTGTGGACTTTTGTGGCTGAGTTATCTTACTCAGGATGATATTTGCTAGATCTATCCATTTGCCTGTGAATTTCATGAAGTCATTGTTTTTAATAGCTGAGTAATATTCCATTGTGTAAATCTACTACATTTTCTGTATCCTTTTCTCTGTTGAGGGATATCTGGGTTGTTTCTAGCTTCTGGGTATTATAAATATGGCTGCTATGAAAGTAGTGGAGCATGAGTACTTATTACATGTTGGAACATCTTCTGGGTATATACCCAGGAGTGGTAAAGCTGGGTCTTCAGGTAGTACTATGTCCAATTTTCTGAGAAACTGCCAGACTGATTTCCAGAGTGGTGGTTGTACCAGCTTGCAATCCCACCAGCAATGAAGGAGTGTTTCGCTTCCTCCACATCCTCACCACCATCTGCTGTCAACTGAGTTTTTGATCTTAGCTATTCTGACTGGTGTGAGGTGGAATCTCCTGTTCATTTTGATTTGCTTCCTGATGACTAAGGATGTTGAACATTTCTCTAGGTGCTTCTCAGCCATTTGGTATTCCTCAGTTGAGAATTTTTTGTTTAGCTCTGTTCCCCACTTTTTAATAGGGTTATTTGGTTCTCTGGACTCTCTGTTAGTCTATGTCTTTTTATTGAGGAATTGAGCCCATTGATATCAAGAGATATTAAAGAATAGTGATTGTTGCTTCCCGTTATTTTTGTTGTTAGAGGTGGAATTATGTTTGTGTGGCTATCTTCTTCTGGGTTTGTTGAAAGAAGATTATTTTCTTACTTTTTCCAGGGTATAGTTTCCTTCCTTGTGTTGGTGTTTTCCATCTATTATTCTTTGTAGGGTTGGATTTGAGGAAAGATATTGTGTAAATTTGGTTTTGTCATAGAATATTTTGGTTTCTCCATCTATGGTAATTGAGACTTTTGTTGTATATAGTAGCCTGGGCTGGCATTTGTGTTCTCTTAGGGTCTGTGTGACATCTGTCCAAGACTTTCTAGCTTTCATAGTCTCTGGTGAGAAGTCTGGTGTAATTCTGATAGGTCTGCCTTTATATGTTACTTGCCTTTTTTTTCTCTTTCTGCTTTCAATACTCTTTGTTTTGTGCATTTGGTGTTTTGTCTATTATGTGACAGGAAGAATTTCTTCCCTGGTCCAATCTATTTGGAGTTATTTAGGCTTCTTGTATGTTTATGGGCATCTCTTTCATTAGGTTAGGGAAGTTTTCTTTTATAATTTTGTTGAAAATATTTACTGGCCCCTTAAGTTGGGAATCTTCACTCTCTGCTATACCTATTATCCTTAGGTTTGGTTATTCTCATTTTGTCCTGGATTTATTGGATATTTTGGGTTAGAAGCTTTTTGCATTTTGTGTTTTCTTTGACTGTCATGTCAATGCTTTCTATGGTATCTTCTACATCTGAGATTTTCTCTTCTATCTCTTGTATTTTGTTGGTGATGCTTACATTTGACTCCTGATCTTTTTTCTAGGTTTTCTATTTCAGGGTTGTCTCCCTTTGTGATTTCTTTATTGTTTCTATTTACATTTTTAGATCCTGGATGGTTTTGTTCAATTCCTTCACCTGTTTGGTTATATTTTCCTATAATTTCTTAAGGGATTTTTATGTTTTGTCTTTAAGGGCTTCTATCTGTTTCCCTGTGTTCTCCTGTATTTTTTTAAGGGAGTTATTTATGTTCTTACTAAAGTCCTCTATCATCATCATGAGATCTGTTTTTAAATCAGAGTCCTGCTTTGCTGGTGTGTTGGAGTATCCAGGTCTTGCTGTGGTAGGAGAACTGGGTTCTGATGATGCCAAGTAGCCTTGGTTTCTGTTGCTTATGTTTTTGTGCTTGCCTCTCACCATCTGGTATTAGCTGGCCTTGCTGTCTCTGACTGCGGCTTGTCTCTCTTGCAAGCCTCTGTGTCAACATTCCTGTGAGACCAGCTCCCTCCAGGTGGGATTTGGGTATGGAGAACTGTGGTACACGGTCAGCTCCAGGCAGAGATGGAAACTGGAAGGACCCAGTCCCAGGCCGCTCCTTGGCTCCTCTGTCCTGAGGGTTCTGGGCAGGTCCTTTGGAGCAGAAGTGGGTAGTCTTTCCTGTGCTCACAGGTGTTTTAGCACTCCTGGGAGACCAGCTCTCTTCAGGTGGGATTTGGGTATGGAGAGCTATGGCACAGATAGAAACCAGAAACCCTCATCAACTCTTCTAACTGCTGGTCTGGCTAACTCCCCAGCAATGTACCCCAGATATTTTCTATTTCTCCTGGCCATGTGCTCATGGCTCCTCTCCCTTCATAGCAGCTTTCTCCTCTCTCATTCCTTCTCCTTTGCCCCCTTATCTCTCCTCCTCCAACCAGGTCACTCCAAACCCAACTACCTCTAATCCCTCCAGTAATTGGCTGTAGCCAATTTTATTTAACCAATAGTTAAATAAATCAAGGAACAAAGTTTACACAACAAAAGCTTGTAAACATAAGAAGTCACTTGTAGGCTTTAGCATTACATAGATTTTAGCATTACAATACAGAGCAACCGACCAAACCTCAACATCACTAGGCAAGATGATCAACCTGTGTCTCAACATGTTCAGGTCTCCCATTGAGTTAACACAGACACTGGTACCCATTCCCACTATTTTGGCATTTGTTTCACTGTATTTAAAAAAACGGGACACGTGACTGGAACCTATCTCATCCAAACTAGATGTAAACAAAAGCCTTTTTCCCCTTTAGTCAGAAAGCATGTAATCATCAATCATTTAACACAAGTTTTTAGTTACAACTAGATAAAAATATGTTGATGGGTTTTATAGAAACATGACATGACACTTTTCTGGCTCTACAACTTTCATATTGAGTCTTTCAAAATCTCTTCAAATTTGTTCTCAAACTGTGGGACTATGGTGCTGATGGGGACTCTTTGCCAATTCAGGACCACAGTACTATCTTACAGATGCATCTTCTCTTTGTTTATACATTTTCATAGTCACAGAAGGAAATTTTATTTTTCACTCCTATCAATATATTATCAAAGGTGTTGTGTTTTATAAAATAGAAAGAAAGAGCTAGGAAATGTTTGGTAGAGGTGCCATATGGTGAGGTGGTAGGGGATGCCTCTGGGGACCAAGTTGAGGCATCCCTTCCCACTAAGGTACCAGTCATAGGACAGATATAGTATGGCATAGAATTTATTTAGGGCATAAAGAAGGGAGTTGAGGAGGGAGTAGAGACAGAGAAAGATGGAAGGAGGGAGGGAGAGAGAGACAGAGAAAGATGGAAGGAGGGAGGGAGAAAGAGACAGAGAGAGGGAAAGAGAGAGAGAGAGAGAGAGAGAGAGAGAGAGAGAGAGAGAGAGAGAGAG
>NW_022196896.1:91926312-91930134 GCF_008632895.1 Mastomys coucha
GAAGAAGAAGAAGAAGAAGAAGAAGAAGAAGAAGAAGAAGAAGAAGCAGGAGCAGCAGCTGGCTAGGCCAGGAACATAAACAGAGAGGTGGGGAGAGATTTGGGATAGAAAGGAGAGAATAAGTAAGAAAGTGAGAGAGTAAGAAAGTAAGAGAGAGAGGAAGGTGCAAACAACCCTTTTTATAGTGAGTCAAGAATATCTGGCTGTTGACAGGTAACTGTGGGGTGGATCCTAGAAGGAATGATAATATTCCTCCATTTTGGTTTAATTAAAAAAGGAAAAACTAGAAAGAGGCAATGGTGAAACAGGAATAGGGTTGTTGTGATCGTTATCTACTTCCTGATGACTTGGGGCAACATGTTACTGGGAAACCTAAGAAAATGGGGATGGGATGTTGGTTTAGTCTTAGGAAAGATAGATTGCTGTCCAGGGTCTGTGGATCCATTTGTGTGTAAGAAGGAGCAGGTCCAGTAGAAATATCTGTGTCTGTGAGAGTAGATTGGAGCATCTGTGGGTTGCTTCTCTACAGCTGTCCTGGATTTTGATTTTGAATAAATGCTTGGACTTCACAAAATGCTGAAACACACATACACACACACACACACACACACACACACACACACACACACACACACAAACACACATATTAGAGGAATAGAATAAACTTAAGTACATTTAGGAGAAAAATTTTTTTCTTAAATGTACATTTGAAAGTACATTTGAAACCCTTAGATCTTGGTGGTGGGGGGGCGTGTTAAGGGGAGTTCCAATCCAAGAAAGGAATCCCATCCTCTGGGATAGGTAGCAAGTGGGAACTTAGGCTACTGATTGGCAGATGTACTTATCTGGATGGAGTCTATTTGGTTCATGAGAGGTAGATCTGAGTGGGTTTCCTGTAGCTTATAAGTTTACAAAAGATATGTTTGTTAACAACATGATAATTTTTTAAGATGAGCTTAGGGAACACATAAAACCTTTTGTGGAGTAGAAGGAGCAAAAAGGACCTTTTCTTTCTCTCTAGGAGACTGACTACATTACATTTAAAAGACAAGTATAGGAAATCGAATATTTGACAATTTTGTGAATATTATAGTTGATCATATAGTTTAGCATGAGAAATACCTTAAGTCCATAGTTAAAAGACAACCAAAGGAAACATTTGAATATAATAACTCTTAGTGTAGATTTAGCACAAGAAACACTACATTTATAGTTAAAAGGTAACTAAAGGAAAATACAAGTTCAGTAACTTGTGATTATAAAAGTGAAACATATAGTGGAATGTTATTTTTAGGGTTAGGGTAATTTATAAGAACTCTATTGATTGTTAGAAGAGTGGCAATAGCAACGAGAGGAAATATGAAGCATTTAGTCCCTGGAAACAGAGTTTAGATAGGAAAGTAACAGAAGGTTACATATGTGAAAACTTACATATGAACTTGTGTTTCCTTTATTGTGAAGTGTATGAGCAAGGCAAACCTGTCTGTCTTTTTGATAAGAGATTTTGTAGTCTTAACTTGTTAACAAATTTACTATTGAACTAATAAGGTGGTGGATTAACCTTGGGGTAAGGAGCTATAGGTTTGTTTTCTAGCTATCAATATAGTCAGAAATCTGGGAAGAATAAATTATAATCTAGGAATCATGTATTAATTGAAATGACAGAGGTTAGTCTATAGTATACTACCTAAACAGATCCCAGGTCCCTTTGGTCTACATCAAAACTTGGGCAGAGTCAGTCTAGCAATCAGGACCAGAAGACTAAAAGGTTTCTCCTGTGGAGAGGGTACATGTGAGGAATGACCCACCTTGACTTAGGCAGTATGAGACATTTAACTCTCCGAGTATCCTGTTTGTCCACAATGTAGGCCATGCCCTGGCAGGGGGCAAGACAATGAATCAGTGTTTCTTAGTATCATACTATACCAAGTAGAATCTTGTCACTGTGCCCATATCTTTCACAGAGACTTTGGGGGGACAGGGAGAGTGGTAAACTCCCTCTGGTTAGGGTCTGGGAGTCTCTGTCTATCAGAAGCCCAAACATTTAACATTACATTTAGCAGATTTCTGACAAGATTGAGAATCAGTATCCACTAAGCAAATCTAAGTTAGACCTGTGTTTGTTTAATTACTTGCTCTAGAGTGCATCTAGCAAGAGAGAGAGAGAGAGAGAGAGAGAGAGAGAGAGAGAGAAAGAGAAAGAACACTATGACTTAATGACAGTAGCAAAAACAAGGCTAAACATATATTTTAGGCTGATCTTTAACTTTTCATTGTTTAGAAATCAATATTTACCAAGGCAGGATAGAAGGAAAACCTTATTTTATTTGCTAAATGTCTTTGACAGGCTCTACTCCTAAAGACAGGGAACTTGGGACTGCCCTTATCTAAGATGGCGCTGAAGTAGTAGAATGGTAAAACCTTATCTGCCCACAACAAAGATGACAGTCACAGGACTGCACCTAGGTAAAATGGTACTAAGAGTACATGTTATACCTTACAATGGAGCTGTAGAAATGTGGCTGTGTATCTTAGAATGGAACAACAGAAGCATGACAAAGACAGATATTCAAACAAATCTAAACAGTTTAAGGGGCATGCAGAGTGGCTTTTCAGCAGGAGGAGGCCATGGGAACATGCCTGTGGCTCAGCAGAGTGTGGCAGGACAGAGAGCAGCGCCTCAAGGAGCATTCAGTCTCCTAGCAACTCTGCTCAGGTGGGAGAGCATGTGCGCTCCAAGTACTCAGGGCAGTGGTGCTGGGCGAGAGAGCTCAGTGGCAGGTGTGTGTGTGTGTGTGTGTGTGTGTGTGTGTGTGTGTGTGTGTGTGTGTGTGCTCAGCAGAGTAGATAGAGTACCAGGCAGAGAGCAAGAGAAAGAGAGAGGGATGAGGCAAAAGTGCATGGAACAGAGAGCAAGCCTGGAGAGAATGAGGGGGATGGCCTACGGATCACTGGTCAGTTGTAAAAGTGCCTTTAAGCGGACATGTAGTGTTATTGGTTTGTGGATAATGGGGTCAAATCTAGCATGTGAAATTGACTGGAAGGCATGGTGGCAAAGACATTCCCTTCTGGTTGAGAGTAGGAGTGAAGCTAGAGCTTTGCTGGTTCAAGTGTCTGGACAGCCAGACCAGATCTTCACTCGGTGAACTTGGTGGCTAAACTCTGAGTCAGCTGTGCGGTACAGAGCCTGAGGGTGAACAGTTTACCTAAACTTAGGTTTTTTGGTTTTTTTGTTTTTTGTTTTTTTTTCCAGCTGTGAGAACCACTTTTTGGAGAATGAGAGGGAGGGGGCTACCCAGGGGTAGAGGTCCCCGAATGAAGGTTCAGTGAGAAGGCCAGTTATGACTGTAAATGCCTCTGTCTTCAAGGACACCATAGTGTGACAATGAGCTCAATATCCCTCCTTTGGAACCAGAGGACTTTTATGATGAATAGTTGGGGAAGGGAGCTTACCAATTTGCTAGTGTTTGCGTAGATAGATCTAGCAAGCAATCTGATGCCTGCAAAGTACATGTGGCATGTACTTCGAGTTTCTAAATCCAAATCACAAGGCACCAATGTTGTGTTTTATGAAAAAGAAAGAACCAGGATATGTTTGGTAGAGACACAGCAAGGTAGAAGGGGGTGTCTCTGCGGGTCCATGCTGAAGCATCTCTTCCACCTGATCCCCTGAGGTACCAGTCATACTCATCCCCTGAGGTACCAGTCATATTATTCCACATATTATGGAATAGAATTTATTTAGGGCATGAGAAGGAGAGTTGAGGAGGAAGTAGAGGCAGAGAAAGGAAGAAAGAGAAAGAGAGAGAGAGAGAGAGAGAG
>NW_022196896.1:91930144-91933138 GCF_008632895.1 Mastomys coucha
AGAGAGAGGAGAGAGGTGGGGGAGACTGGCCAGGAACACATGGAGAGAGAAGTGGGAGATGATTGGGGAGAGAAGGGACAGAGAGTAACAGAGTAAGAGGGTAAGAGGGTAAGAGAGAATAGGGGGCAAACAGCCCCTTTTACAGTGAGTCAGGAACACCTAGCTGTTGCCAGATAACTGTGGGGCAAAGCCTAGAAGGAATGCTAAAAAAAGGTATTCTTATTTTCAGCATATTGTTTTTATAATAAATTATTTGATAGTAATTTTTTGAACGGCATTTTCAATTTTGTTTTTTGTCCCATGATGAACTAGTAATACATTTTGTATTGATTAATTTGGATAGTTCTAAATGGTGTGAATTATGTTTTTTTTTTCAGATGTTATGTAGACACCAGGTCAACATCTCCATGTTTGATGAATTGTGTAGGTGTTGTCCTCAACAATGTGGCCTAGTTGTCACTTTAGTGAAGAGCAACTTATTATATTTGGAATAGCCTGGGTTGTTTGGGGATTTCCTTGGGACTTCTTTGACCAACAACTCAATTGTACATAACCCAGTCGCAGTACTGGAAGCTTTATTTGGCTACAGAGATGGCCTGTTGGGGGTTCCATCTCTTTCATTATTTGGAGACATCATTAGGACTGCTTTTATTTATTTTAGGAGCTTTCAAAAGCACTAAGTTTACATAGCACAGCTCAAATATTTCTCAATTATTGGCATCTCTCCCTGTATTCCGTCCCCTAGTCACATCCTCTTGTTCTTAGGGTTTTTATTGTTGTGATGTTTTGATTTTGTGATGGAGTATTTTAATGATCATTACCTGGGGTGATTTTAAAGATTTATTTATTATTATATCTAAGCATACTGTAGTAGCTGTGTTCAGATGCACCAGAAGAGGGCATCAGATCCTATTACAGATGGTTGTGAGCTACCTTGTGGTTGCTGGGATTTGAAATCAGGACATTTGGAAGAGAAGTCAGTGCTCTTAACCACTGAGCCATCTCTGTGATTTTAACAGGATCTATTTGTGTTAAATTAAAAAAAAGTTGGAAAGTTTTAGAACATTTTTTCTTCACCAGTCTCATACAAGTCCATCTTAAATTTGAAAGAATTAAACAAAAAGTTAACTAAAACGACAAAACTAGTTCAAGTTCTTAGCTCAAGCTGAAACATTCTTCATGTGATTTATTCCATATTTACAGTGCACTGGTGTTTGTTATTGAATCATTCTCAATGAAAACAAATCAATCAACCTAGAATAAAATTACATTTGGTAAATGAAGATGAATTATAAATCTGTATCATTCTTTCATAGTGCACCTGTCACTTGTTTTACCAATTACATTGATTTTCAGTAAAGTCACCAGGATTACTGTGAACATGATTTCTTTAGTTTCTATGTTTGTATTGAGGTTACCATGAACACGCTCTGGTTCACTAAGGACCAAAGGGGACTGACATTTCTTCCCAGTGAGAGAATTTTTGGTTACTCAAAACTGTTTTCTGAATTTTAGTTTGTTTGTAATATTTAGTTTGTTTGAAATATTCATGTCTGTATCTATACCCGTGTATCTCTATATACAAAACACAAAACTACAGCAGGTACACCTTCATCTTTGACAAGTAGGAACTTTTTCCCCATAATCTCAGTTAAATAATGCACAGCAAGAACCCTCACAGAGCTCTGACAACACAAAGAGTAGATATCACCACTGACAACAGATAAAGAGAGAAGGTAATGAGACTATTTCTGTATGAAGGGTAAAGGTGGATGCTTTTACAATCCTGCTATCATTTATCTTGTTATTCAGGTCATTGGAACACAGCTCAAACTATTTTCCATGATAATTTAAGTATGACTCAAAAAAAAAAGACTATTTAGCCACCTACCACTAAGGCATTATGGGAATGTCTACTGGATACTTTTTTTTTTTAGGTAGGAAAGTTTGGCACAAAGAAGTTTACTAGTGAGTACTTCAGTTGTCAGAGAAATGAGGGGCTTTTACAGGAAGAATGGAAGCTGTTGTTGGGATTTTTTTTCCTGATTTGGGAGTTAAAAATAAATTAAAGAAAGCTGGTGTGTGTCCTGGGATCCTTACTGGAAGCTAATGCAGGATTCTCTTGGCACTTTAAAAGTTAGAGGTTAGGGCCGGGCAGTGGTGGGGCATGCCTTTAATCCCAGCACTTGTGAGGCAGAGGCAGGCAGATTTCTGAGTTTGAGCCCAGCCTGGTCTACAGAGTGAGTTCTAGGACAGCCAGGGATATACAGAGAAACCCTGTCTTGAAACTGTCCCCCTCCAAAAAAAGTTAGAGGTTACATATAAAAAACACTATACATGATTTTTCCATTTACAAATAGCAAAGGGAGGGTATTACCATACATTTGATATTTAAGAAGACATTGAGTTTAGAATTGTTAAGATTTAATATGAAATTATATAAAGCAATAGATAGACCACAAGTTCAGTAGAAGCTTAGGAAGAATGCATATGATACATTTTGGGGTAATTTATTGTCTAGTACTAACAAAAGTGTGCCATAATTGCCATGTAAAGTATCATTACATCCTTAGAGGTTAATCATGGGATGCCTGCAAATTCCATGAGTGTTGCATAAGATCATGTGAACACAACAACATAGAGTGCACTGTATACCTATGGGTTTACCCATATAAAATGATGTCCAGGACAAAATTGAGGTGATAAAAGTATCCATAGCTAGAGTATTATTTTTAAATATTATGATTTCTCTTAAAAGGAAAACATAAAATGCTGTTATTGGTAAGGAAAATATAGATAGTGAAAGTTAGTAAGAACTGCACAAATAATGTGTTAGAAAGAGATAAAAATTCTCTTTGAAAATGAGTATAACAAAATCAAAATAAAGCAAAACTGAGAAAAAAAATGAAGTATGTGCGTCCCCAAAAGGAGGGGGGAGGCAACAGGGGTTTGTTTTTGTTGTTTTTGTTTGTTTCTTTGTTTTTTGGAGGGGAA
>NW_022196896.1:91933439-91946749 GCF_008632895.1 Mastomys coucha
AAAAAAAAAAAAAAAAAAAGAATTAGTCACAAAGGGATATATAGCCTGGTGGCCCTAACAATTAAATTTAATGTGGGTGACTTTTCCAAGGGAGCCAATAGAGTGAAACAAAGCATCTTGGGCTAGTGTGAAGCTCTGGTGAACACTTCTGTAGTTTGTGGCTGATGTTGCATAAGGTGGAACTGGGGACAACATCTGCCCATGTTCCCATGCTGGCTTGAGGAATCCTTCGTTTTGATTTGTAGTCTTTATGTCAGCTACGGAGCTACGGTTGAATCATCATTGCTATCGATGTTCCCTTGACATTTTGAGGATTTTCATTGAGAAGTTTTAAGGCTTTGTAGAGACTAGTCTACCCTGAAGAGTATATGTCCATCTTCAGATCCTGTTTTGGAAATCCATTAATCCCTGGATGAGTTGTACTACTTTTAGTATACAGAATAGATGCAAGACAAATAATCTTGGTCATCAACTCAAGGTTGCACATGAAGTTGAGAGGAAAAAGTAGACAGGAAATAGGGATGAAATTAGAGGGAATGGAATAAGAGATGAGTTTTGTCAAATTCATGAATAAAATTTTTGTCAATATTCATGAATAAAATTTTCAAACTATAATTAACAGAGTAGAGCACATGTATACAGGCAATAATCCCTATTTTTAACTATATGAGTATAAATTAAAATGTGTCTTAAAATTGAAGATAAACCTGAACATTTAATAACATAGCTCCCTTTATTATATACAAAGTAAGCTTACCTAAAATTTTGCATTCTATTTTTTTTTTGGTATTGTATCTTGCTTCATCCTATGAAGGAATGTTAACATAAATATTTGACAAACACATAGCTATGCTTTCCATGGAGTATAGACTTAATAAAGGCATACTAGAAATTAAAGTAAAACTTGAAAAATATACAATAATAGATGGATGAAAAAGAAAAAGAGAAAAGAGGAAAAACTAATAAAGAGCAGGAAGATAAGAACTGAGCATGGCAGAGCAGCCTGCAAAGCTGTCACTGGGTCATAAGTAAAGAAGGAATGGAAGGGAAGCAAAGAGGTTTGGTTGTGGTACAGAGGCGGGATGAAGCTTCTTTCCAGACTATGGGTCTCAACCCGGACTCCAGGTGTTCCTTCCCAGACTCCCAGATGCAGTCATTCCCCTGGGCAGCCTTTGTGAGGTAAGGTCATAGAGGCTGATCCTATCACCCATGTTGGGTTGTGAATAGTGCTCTCACCCATGGACCATCCTTCCCAGTGTTTGGCTTATGCACTTGGAATCTGTGTCCAAAACACTGCAGTTTGTTGCTGAGGAGTTTCAAGAGTTTGCTGGTGTATGGTGTGATGGTGGCTGGATCAACGCAAAGTGTGCATGTTGTACATTTGGAAGCGTAGTTGCAGTGAAGTTTCATGATACAACACAGGTGAGCACTGCCAGAAGCACTGTGGGTATATTATGCATTTGAATTAGAGTTAAAATTACTTGAATTTTGTCATTGTGCATTTAGAAGATTTTACTACTGCCAAATTTTCATGACTCCTGCATTCAGTTATGTGACTCAACATGAGTTGTAAGCCACAGTTAAAGAAACTGGGTCTACAGCTATTCTACTACTGAGGATATACCCAAAAGATGCTCCACAATATCACAGGGACACTTGAGCAACTATCTTTATAGCAAGTTTATTCAAAATAGCCAGCCAGACACTGGAAACAACCTAGATTTCCCTCAACTGAAAGATCAATAAAGAAACTGTAGTCCATCAACACAATGGATACTATTCAGCTATTAGGCATCATGAATGTTGAAGGCAAATAAATGGAACTAGAGTGGGGTATCCCAAAGCCAGAAAGACACATATGGTATATACTCACTTATAAGTGGATATTAGCCATAAAGTACAGGACAATCATGCTACAACCAACAGAATCAATGAAACTGAATAGTAAGAATGTCCCAAGAGAGGATGCACTAATATTACTCAGAAGGAGAAATTAAATAGTCATCAAGGGTGGATGGAGAGAAAGAATTGGGTAGGAGAGGAGGTGACTGGGAATAGCAATCATATGTGGGAAGAGGGGTGAGAGAGTCCTGGAAATAAGAATGGGAATCAGTGGGTTGGGAGGATCTCTGGTGACTAACTGAAGGCCTGGAAGGGGAGAAGATGTTAGAAGTGTATGGGATGACCATGGCTTAGATTCCTACCAGAGGGTGATATAGACATTGAAAGAGCCACCTCCTATAGTCAGGCAGAACTTGCAGAGGAGGTAGGAGACATCAATCCATCAACAAAACCTTCAATCCAAAATTTGTCTTACCTATACAATGTGCAGGTATAAAGATGGATTAGAGACTGAGGGAACAGCCAAACAATGACTACCCCAACCTGAGACCCATCCCATGTGAGAGAGCCAACCCCTGACACTATTAATGATACTGTGTTATGCTTGCAGACAGGAACCTAGCATAACTGTCTCCTGAGAGGCATCATCCAGCAGTGAATGAAGACAGATCCAGAGACCCACAGACAAACATCGGGCGTCAGGTGAAGCCCAGGTGAAGCTCTTGTGGAAGAGTGAGGGATAGAAGAGAGCAAGTTGCAGGGTCAATCATGCCACAAGAAGATCCACAGAATCAACTAACCCAGGATCATTGGGGTCACACAGCCTGGGCCTCCAATTAGGGAGCATGCAGGAGCTGGACCTAGCAAATGCGCTGCTTGGTTTTCAAGTAGTTCCCCTAACAAGTAGAACAGGGGCTGTCTTGTTCTCCGTTATCTGTCATTGGATTCCCTATCCCCCTACTTGAACTGCCTGGTTGTGCCTCAGTGGGAGAGATTGTGCATCTACCTGCTGTGACTAGAGACTCCAGGGTGAGGTGATACTCAAAGGTGCTTCCCTTCTCTGAGGAGAAAGTACAAGGAGAGCTGATGGCTCCTGTCATAACCTGGGTACTGATGGCACCCAACAAAAGCATCTAGGCATTGATGGCACCTACTATTAACCACTGGTGATGGAAGTAAACAAAGCCAGAGCTGATGGCTCCGAGCATAGCCTAGGCACTGATGGTACCAAAAATCAACCTCTGCTGATGGCAGTAGGCAATATCAACCAACTCCTGTTTCTCACCTTCAATAGCCATGTACTCCCTGGCTGAGGGGTTTGCAAGACCCAGTTAAGAGTCCTGTCTGTGTAGACTTACCTTCTTCAAAGTCCCTGTTCCAAGCTGCCAATTTAGATGCTGGGATCTTCCCAGCCTGAAGTCCGTTGAGAAGGGACAGAGAGTAGGACTCTGGTGTGCCTTTAAAGACTGATGCTCTCTAGGTGTTCTGTCTCCCTAACCATACTGAAATGCTGATAACTTCTAAAAAGTACTAAAAACTTCCTTGCTCTTTCTGAGGGTGAAAAGCCTCTGGCTTAGGTGATTGACACATGTATCCTAACAGTGCATGTGTGTGTGTCGGGGGGTGGGGGGGAGGTTACAGTAACGTGGCCTTTGTATTACCTCAGCAGGAACTGTGCAGCTCTAACCTTCAGCCTGCTAGTAGAAGGAGCATGAAGAAAAAGGGACACTTTGAAAAGTGATTATAGCGTTTATTACTGAGTTGTAAGCAGGTTCTTATGAAAGCTATCTTAAAAAGCGAGGGAAAAGGAATGCATGAAAAAGGAGAATAAAGGGAAATTCTTCTTCTCCTCTTTGTCTAAGAAGTGTTCTGTCCAAAACAGTTCCCAGCTCTTTTCTGATTCTTCTCTTTGTCCCCAGCACTTATACAGCTTTCAGAATGCGTGTTCACATGTTAAAAAGTTCATCACAAGTTTACACAAACTCAAGTCATAAATCAAATCAGTAGTTTACAACAGAGAATGTTTATATGCATATCTATTAAATTATCTGCCTAAACATTCGTCACCTGTCATAGCTCCCCAGGTTCATTGAAAGTTAAAAACCATAACTAAGTTATTAGTGAATTTTTGTATAAGTAAACCCAGTCAATATTTTATCTTCTGTCCTAGAAGCTATAATAAATTGTTAGTTCCCTTTTTATGACCTTTGGTTAATTGTTTTACAATCTCTTGGAATGTGCTTTGAGTAGTAGAAAGTCAGGTTACAATCTAGAAGTAATTAACTGGTAACACATAGGAGACTATCAAAAAAGGACCTAATAGCAGTCCCACCATAAAAGAGCTTAATAAATATTGATATAATTTTTGGAATTCCTATAGGATCATCATTAAAAATTAAGAAATCATCCATAGCATCACTACAAGATAATACATCTTCATAGATCTACAGAGATCTTCTCAAAAGGGGTGGGTTAATATCTAGTGATTATTATATATGTAATAATAACAGGAAAAACATATTAATAGCAGGAATCTTTCCTAAAACAATTTTCTCCTGGGCCTTGTCCATAGAAACAAATCTGGTTTAGATTATTATAATCCGAGGCAGACCATCTCAGGAAGATCATCTGCTAGTTATTAGCTTGTTCTATGATGGCTCATGACACTTCCCATTTCTTTTGTTCTATTTATTCATTCTGTTAATTCTGGAGTAACTTTATGGTCTCAAAAATAATAGGCAGGAGAATAAGAACTAATTTAACAAGAAACAATTGTACTTTAAAAAATCTCCTCAAGACCTCGACCCTGTGGGGGTTCTGTGCCCCAGTGTAGGGGAATGTGAGGGCCGCAAAGTGGGAGAGGGCAGGGTGGCAGGCATGGGGAAGTGGGAGGCAACAGGGGTTTGTTTTTGTTGTTTTTGTTTGTTTCTTTGTTTTTTGGAGGGGAAACTGGGAATGGAGAAATTTACATGTAAATAAAGAAAATATCTAAAATAAAAAAAAAATCTCCTCAAAGAAAATATTAAACTCTTTATATTAATGGGAGCCAATTATTTTAAAATAATCAAAAAAGAATTTTTCTACTAAGACAGATAAAAATCTAGCATTATATATTAGGGAATGTAACATCAGGAATCCTAAACTTCCTTCGGAGGCAATTTCTACTATGGGGTTGAGAGCATAAAGGACCAATCAGGTACTAAGGGATTTAAAAAAATACTCGGTCTGGATTTATGTCTAATCTAAAATAGTTGCCCCTGGTGATAGTCACAAACTTTCTGAATAATACAAACTAACTGAAACCTCTGAAAATTTTAGAGGTAAGACTAACCATGACATTGCACTTGAAAAACTATCTCTTACTTCTTACCTAGACTGCCTACATTATTAAAGAGTCTTTGAAAATGACAAGTGCATACAGACAATGAGATTCTCACTGCATATTACATTCATCATTCTTGTCCCTATTTCATCACACATAGGGAAAAAGAACCAGAAATCTTTAATCATACCTCAAATTCCCTGAGAATAGCAAATATATCTATATCTATAATGCTATTTACACTCCTGTTATTAAAAAGTTTTAATACACATTTTTAATGAAGAGCAATTTCAATGTGTATATTTTTAATTAGTTCAAATTTTAATGAGGTTTAAAGTATCTAAAACACCTATAAACACAGACATGTCAGCAGCATTCAGTACAGCCATTCAGACTTGAACTGATGTTATTCACTTGATACACTGCAGGGGTGTCTGCAAGCTCCCCTGCAGGAAGGCAGTTTTCTTCAACACTGCTAAATAGCTGGTGTTGGTTCAAACTTTGAGAGTCTGATTCCAGTGGTTTATTTTAGGCACATTCAAGCACGGCACAAATTGGTAAATCCTTTTCTGATGAAAATCGACTCAACTCCATACGCACAATAAAACACACTCATCTTTTGAGGAACAAAGTAAGTTAAGGTTGGATATGTCTACATAGAAACTTTGATAAGAGTATGGAAGGTATAGCATGCGTGACACTCGTGTGACACTTTGCATAATAAAGATAGGTTCTATTGATTGACTACATGTTATGCCTTCCATAAAGACAGGTTTTATAGCCAGATTGAAAAAAAAAACTTATAACAATGGTTTTGGAGAGAGTCAGGTTAGACCTCTGACTGCACAGATAGCTCAAAGGTCATCAGGCTAGAATGCAACTTAATTCTGGGAAGATAACAGATATTGAATTTCTTCTCTTAAACAAACAACCCTGTATGCAAACATTCTGGATTTCCATATGGAATGTCTGTGAAGACAGGGACCTCTGTGCCTCCTACACCTTCCAGGAATAGTTCTCCTTAATTCCTGCATCTTCTTTTTCATACCCTACTCTTCCTCTCTTGATAGTTCCTCTGGTGCTTTTTATCAGTCAGTATATATGTATTCCTGGGATCATTCTTTATAGCTGATGTTTTCCTGTCTATCCACATCATTCGATGATTTTATCTAGCTCTCATGTTGATTTTAATCAAATTGAATTTCACCCTCAAAATACAAATTGATAGCTCTTAACTAAATACTCTCATCTCCATTAAATGCCTAGTCAATGTGTCTCAAATGGGTTTCAGACACAACCTCCTCATATCTATTTTAACTGTCGGTATTCCTAAAGTATTATTTTGTATATACTTATATTTTCTGATAGACGTGTGCAATTTTGAAAACAATAACTTAACACCCATTTTAATAGACTAGGTAAATTAGAAAGAATAAAGATTCATTTAGTTCACAGTTCTGGAGGCTTGGAGGTTCAATGTCAAAAGATCACATTTGTCAAAGGAGTCTTTTTGGTGGGAACACTACAGAATCACAAGGTGTCATAGGGTATCACTTGAAAAGCATTATACACTAAGAGACAAAGCATTTTATGACCTTTAGTCACCCAGGATAGACCCTTACCTCATTAATTCATGACTAGATTAATCCATTCATCAAGACAGAATTCTCATGACCCAATAACATCCTAAAATCACACTTGTTAAAAACTCCAAAGGATTTTAAACACCAGCTCTTAAATCACACTGTACACAAATACATTTATAACACCATACAGAAATACATGTGAAAATCATATTTTTCTGGAAAAAATCCCATTTATATAGTATAAATGAAAAGAGACTTCCATCATAAAATAATTTATAGGAAGAAAAAGCTATATACATAACTTAAATTTGATATAACACAACTTATAATTTTTACTTTCATTTATTCATTTGTCTTTGAGACATGATGTCAAGGAGCCAGTTATGGACTCCAGCCTTCAGATCCCCTTGCCTCCATGTATCACCACAATGTCTGTACTCACTTCAGTTTTTTTAAAATATGTTTTTGGGTTATTAGAGACAGCAAACAAAAGCAAATAGAGAAAAATGTAAAACAAGAGATGAACTATGGTACAGTAGAGTAAGAATCTTGAAAGGGATAAAGATTAACCCTGAAAGAAAAGAAAATAAACAAAAATTCCTTAACTTTATTATCTCCTCTTCATTATTTGGTTTGCATCATAATTTTGAGACAACAATGGAGTTTTGTGTGGACATTTTAGAATATAATACACTGTATTTCTGTGAAGCATTGGGTTATAGTGAACAGACACCAGGGAAAGATAACTGTCCATATCAAGTGGCCATCCTGAACCCACCCACACAGCATCATGTCGAGCACACACTAACATGAGTCATTGTGGTGGTCATGTAAGTGCTTTGCTGTCACAACAATGTTTTGCCTCTTCAGTCTTGTGTGATTTGTTACCTGGCTCTAGACGTTCATTGTGTTTCATTTCTTTACAGACAGGCTCTTTGAATCACTTGGAATAGACCAGCGGAAAATGAAAGCAAATCAAATATTCTTTTCATAAAACTTATATCCCACTTGGAAGTAGGAGTGAATTAAGGGAAATATTGCAAAGAACTAGCATAGCTATAAATCAAATATTTAATAATCTTTTCACTGCTAAAATAAAGATGTTTTAGATTTAATATAATATATCATTAATTTTCATAGCTTAAATTTGATGAGGAGCATGGGAAAAATTTCTGTATACATAAGAATCAAATAAAACACAAAAAACAAAACAAGTGCTAAACTACTCAGCTTAGATCACTACAGGATGCACATGGTTATGATATTTTCTGTAATGTACTGAATATTTTATTACAAACCTTAATTTTAAAAAAGTCAATGTGTTTTTCAGTGTTTAAATATCTACATGTCATCAAATCAATAAATTTTAATATATGTACTGAAAGCCTCATGTAGTTATTAATTTAATTGTCTTTCTTTTAAAACAGTTATATGCTCTAAATTTCTTGGAGGAGATGGGTTTCATCTATGTCTCGTTTCTATGTTTCTTTTGCATACTTAATGGGTCTTTATTCCTGAAATATGTCTTTGGTTCTACAACTCTTGTTTTTCACAGGACAAGATGGAGAGGAGAAAGATTCTGCCAATTCTTGTTTCTGTATAAGGAATTCAAAATCCAGTTTTTATTGTGGTGTTTTATTGAGTAAAAACATCCTGTAAAACTTGCATGTGACAGAGCTGAGTTTGACAAACATGACTGTGCTTCAAGTGTTTGATGTTCTCCCCCACCCCCTCTCTCTTTGAGGTTCTCTTAATAAAGAGCTCAGTTATCCAGTAGCACTATCTAGCTCAGCAAGGTTGGTAAGAGATCAGACACTGCATTGGAAATTAGAACACAGCTTTGCTTCATTAACGTGGTAACTGACTGGTCCATATGTAAGACACTTCTCTGTTCTAGTTCTTTCTTCATTCTTTTAACTGCAACACAACTAGATGATTATATTTAAGAGACAGCTGTAGAACAAGTAATAAGATAATGTGATCACTTGGGGGAAAGATCGGTTGATTACTGTAAAAAGCCAAGATCTTCACATTGTAGAAATATGTGAAGGGTTGAAGAGAGAGCACAGTGAAGAAGTCTTGCTATGCAAGCATGAGTATTTGTGTTCAGGTTCCCAGAACATAAGCTCTCTCTGAAGCATCAATATATCTTGCTGCACTTGTCTACCCCAGTAGGTCTACAGTATCAGGGTTAAAACCTGATCATGGACAAGAGGCATTACGACTCCAAAGGGAGGCTGTCTCCAGAGGTAGCCCAGTCGCTGACATCTCCTAACTCAGGCGAGTTCCAGATTGATCTCTGCTAAGTCTGTGGAGAGATCTGCGTGCTTTCTTTATTCAGGCATAAAGGTGCCTGAAAAAATAATTCATTATTAGCTAAAACTGAGATTGAACATTATTTCCTGGCCTTCACAATGCTTCAATAATCCTATTAGATTTCCTAGTTATAATTAGCTGGAAATTTTTACTATAAGCTGTCTTACCAGACAGGGCATCTCAAGAGTCAGAAATAGCAGTTAGGCACTTATTATCAGAGAAGTCTCACACAGAAAGAAAAACTGTTTTACTGCCAGTGAGAAGTTAGAAGTTGTAGGGCTCCCATGACTAATTATTTATGTTACAGCCAAGGAATGCTAGAATACGACCTTCAGCTACTTGCCTCAGAAAGACCCTAAGAGTTATATCTTGGGGCTGCCAGGACAACCTAGCCCAAGAAAAAAGACACCACTGCTCCTCCGCCTTGCACCTGGCTGTTTTATTGACCTTGATGTAGCCATCTCCTGTCTATGTGGATTCTGTAGTTTGCCCTGTTTTCTGTATACTATATAAGCCTGATTTCTACTTTGTACAAATTGCATTCAGTTACAGCACTCCCTTGTGTCTCTTTCTGTTTGTCATTTCTTCGCCAACACCTTGTCTACCTGACTAGGACCCTGTTCCCCCGCAGGTTAAGAGAGGCCCAGACTGGCCGGCCCGTGGCAATATCTGTCCATTGTATTTTTCCCTTAAGTATTATTCTCAGATTTGTTTTTGTTATTTTAAGTTGTGTTTATATGTGTTTAAGGGAGCTTATGCATGCCTGTGGGTTAATGCACATTTGCACAGGTGCCCAGTGAGACCAGAGGTGCTGGATTCTGTGAGCTGAAGCTTTAGGCAGTTGTGAGCTGCCCAACATGTGTGCTGAGGACTGGACTTGGGTTCTCTACAAGAGCAGTGTTTGCTCTAACCCATCAAGCTTTCTGTCCAGAGGGACGCCCCCTCCCCCACCCATTATGGTTTTCTTATGTGTATAAATTTTAACCATTATACTCACCAATCATTTTCAATCACCTTAACACATGTGAATTTTGATTCATTTATTTGAGCTCATGTCTGCTCTGGCACCAAGTATCTTCTTTCTGTAACACTAAATTTTATTTTGTAAGTCACCTCTAGTTTCAGATGAGATATAGTTTCTGAGGGAAAACATGCTAGGAAGAGTTCAGAATCCTCCCCTTCAAAATTATCACATTTTTTCATAGTTATAAAAATTGTGCAGTTTTGGGGCTGAAGAGATGGCTCAGTGGTTAAGAGCACTGACTGCTCTTGCAGAGGTCCTGAGTTCAATTCCCAGCAACCACATGGTGGCTCACAACCACCTGTAATGAGATCTGATGCCCTCTTCTGGTGTGTCTGGAGACAGCTATAGTATACTCATATACATGAAATACATAAAATAAGACTTAAAAAAAAAGAAAAGAAAAAAATTGTGCAGTTTTTTTTTGAGGCAGAAAAACGTGAAAGCTACATCTGACTAATTTTATCGTGAAGGTACAAATGTCATCTTTACCAAACCAGAAAGCTGCCAATGGGAAATTATGGTTATTTTGATAGCTGAGGTTAGAAGCTGCTGGTGAAAATTAATAATAGATTAATTAAATTGTGAATTGAGGCTTCTCTCCTGCTAGAGGTTTGCCTAAACCCTTGAAGACGTAACACATCAAATCCCTTTCTTTGCCAATCACCATAGAGTTTTGAAGAAACACAGAATATGACTTTTAATGTATTAACTTTGCCAGCACTCTCTCTTTTCATACATTTCCTTTCTGGAACCCATTCCTCATTGTGCATTCCTTCAGTTAGGTGATCCTTTCCTGCTACCATTAATCACAGATATCTGCGTATTTTCAGTTACTACGACCTGCGCCAAAGACTCAGAAGCAAACTGGCTTCTTTCTCACTATAGTAAGAAATACTGCAATTTTTTTGCAATTTATTTATTTATTTATTTATTTATTTATTTATTTATTTATATTTTCAAGACAGGGTCTCTCTGCTTATCCCTGCCTGTTCTGGAACTTACTCTGTTGATCAGGCTGGCCTTGAACTCAGAAATCCGCCTGCTTCTCCCTCCAAAGTGCTGGGATTAAAGGTGTGCACCACCACCACCCGGCTGCGATTTTTTTTATTAGTCATTTTCTTTATTTACATTTCAAATGATATCTCCTTTCCTGGTTTCCCCTTGAGAAATAAAAAAAAAAAGAAACCTTGTTCACTCCTCACTCCCCCTGCTCACCAACCCACCCTCTCCTGCTTCCTGGCCTTGGCATTCCCCTACACTAGTGCATAGAACCTTCACAAGACCAAGAGCCTCTCTTCCTGTTGGTGACCATCTAGGCCGTCCTCTGATACATATACTGCTAGAGCCATGAGTCCCTCCATGTGTACTCTTTGGTTGGTGGTTTAGTTCCTGGGAGCTCTGAGGGTACTAGTTAGCTCATATTGTTTGTCCTAAGGGGCTGCAAACCCTTCAGCTCCTTGGGTCCTTTCTCTAGCTCCTTCACTGGAGACCTTGTGCTCAGTCCAATGGATGGCTGTGAGCATCCACTTCTGTATTTATCAGGCACTGGCAGAGCCTCTCAGGAGACAGCTATATCAGGCTCCTGCCAGCCAGTACTTGCTGGCATCCAAAATAGTGTCTGGGTTTGATGATTGAATATGGAAAGGATCCCCTGGTGGAGCAGTCTCTGGATTGTTCTTCCTTCAGTCTCTGCTCTATAGTTTGCAAGCTGGTACAACCACTCTGGAAATCGTTTTGGCAGTTCCTCAGGAAACTGAACATAGTACTACCAGAGGACCCAGCTATACCACTCCTGGGCATATACACAGAAGATGCTCCAACATGTAAAAAGGACACATGCTCCACTATGTTCATAGCAGCCTTATTTATAATATCTAGAATCTGGAAACAACCCAAATGTCCCTCAATAGAGGAATGGGTACAGAAAATGTGGTACATCTATACAATGGAATACTACTCAGTGATTAAAAACAATGAATTTATGAAATTCTTGGGGAAATGGATGGATCTGGAGAATATCATCCTGAGTGAGGTAACCCAATCACAAAAGAACACACGTGGTATGCATTCTCTGATAAGTGGATATTAGCCCAGGAGCTCAGAATACCCAAAATACAATCTACAAACCACAAGAAACTCAAGAAGAAGGAAAACCAAAGTGTGGATACTTCATTCCTTCTTAGAAGGGGGAACAAAATACCCATGGAAGGAGTTGCAGATACTCTGATTTTTTTTTTAATTTTTACTAGATATTTTCTTTATTTACATGTAAATTTCTCCCTTCCCAGTTTCCCCTCTAAAAAACAAAGAAAACAAAAACAACAAAAACAAACCCCAGCAGCTTCCCCACTCCCCATGCCTGCCACCCCACCCTCTCCCACTTATTGGCCCTGGCATTCCCCCACACTGGGGCACAGAACATTCACAGGGCCAAGGTCCTCTCCTCCCATTGATGATCTAATTTGCAATCCTCCACTATACACATGCTGCCTGAACAATCAGACCCCTTCATGTGCAGAACTTGGTTGGTGGTTGAGACTCTGGGAGCTTTGAGGGTACTAGTTAGTTCATATTGTTGTTCGTCCTAAGGGGCTGCAAACCCCTCAGCTCCATTGGTCCTTTCTCTAACTCCTTCACTGGGGACCCTGTACTCAGTTCAATGGATGGCTGTGAGCCTCTACATCTGTATTAGTCAGGTACTGTCAGAGCCTCTCAGGAGATAGCTATATTTAGGCTGGCTTGTCTTTCCTTCAGTCTCTGCTCCATAATTAATCTCTGCCACTCCTTCCATGGGTACTTAGTTCCACCTTTTAAGAAGGAATGAAATGTCCACCTTTGGTCTTCCTTCTTCTTGAGTTCCTTGTGGAATGTGGGTTGTTCTTCCTGTATTCCAAACTTTTGGGCTAATAACCAGTTATCAGAGAGTGCATACTGTGTTTGTTTTTTTGTGATTGGGTTACCTCACTCAGGATGATATTCTCTAGATCCATCCATTTACCTAAGAATTTCATGAATTTATTGTTTTTAATAGCTGAGTAGTATTCCATTGTGTAGATGTACTACAATTTCTGTATCCACTCCTCTGTTGAGAGCTGAAACCACCCAGTGGAAAAAAACCCAGCATTTTCAACAGATGGTGCTGGTTCAATTGACAGTTAACATGTAGAAAAATGCAAATTGATCCATTCCTTTCTCCTTGTACAAAGCTCAAGTCCAAGTG
>NW_022196896.1:91947331-91977538 GCF_008632895.1 Mastomys coucha
CCAAAAGATACTGCAACATGTAATAAGGACACATGCTCCACCATGTTCATAGCAGCCTTATTTATACTCTGATTTCTTATTCCCCATTCCCCTGCTTGGCCTCTGGGGCATACCCAGCTAGCTACAGTCTCTCTCTAGAGCTCCACTGTCTAGCCATTTCTCTGCTGACCTCCAATAGGCCTGCTGAATAAGGAACATCCAGGCCTCCTATACCAAGAACAACCATTCCAAGCTGCCTATAGAAGGCCTGTTGCACATGGAGCACCTGGATTAGACCTGCCTTCCCTATACCTGATCTACTAGAAATATACAGGGACAACTAACCTACTTAAGAACACAAGCAACAAGAGTCAGGGCAACATGGAATCTTTAGAGCAAAGCTATCACACTACAGGAAGCCTAAAACAATGGAAGAATAAGAAAATTACTTTAAATCCAACCGTATAAAGATGATAGATGCCTTTAAAGAAGAAATAAATAAATCCCTGAAAAAATGCATGACAATACAATAAAACAGGTAGAGGACTTTGAAGAAGAAATTAATAAATCCCTTAAAGAAATGTAGAGAAATACAATGAAAAAGATGAAGAAAGTTAATATGTTCAAGACCTGAAAATGGAAATAGAAGCAATTAAAAAAAAAAAGTCTATGGGAATCTTGGTGATAGAAAACCTAGGAAAGAGAACAGGAATAACAGAAACAATCATCACTAACTAACAGAATACAAGAGAGGGAAAAGAGAATATCAGGAATAGAAGATGTAATAGAAGAAATTGATATATCAGTCAAAGAAAATGTTAAATTTAAAAACATCCTGACACAAAACATCCAGGAAATCTAGGATACCATCGGAAGACCTAACTTAAGAATAATAAAAATAGAAGGCAAAGAGTCCCAGCTCCAAGGGTCAGAAAATATTTTCAATAAACTCATAGAAGAAAACATCCCCAGCCTAAAGAAAGGATATTTATAAACATACAAGAATGTTTTAGATTGGACCAGTAAAAAAAAAATCCTCCTACCACATAAAAATCAAAACACAAAAGCTACAGAACAAAGAAAGAATATTAAAAGGTGAAAAGGATAAAAGGCCAAGAAACATACAAAAGCATAGCTATCAGAATTATACTGACTTCTCAACAGAGATTTTAAATGATAGAAGGTTCTGGACAACGTCTTCCAGGCTCTAAGAAACCACAGATATTTACCTTGAGTGTTATACCCAACAAAACTCTCAATCACCACAGATGGAGAAACAAGATATTCCAAGACAAAGCCAAATTTCAAATGTAAATATTATGTACCCTCAAATCCAGCCTTACAGAAAATATTTGAAGAAAAATTCCAAACCAAGGAGGGTGACTATACACATGAAAACACAGGAGATAAGTAATTCTGCACCAGGGAAAATGAGATAAGAGAAACACACACTTACACACGCACACGTGTGTGTATGCACGTACACAAAAAACACCACTAACATCAAAATAACAGGAATTAACAATTGTTGGTCATTAATATCTCTCAATGTCAATGGACTCAGTTCTCCAATAAAAAGACACAGGCTACAGAATTGATGCAAAACCAGGACCCACCATTCTTCTGCAAAAAGAAACAAACCTCAGTGGTAAAGGGCTGGTAAAAAGTTTTTCAAGCAAATGGATCCAAGAAGCAAGCTAGAGTAGCCATTCCAATATGTAATAAAATTGACTTTCAACTAATTAATCAAAAGAGATGGAAAAAGAGATGGAAAACTTCTTACTTATCAAGGGAAAAATCCACATCTCTTATCCACCATGGATTAAAGTGGAACTTCAACTGTAACAGAAATAGCAGAAACCCTACAAACTCATGGAAACTGAACAACCCTCAACTCAGTGATCACTCTGTCATGAAAAAAAAATAAAGAAAAAAATATTAAAGATTTTCTAGAATTCAATGAAAATGAAGGCACAACATACCTAAACTTATGGGACACAATGAAAGCTGTGCTAAGAGGAAAGTTCATAGTGCCTTCATAAATAAATTGGAGCGTTCTCATACTAGTAATTTAAAAGTACACCTGAAAGCTCTAGAAAAAAAAAGAAGCAAACACACTCAAAGCAACAGGACATAATCAAATTCAGGGCTGAAATTTATCGATTAGAAATAAAAAGAACAATACAAAGAGTCATTGAAACCAAGAGCTGTTTATTGAAGTAAATCAACAAGACAAACAAACCCTTAGCCAAACTAAATGAAAGGCAGAGAGAGAGTACCCAAATCAGCAAAATCAGAAATGAAAAGGGAGACATAACAACAGACACCGAGGAAGTCCAAAAATTATTCAGTATTACTTCTAAAGTCAGTATTATAAAATATTGGAAAATCTAAGTGAAATAGATAATATTCTAGATATATACCAAAGTTAAATCAAAAACAGATAAACTATTGAAGCAGCTCCACAACCTCTAAGGAAATAGAAACAACTGTTAAAATTCTCCCAACACCCCAAAAAATCCCCGGGGCAAATGATTTTAGAGCCAGGTTTTCAAAGAAGAGCTAATGCCAATACTCCTCACACTATTCTACAATCTAGAAACAAAAGGAACATTGCTAAATTCATCTATGAGGCTACACAATCCATGATATTTAAACCACACAAAGAAAGAGTATTTTAGCCTGATTTCTCTTATAAAAGTTGATGCAAAAACACTCAATAAAACACTGGCAAACCGAATCCAGGAACACATCAAAAACATCACCCACCATGATCAAGTAGACTTCATTCCAGGGATTCAGGAATGATTCAGTATATAAAAATCCATGAATGCAATGCACCATATAAACAAACTGAAAGAAAAAATCACGTGATTATCTCATTAAAGGCTAAAAATATCTGAAAAAATTCAGTACCCCTTCATGTTAAAACTGTTAGAGAGATCAGGGATATAAAACACATACCTAAATATAATAAAAGCAATATACAGCAAGCCAATAGCCAACATCAAACTAAACAGAGAAAAACTTAAAGCCATTCTACTAAAATTAGGACCAAGACAAGCTGCCCACTCTCTCCCTATCTATTCAATATAGTACTTGAAGTTCTAGCTGGAGCAATAAGACAACTAAAGGAGATCAAGTAGATAGATACAAACTGGAAAAGAAGAAGTCAAACTATCACTATTTACAGATAATGATAGTATATATAATTGACCCCAAAAACTCTTCCATAATAATCCAAAAGCTGATAAACACCATAAGCAAAGTGGTTGGATACAAAATTAACTTAAAAAATGAATAGCATTCTTTTGTACAAAGGACAACAGGCTGAGAAAAAAAATATAGGAATAACACCCTCTACAATAGCCATAAATAATACAATCTTGGCTATAACTCTGATCAAGAAAGTAGGATATTTATGGTAAGAACTTCAAATCTCTGAAGAAAGAAATTGAGGAAGAAATAAAAAATGGAATTATTTTCTATGCTCACAGACCAATAGTGAAAAAATGATCTTACCAAAGCAATCTACAGATTCATGCAATTCTCATCAAGTTCTAACACTGTTTAAAACCTTGAAAAAGCAATTCTCAATTGTATATGGAAAATCAAAAGACCTAAGAGAGTTAAATTAATAATGAACAATAAATAAATTTCTGGAGGAATTGGCATCCCATCCCTTATCTCAAGCCATACTACAGAGGAATAGTAATAAAATCTGCATGGTATTTTTACAGAAACAGAAAGGTTCATCAATGGAATCAAATCAGATTCTGAAATAAACACATATACTTATAGACATATGTTCTTTAACAAAGAAGCCAAAATCATAAATGAAAAAAAAAGCACTTTCAACAAATAGATCTGGTCTAAATGGATGTCTACATGTAGAAGAACGCAAATGCAAAAAATATGGAGCATATTTATCACCCTGCAAAGAACTGATATATAAGTGGATCAAACAGCTTAACATAAAACTGGATATACTAAATCTAATAGAGGAGAAAGTGGGGAATAGCCTTGACTACATTGGCACTGGAAGCAACTTCTTGAACAGAACACCAGTGGCACAGGCTCTAATATCAACAATTGGCAAATGAGACCTCAAGAAACTGAAAAACTGACTGCAAGGCAAAGGTCAATAGGACAAAAATGGTAGCCTACATACTGGGCAAAGTTCTTCACCAACCTTACATCCAAAATATATAAGGAACTCAAGAAGTTAGACACTTCTGAAGGGAACTTTGTAGAATTATACAGATATACATAAACACACATATTGATGTTTCATAACACACAAACAACATTATATGCTATTATATATATATTTGTATATGTATATGATATATGTATATATGTATATTTGTATGTGTTTTTGTGTGTGTGATATTGTATGTATTAGTATCTATGTGTGTGTTAGTTTGTATGTTAGTATGTGCATTACTATATATGTTAGTATATATGTTAGTCTGTGTGAATGTGTGTTGATGTATGTATGTATGTATGTATGTTAGTGTATATCTGTGTGCCAGAGTAGAAGTGTGCATGTGTGTGTATGTGTGTGTGTGTGCTACTATGTGCTGGAAGTCTTCTGGGGATAAGTAGAACAAAGAAAACATTTAGTTCTTCTCAAGTCTTCAGCAAAGACCTTATCCTGATACCTAAGGGTGAACAGAATTGTTTGTGGACATGTAATCTAAATCATTTAAAAGAAATTCTAAGAGAGATCTTACCCTTTAAGTAGGCATAACACAGATTTACCAGGATTCAACTTTCTTTGTATATAGCTTTCAGGATACAGTTCCAGATAGACAAGTAGCTATTTCAAGGTTTTGCCAGAATGTTATTTTAGGGGCAGGTGATAATAAAAAAGTTCATTTTGATTATCAGGTGGAGAAAATTTGATATGTAAAGCAGAAAACATAACAGGTCTCATATAAAATACATATAGACCTCAAGTTGTGATATATCAAAACTGTTTCCACAGAAAATCCTCCACTATTTATCTTCTGAAATTTTTATATCTTGAAATTTTCCTGGTTTTGTTGGAGACCGGTTGCATCATGTGATATATTTCAGGAAACTGTCTTGTGAGAGGATGTTTTGCTGAAGCAGACACATGAGAGGGTGTTTTACTGAGAACAGACACATGGTGTTTCCTGCAACAATGCCTGATAAAAGAGCATGTGATGTTTGGCTGGAGCAGACACTTCATAAGATACATGATGCTTGGAAAGAGTATGGGTATAACCCAACAGACATTGGACGATTTTCTGGCATTGGTTCACCTTGCTGGTTCTGATTGGACTTTACTGAGGCTGGTCTTCACTGACAATGCTCTGGCATTTGTTTGTCTTGCTTTCTTCTCTGATCTTCATAGTAACTTCATAGAGAAATGAAGTTACTGGTGGCTGCTTCTTGTTGCTTTGGCAGACTTGTGCCCATAGGTGGAGCCTTGCAGTTTCTTTTGGATCAAGCAACTGCTGCTGTTTTGTGTTTGGTGTTTTGCTAGTGGACTGGACTGCTGACAATGAGGATTGGAATCACCCCAAAGAATTACTTCCAAACAGGTCCATTTTCCCTTGTGCTATCAGCCATCTTCCTTTGCTACCTTTGGTCAATGGGCTACAATGGAGGTCTAAGTGTTTAAGAACCCTTATTAAAGTCAGTTTTGAAAAATAAAAAAATATATATATAAAAAAAAGAAGTTAGACACTAACAAACCAAATAATTCAATGCAAAGCTGGGTACAGAGATAATTAGAGAACTCTCAACAGATGAGTTTTGAATGCCTGAGGAACATTTAAATGTTCAAAGTCTTTAGTCATCAAGGACATGTTAATAAAAATGACCTTGAGATTTCACCTTACACCCATTAGAATGGCTAAGATGTGATGGCAAAGCTGATGAGGATGGGGAGCATATGGCATACTCCTCTATTGCTGGTGGGAATGAAGATTTGTAAAACCATTCCGGAAATCAATTTGGTAGTTTCTCAGAAAAGTAGGAATAATTTTACTTTAAGATCCAGGTATATCACTCCTGGGCATATATATACCCAAAAGATGCCATACTATAGCACAGAGACACTTGCTCAACTGAGTTCATAGCAGCTTTCTTCATAATAGTCAGAAACTGGAAACAACCTAGATGTCCCTCAACTGAAGAATGGATAAAGACACTATGGTATGTTTACATAATGGAATACTACTCAACTATTAAAAACAAAAACATCTGCGGGGAGGGGAGGTGCTGAGCCAGGAGCTTAGTGGCTAGCATTTATAGGCCTGTTGTGTTTGTTTTGTTTCTACTGACTGATAGTAAAACTCATGGAAGAACTCAAGAGATGTTGAGAAGACCAAAAGTCCCCAGTGACACTGACACAAAGCTCCCAGTTCCATTTCCTTCTCATTCCCGTTCTCCGTCTCCCACATGCAGTCCTTTGCTCGGGAAGTCTTTGAGGAAACTATTGATCTAAATTTGAAGTGGGTGACTGGCTTGGTGGCTTCTGCCAGCCATCTAAGGCTGGATAAAGAACTTCCCAGATGATTAGAAACACAAGACTTGCTTAGATTTTTTTAGTTTTGTTTTTTTAATTTTGTTTTATTTTGGGTATTCTGGTGTTTGGCTGGAAGAGGATTTTGTAAGATTTTGGAAGTTATTTTGTAAGCCCTTTGCCTTGGTGCAAAGGGCTTTGTAAGAGCACATCGTCAGTGGGTGGGGTTAAGAATGAATCTGTCACCCTGTGTATCAATGTAGACGCCTTCAGGCAAGCCTTTGGCCCACTGGTCACTGCCTTCCCCCGCGCCACAGAGGGCTATTGGCTAACAGCGCCCCCTCCTGGCCTCACACCCACCACAGCCATTTCTCATAGTGTCTTACACTCCCATGTCACCACAGCGTGGAGCCTGGATAGACTTAGTTGATAGAGAGCCAGTTGAAATATCATCAATAGGATTTTAGTTTAGGGAAAATTGGTTTGATTTCTAGCTTTATTACTATTAGGTATGTAAGCCTGGGCAAATCGCTTAATCTTCAGGTATAGTTTTCTCACAGAAAGGGGGACGTTGGACTGAATGATTTCCCAATTTCCAGCTAGTCTTAGAGTTCTATATTTCTACATAGTTGAACTATTTTATCATGCTGTTGCTGGGGAATACAACTAACATTTTTTGAAGCTACTAACTTTATGTCAAGCTTGAAAGTCCATAATTGTTATCTTCAGAAATATTATTTGACCTACAGTATGTTTAAATCAATTTAATAAAATCACTTTATAACAGGAAAAAAAACATCATGAAATTTGCAGGCAAATGCATGGAACTTGAGAATATCATTCGAAATGAGGTAACCCAGAGGCAGAAAGACACGTATGGTGTCTATACTTACTTTATAAGTTGACATTAACCACAAAATGCAGGATAACCATGCTACAACCCACAGACACAAAGAAACTGGATAATTAGGAGGTCCCAAGGATAGATGAACAAATTTCACTCAGAAGTAGAAACTAAACAGTCATTGGAAGTGGATGAAGGAGGGAACTGGGTAAGAGAGGGATTGAGGAGGGTAAGGGGGAGGATCATCAGTTGTAGGGGTGTAGAAGAGGGCTGGGAGTAAGACTAGAAACCAATGTGGGGTATCTCTTGGACTAGCTGGAGACCTTGACTGGGGGAGCATATGGGGAGTCTATGGGTGAGCACACTAGCTGAGATTCCTACTAGAGTGGGATATAGGGACTAAAGTGCCCACCTCTATTAGCTAGGCAAAATTTCCAGAGGAGGGATGGAGACATCAATTTACCCATAAAACCTTCAACTCAGAATTTGTCTTGCCTACAAGATGTTCAGGGTAAAGATGGTTCAGAGACTGAGGAAACAGCCAACCAAGGATTGCCCCAACTTGAGACCCTTTCCATGTAAGAGAGCCAACCCCTGACACTATTAATTATGTTATGCTATGCTTTCAGAGAGGAACCTAGCATAAGTGTCTCCTGAGAGGTTTCATCTAGCAGCAAATGGAGGCAGATCCAGAGACCCATAACCAAACATAAGCTGGAGCTCATGGAGTCTTGTGGAAGAATCGGGGATAGAATTGAGCAAGCCAGCGGGGTTGAGGACACCACAAGAAGAAACACAGTGTCAACTGACATAGGACCATGGGGGCTTACAAAGACTGGGCCACCAACCGGAGAGCATGCAGATGTTGTAGGGTTAGTGGGGTTCTGTGTCCACTCTGCCACAGGACTTGGGCTGCTTGAGGAGGCAAGACCCAAGAGTTCGATTATGCTTACCCCATGTCCGACAATGCCGGGAGAGTGTAGGGCAGCCTGGGGACACCACTCCAGGGTTAGGGGAGCACAGTCTGAAGCCCCAGGATGGTTGGAGCTGACTTGGGGGCTCCAGGGCCTGCAAGGAGGCAGAGGCTGTCTGGTTCTCAGGCTCTTGGGCACATAGGGACCCAGGGAGCCACAAAAGAGCTGAGAACAAAGTGGGGGCTCTCAGGCTGGATCTAGCCCAGGGTAGAGGGGGAAAAGAGGGGAGAGCTCCAGCTGGATCCCACAGGGATGAGTCCTTGGCTTGCTGAGGGGTTGCTGGCTTGCCTTGGTGGTCGCTGGGGGCACAGAAAGGCCTTCTACAGGAGATTAGACAGGGACTCTTTAAGCGAAAGCCTTCTCCATTGCTCCCACAGTGGATCCCAATGAAAAGAAGCAGTCCATGGTTTTAAGACATTTATTGTCAGAAAGTGGATGAGTAAAACTGTACCCTGCTTCTCAGGGTAGGCCTGAGGTTAAATACCTTTTGCAGGGAGGGGTGTCTGGGAAGGAAAGTTTTATTGGCTAGGTCCTCTAGGCCTTTAGGTACCCCCATTAAAATGGAGATCTGTCTTGAGGCTACATGGCCATAGGTCACATCATCTACCTGTGGAGGGGCTTGGGGCATTGCCTTTACATGACTGATGGCCACAAATCTATGAAGAGCTGTGGGAGGGGGGCTCTACCTGTGTAACAGAAGCCAGGTGCCCAGGAGCAGGGCAAAACACCATGTGTCCTTTCAGGGTCACTGGGGTTTCTAGCATTTGCTCAACCAGGAGCCAGGCTACCTGTCACAAACCTACATGCAGGTGCTGGACCTCTGACCCCTACAGTTTTGTAACAAATATGCAATTTGGTCTTTATGTGGGGTCCCTCACAAGTGGAACTGGGGCTATCTTGGTCTCTGTCCCTTGCTACTGGATTCTCTTCTCCCTACCTGGACTGCCTGGTTGGGCCTCAGTGGGAGTGGGTACACCTAGTCCTGCTGAGATTAGATATCCTAGAGTGGGGTGGTACCCAAGGGAAACTCCTCCTTCTCTGAAGAGAAGGGGAGGAGGCAATGGGGGTGGGATTTGTGAAGGTAGAACTAGGAGGAGAGGAGGTAAGGGCACTGTGATCTTGATGTAAAGTGAATAACAAATATATTATTGGAAATATATTATTGGGGGAGGAAAGAAATTCTATCATCATGACTGTGCCAGAGCATAGCCAGGTGAGAGGCTCAGGAAGAAATGCTGGCTCAGTATCTAATGCTATTTTGTTGTTGTTGTTCTTGTTCTTGTTGTTGGGCCAAATGGGATTACACAAAGATTCATAAAGGAAACACATTAGTCCAGGAAGAGCTTTTTGGATCAGAACAGTTTTCAATTCAATTCCTTGTCCTCCATTCCCTGGAGACACCTACAGGATTTTTTCCCCTTCTTTCCCTGATCAGTTTATTGTGTTTCTTAGAAATGAATGAGTCTAGCATAGATTAAAATTTGTGATTGAATATTAAAACCCTAAAGCTATTTTATTTGATTGTATTTCATAAACTGTGAAATAACTGAAGTTGAACTCAAAATAGGATTGCATTGGGTAAAATTCATACATTAACATTACCACTAGTCTACAAGAATCCAAACATAGATACTGGAAGGGTATATCATTTCGGAAGAATACATTTACATTCAGATGTCAGTCACCCTGAAATATATTCAGATACCAAAATCCTGAAATTCTTGTTTTGTATGGGGAGAGGGAGGTGAGAGGGAGAAATAGGGTGCTTACAGGCATAAATTTGCTGAATTCCCTGAGCTTCATGGTATTTCAGGCAAGTACTTTTATGGTATAATTAATATTGAGGAGAAAAATGATTGTCATAGATCTATTTGATCACAGGTGCTTTGATCACCAACTCTGTATTCCATATTCCTGAAAAAATATATCAAATTCAAATAATGATCCATTTTATACATTAGTTTTTTAGGTTAATGTATCTGTCAGCCCCAAAGGAAGAATCCCTGCTAGTTTGCTATAGTGTATAATACCTGAAGAGATTTCAGAGTTCCCAGAAACACTCTGACCTTGTTAGATCTTCTATGGCTATTTGCATTGTTGATAAGGGGTTTGGTGTCAGACAAAGCTCTTTTCAAACATTTGTTTTTATGATAAGAATTATAGTGATGTAATAGCCAAAGGTTGATAGCAAAAGGAAGAGAAATAAAAATGAAGCATTTTTAATCATGATTAAGAGAATATTTACTCTATTACCAGAAGTTAACTAAATTTTAATACAAATTATTGCTACTGTTTTTAATGATATAAATAATGAAATAGTAAAAGATTCTGTAATTGTGGGGGTTTAGGCTCCTATTGGAGCATGTTACATATGTATTTATTACATTCTGTTTTCTTATGTTGTGTCCCACAACATAAGCATTTGGTAAAAGGTATCTCTGCTCTGTTCCTAAACTCCAAGCCTCCATTATCACACTGGGTTAAGGAGATGGTTTGAAGACTGGGTTTTCTTTTTGTCACTCTCAAAGAACATTGATATCTGATCTATTACATAAATTATACAAAGAGAAAATGTTACAGAGAGTAAGGTTGTTAAGAGCTCCCCTTTCTTCTTATACTTACTCTTTAAAAAATAATTTGCAGTTTTTATTGATGTTAAGTATAGTCTTTAAAAATCTTTATACCATACGTTGCATAGTAATTTCCCCCATGATGAAGTATTCCTTCTTGAAGGAAAGCTTAGAACACAGGATGTTCGAAAGCAACGGTCCTCAACCTTCCTAATGCTCTGACCCTTTTCTATATATAGCTCCTCATGTTGTGATGGCTCCAACCATAACATGATTTTTGTTGCTACTTCACAACAGTAATTTTGCTACTGTTATGAGTTGTAATGTATATATTTTCAGAGATAGACATTTACCAAAATGGATCACAACTACATGTTGAGAACCACTGTTCTGAAAGTGAGGGAGAACATACTGTTTTTCAGGGACGTTAATAAGCTCAGAAAGTAAAATAACTCAAAAAAAGATTTCAGAAAAACTTTAAACTTACCAGAGTCACTAGTCCCTGTCCTCCCCAATAGTGTAGAAGCAGTAAGGAATGCTAAGGGACACTCTTGCACAGACTGAGCTGCTTGGTAGTGGCTCACACTAACTGAGCTACCTGGAGAGGACACTGCAGCATGCCACCTTCACACTGTGCTTCAGGCTTCCAGTGCTTGCCAGATGTCACCAGTGTTTAGACGGTATTTTGGTGATGTAACTGTTTTGGAGTGATTTCTCCTTCTGAAAAGTAACTCGTCACCCATATTCCTTTAAACAACCTCAAATAACCTCATTGGTTCACCAGGTTCAACTTTGGGGGTATCCTTACTTTGGATCTGTCATTGGTGCCCCATCTGGGGTGTTAGATCCTATGCCATATGTTCTACCATGGTTAGTCCTCCTTGCCAAGTTGACTAGATCTGGAATTAATTTATAGGCACATGTTTGAGTAGGTTGAAAGGGTAACTAATGGGAGGTTTGATGAAAGAAAATTCTTCTTCTGAGTGTACAGGGCTTTCTGTGACCAGCACAGTATTAAAAGTTCTGAGAAGGAAGCTTTTGCCTGCTTGCCTTCTCTCTTTTGCAAGTGACTGCATCTACTCTGCTGTTACCGTTAATGTTCTCAATATTTGGTGATGGTGGAATCCAGATTTTCATTCTTGCAATATGGGATGAAGACCAGTAGTAGCAAGTAGGTTGTGCCAGTTGAGACCACTGTCTTGCCTTATGATCTAGCAGCTAGATGGTTTTTGGGCTACCTATCCCATACTATGCAAACCAATCTAATACATTCCCTTGTAAAATGTAGTTATTATATTCTTTATGTTCCTCAGAAGAATCCTGAATAATTCGTGCTCATGTGTGCATCTAGGAAGTCTCTCTAAATGTCATCTCTGTATTTTAGGCAGAAAATAATGGCTACAGGTTAATGTTTACTTTGATTCTGAAAGAAAGAGACACACAGAAAAATAAATTCAGGAAATCTGTAACCTCAATATGTGGACAAGTAAACACTGTAATTATTTTCAGGACACTTTGACAGAACAGTGCCTAACAGGCTTTGATACATTTGATACAATAATTAGCAGTGTGGCCTAAGGTAACTCAAGTGACCTCTTTGGTTAATTTCTATTCCTACAAAGCAAAGAGGCTGAACCAAATAATTTGAAAATATTTTCAAACTCTAACAATTTATATTATGATATGGAAGAAAAAAAAAGGAAAAATCTGGCTTGTTCCCTCTAATGGGATGTTGAAATTGCTTTAAATATTATTTTAATGCTACTTATTTACTCTTTTGACTATGTCATTGGTTGCTGTATATATTTAGGTACTCTTGGGTTAGTACATATATATTCAAATTTGTTATATAATCTTGGTTAATCGTCATTTCTCTTGTCTCTACTGTAACTGTTTTGACTTAAAGCCTTCCTTGTGTCATGTAACCATGGAGAATTTGTGGTACTGAAATGACTGAAAGCTAGCTTTTCCTAAGACATACACGGGTCATAACAATTCTACAGGCTTAACAGTGGTGTTTACAGTGGCTTGTGAGGTCTAACTTCTAATTCATAGCCAAATAACTTAATTGCCAAGATTTGTCAGTAAGAAAACCAGAACAATCTTGATGGGGTTGTCAATTACTGAATCAAATTCCTCCTTTGTTTTCATAAGGAAACAGTCCTTAGAAAGACTAAGTGGTTTAATGAGAATAGTTTTTTAGTTAAAGGGAAACAGACACCTTCAAGTGGACATTGTGTTACTTCTATAAGTGGGATGGGTCTTACAGTCAGTTTTGCCTTTTCCTTCCATTATTTCACTTGATGTTTCTAATAAAGAATAGACTTAAACAGCGCTATGATTTGCAATCAAGTAAATATCAGTTACTTTCCAGTGAGAAGTGTGGTTAGTCAATATAATCTATGACACAATGTTAGCATTTAAGAAGAATCAATGAAGGACAACAGTGAAAGCTAAGTTGTTTATGTTCATTTCTTATTTTTATTGATTCTTTTTAAGAATTTCATACCAGATTATATTTATATCATTTCCAGCCCTCCTTCTACATACATACATACACACACACAGAGAGAGAGAGAGAGAGAGAGAGAGAAAGAGAGAGAGAGAGAGAGAGAGAGAAAGAGAGAGAGAGAGAGAGAGAGAAAGAGAGAGAGGAGAGACAGAGACAGATTCAGAGACAGAGACAGAGACACACACAGAGAGAGTTATTCCTTCACTCATGTTTATTGGAAATATTTTCACTCTTCTCTTATATTATTGAACTCTATCATATATTCCTTTAGAAATTGTGCTTTCTTATGTAAAGGATCTGTTTTCCAATAATGACTCAATGAGCCATTATCTTTCATCTTCTTTGACAGTTCCTGCATCCATGTCTCAATCAAAGGAAACAAGGGTATCAACATGAGAGGGGGTGGGGGGATGGAAGAGCAGTTTGGAGATGCTAGAGGGAGGGAAGGGAGAGAAAAATAAAATAAAACTTTTGATTATAGTGGGACCACACTATATCTCTCATCATGAGGCAATTCTAGGTTCCTTCTCCTTTGAAACTATCAACTACTGAATGAAGCGCAGCTAAAATTTATATAATGTAGTTACAAGTCTATATTATGCAAAAGTTGTATACCTCTATCTTGTTTTCTTGGGACACTCACATTTGCAATCTAGCTGCCATGCAGAAGAGAAGGCAAAGCAGTAGGACACTGTAGGTTTAAGTAGTGACTTTTAAATATGTAAATGGTGACTTCATGTACATCGTGGGGCTCACAGCACATTGAATGACTAAAGGTCCATCAAAGAGCATAATTTAGCAGACATTTGAGTGGAAAAGTTCTTAGATGACTCTGTCCTTTATAAACCCAGCCACTCTTAGATGCTTTTTAGTCTTAGCATGTAAAGGTTTGGCTATCACAAGGCACAGACAGACCATCTGCATCCTACCCAAAGTTTTGACATAGAAAATCCATAAGTATGAGTAGACAATAACTTTTATTGACTTGTTATTGTAACAATAGAGACTAACTTTAGCCCCAGGAGTATGGTAAGATTAAAACATTAATCCAGTACACTGATTATTTTTAAAGTAACTCAATTTAGCCTGGTGTGGTGATGCGCATCTTTAATTCTAGAACTCAAGGGGCAGAGGCAGGCAGACCCCAGGATTAGTAGCTATGATGGTCTATAAGAGCGGGTTTCAGGGCTATAACAGAGAAATTGTCTGGAAAAAAAGGAAAAAAAATCAGCCTTGCCTTTAGTACTGGGAAGAAGTTGTAGGAACGAGTAATTTTGTAGAAAAGGAGATATTTGCCATATAATGAAAAGCTCAGAAAACCTAATTTATGTGATAAGATGAAGAATACACACACACACACACACACACACACACACACTAACCTAGCTAAAATCTCCACACATATATGGCCTTGAATGCTTACAAGAAAATAAGAAGGAAGATAGAGGTGGTCTAAAAAAGTCACTTTTAAAATTAAAGAGTAAGGACTCTTTACTTACAAAACCACAGCTATTTATCCTTAATCTTACCAAATAGACTCTAAGAGGGTCCAAGCTATATATTCAATCTAGAGTGCATTCCTAGGAGGTTTTATTCATATTGCTAAGATGGCTAAGTTGGGGTTTGAGAGATGGGATGGCTGGGTGTGTAAAGGTACCCCATGCCAAGCCTGATGAGTAGAATTCAATCCCCAGAATCCATAGACAAAGGCGAGAATCAACTCCAGTACACTGTCTTCTCCACACACAGTTGTGGCCATGGGAAATGTGGGCTAAGACAGATACACAAACTAAATAAATATGTTAATGTTTTTACTTTTATAATTAAAATATAAGTATGTCATTCTTTTCTTTTTTAATCCCCTCCCCAGTCCTATCTATGTTCTCCCACTCCCTCCCTTTGAAATTCTTATCCTCTTTTCCATTAACTTACTTATAGATAAATAAAAGCAATTAAATGTATAAACACAACTTGCTCTGTGTTGCTTGTATTATTTAATTTCAGAGATGACCACTTGGGGTTGGGTAACCAATTACCCGGATAACTCCTCAGAAACCCTTGTCATCCCACATCAACATTCCTTAGTTCTTGCAGTCTTTTGTCTAGGGGTGTGGCCCTGAAGGGCTTCCCACTTCCATGTTAATATGTCCAGTGGTGATGTGTTTGTTCAGGTCTCATTTAGGCATCCATATGGTTGAGGTATTATGAGTGTTGTTTCCCTTTACTTTCTAGGAGACTCAGTCTCACATCGTATGTTCTGGTCCTCTGGCTCTTAACAATCTTTCTTTCTGAGATCTTCCCTGAACCTTAGCTGCAGGAGTTCTGATGTACATGTACTGCCGTGTATGCACACTCCACCATCAAACCTTCTCCGCAGTTTGAATAGTTGTGATTTTTGGTGATGGTTTCTGCCTGCTGCAATGGATAGTTTCTCTGATGTACAGTGAGAGCTACAGTTATCTTTGGGTATAAACATGCATTATCTAGAAAGTAGTTAGGAATTTTGCTCTTCTAGTAATGTGATAGTGGTAGATTCTTCTCTCAGGTTCATGACCTCACTAGCTATGTATAGTTGACTAGGTTTCTAGTCCCAGCACGACTTCACTCCTATTGTACAGGCCTTAAGTTCAATCAAAATGAATTTAATAAAACATTTAGAATTGGTTGGTGCTCCTATAAGCTTTTGGACAATCAAAAGATGTTTCAATAACAATGGACCTCCCAATAGGCCATTCAGATTTATTCCTTAAATAATAAGACATAAAAACATCAGGTTCATGTCACTATGAATCTAAGTTAGAGATAAATTTACCTAGAAGAAAGCTATGGCTAATCCTATTTTGAAACAGAATTAATTATCACTTTGTATTTAAGAACTCACAATAATTTTAAAATAACCATGTCCATTTGTAATTAGACCAATGAAGCTAATTCATTTTAAATTCAGAGGTCATCACATCCTCCTCCAGAAGTAAAATAAAAGCTGCATGAGGAAATTACTTAGCTGCAATCAGTTATGGACTTCTTTTGTGAAAAGAAAGTGTGGCTTTGTGGTTGGAGACAAAATCCCAGAGCAAGAATCAAGAATCTGTAAGAACTAAGGCTGAGTTCCAATTGCTAAGTTGGCAACATGTTCCCAGATGAATTCTAAAGTAGCCACTGCTCACATTTTTGTTTTAATGGCAATGAGTATAATGTCTTGTCTATGTAAGCCAGAGCATGTGTCTCAAGGCTGCAGCTGCAGCTGCAGTCAGGTACATTGCTTGTCTAATTTATTCACAGGCATATTTTGTTAGCAGAAACAGGGCACAGGAAACTGAGCACTTGGGTACTGAGTCTGAGAAATCACAATGAACAATATCTTCCACAATTAAGATATGCGGACTGGTATCAAGCTAATGCTACAATCAGATGAGTCCTAGGGAGATGTCAAGAGATAATGGAAATACTGAATACATTTGGACAGAGCATGCACCACACACACACACACACACACACACACACACACACACACACACACACACAAACAGAGAGAAAGAGAGAGAGAGAGAGAGAGAGAGAGAGAGAGAGAGAGAGACCCAAAGACCAGCCACAGCATCTATAGATGCTCAACATGAAGCTCTTACAATGTGTCTGTGGCATGCTTTTCATATCTTCCTGCCTCACACTACTATCTGGAAGGAGCGTGGGTTAGTTACTACAAAAGAGGCTCAGTAACTAATGCAAACCAAATTATGGCCATACTAAAGACCTCCCATCTTCCCACAGCCACTGGGATTGTTCATTGTAGATTCCATCAGACAGATGACTCTATTGTCTCCAAGGGAAACAACTGAGCTGAAGAGTCAGCTAGAACTGCAGCCCTTGGAGGCCTAGACTTCTCTCATCCTCCCCAGGACATTCTTACACTGCAACCTACATCTCCACCTTCTTCACCCCCTGACACTCGCCAAACTGTCCTAACTTCACCAACTCTTTCATCTTAACAGCCAAAGATTGTCTTCTTTTGTTAAGACCCAACTACAGACTACTCCTGAGGACTTAAGATTCTTAAAATCTATCACTGCTTCTTGCAAAATCTGTCAGAAGTCTGACTCCAACTCAAGGTATCATAGCACCCCTTTTTTTACTCATCAGGCTAGAGGTTCCCTTCCTGGAACTGACTGGCAACTTGACTTTATCTACATGCCCACTGTCAGACATGCCAAGTACCTCCTGGTCTTTGTGGACACCTTCTTAGGGTGGGTAGAGGCAATTCCCACAACTAGCAAAATGGCTCAGACAGTCTCTGATCTCCTCGTTCAAGAGATCATCCCCTGGTTTGTTGTCCCAGCCTTTCTCCAATCAGACAATGGCCCTGAATTTACTTCCCAAGTTTCTCAAATCCTATCTAAGGCCCTAGACATTCCCTAGCATTTTCATGTTGCTTACCACCCTCAATCTTCAGGTAAGTTAGAAAGAACTAACTGATCTTTAAAAACCACTCTTGTTAAGCTGTCACAGGATTGGGTAAGACTCCTATCTCTAGCT
This sequence comes from Mastomys coucha, assembly GCF_008632895.1. Lineage (NCBI taxonomy): Eukaryota > Metazoa > Chordata > Mammalia > Rodentia > Muridae > Mastomys > Mastomys coucha. The sequence goes on from NW_022196896.1 coordinate 91,965,240, forward strand.
CTTTTTAGGTTATGAGCTCACCCCAAGAGACCTCTCCTCATTTCTCTCTTTGAACTCATGTATAGATGTCCAGTCCTAACTCCTGGTCTTTAACCTAAATGCTCTCCCCTCCCAGACCATCTACTTACCCCATTACTTTGCCACCTCCGTTCTCTCCAATGGAACTTTGCTAACTACCAACTACTGCGGCCATACACTGTCTCCTGTCCACTGCCTATCAACTTTGGAGACAAAGGCCTTCTATCCCCTCCAGGTCATTGGCCCTAACCACTCTATCCTAAATTGCAGGGCCCTTTTAAGGTAATTCTTGTGACCCGTACAGTTAACTCGAGGGACTCTCTCATTGGGTCCATCTGTCTCACCTCAAACCTTTCATTCTTCTAAAAATGACTCTTCTTCATACGCATCAATCTTAACAGGACCGTGTTCTGTTAAACTCCAGAGGACACTGAGATAACCCACCTTGTCCCCAATCCAGGAAAAAAAGACTTTACTCCTGCAGCCTTGCTTGACCTCACTGGATTAGACATGGATTTCTCATCCTCCTCCTACTGTTCATTTCCATCCAGGGTAGCCCTTATATCTGGAGATTCAAGGTTCAAGAAAACCCCACAGTCTTTCTAAATACAGTCAGGAAACTGCTCCATAGCCGGAGGACAGGAACCAATCTAAATTGCTATCATCCCAGTATCTATAATCCCATCTAAATATTATGATCAGTATACTTGCTTTCTCTTTGACCAGACAAAAGATTATTGTAGAAAATGGCCAGATAAATATGGGGGCTGCCAATATTGGTCTTGTTACATACATATGCTAGATCACGGACCAATCATTTCTTCTATCAATACCACAAGACACTTTTTTTTCTACATACAAGACCCATGGGATTCCAGGTGGGAGACAGGAGTTGATGATCAATTCTTTGGCCACCATGATACTTCAGAACAGATGGGGGCTAGATGTCCTGACAGCTTAAGGAGGTGGTCTTTGCCTGTTCCTCCAAGAAGAATGCTGCTTCTACATCAACCAATCTGGGATAATAAGAAATAAAATCCAGGAGCTACAGTCGGAAATAAAAAGCTTCAGGGACTGTGAGACATCCAGTTCTGAGATTTTCAAAAACCCTATATGGAAGTGGATATTCCCTTTTATAAACCCTTTCCTAGTCATCTTCCTGGTGTTATTATTTGCTCTCTGCCTCATTAATCTTGTTTCTACATTTCTTCAATGACGAATAACAAAAAATTTCTAATCAGCTCCTGTTACAGGATTATCAACCGCTGCCCACAGAAGAGCCACTGTCCACAGAGGAACCAAGTGATGTGAATGTTTACCAAGTAGATCCTGCTGGTGAAAGCCAGCTATTCCCCACATTCACGATGCCCCAGACAGCAGGAAGTAGCTAAAGAGAGAACGCCCTTGCCCTCTTTCCCTTGTCACCATCAGCTTCCCCCTCCCTTTTTCTTTCCTTCTCCTTATAATAACAAGAAGGTAGGAATGTTAGCATCAGGGCCTTAGAAGCCTGTGATGTCACATAGGCAGGCCTCAAAACCTGTTGCCAAGGCAACAGCCACCATATTCCCAGAATCCATTGGGCTCACCTCCTACCTTTACCTGTGGCCACCACATCACTACCCATATACATATATATATATATATATATATATATATATATATATATATATATGGGGGAACCCTCCTCCCTCTCTCTCTCTCCCCATCTTCTCTCTCTGCCACTACCTCCCCCTCTCAATTAAACCTCTTACATGTGGAACTGTTTGGGCCTAGTGTGGTGTATTCTGATGCGAGCCGCCATACTAACACATCACAAGCACTTACAATTTGTTATTAATCAATTAGCTAGATGACAGTATATACATTGATATTTTTCATTACAGGTTTATTTAAGTGACTTTAAAAAGTATGATGCTAGGGTGTTTTTTGATGATTTGGAGTCTTTTCTAAAAATCTGACAGATGATGATTAAAACCTATTGGCAACTTGTATATAATGATTGTATAAAAATATATCCAGATTGTCTTTAGCAAAATAAAATCTAGCAATGTTCTTTCATGCTCCTGTGTCCACCTCAAAGTTTCAGTGCTCCGAAACATATTATTGAAAATGCTTCATGCTATTGAAGTTTAATATTATGTAAGAGAAACACACTGTTCCCTAGGTGAGGTTATTTCATCACTTATAAAATGCAGCCCTGCAGTACTTGGGAACAGAAGCAGTGTTCACCAGATGGGTTCACTAACCCAGCTCGAGTGTTGTAGTCAAACCCTGGTCAACACCATATGCAATTTATAAAAGGTATTTGTTAATTTGATTTTTAATGGTATAAATTTTATTATAAAGGATGTTATAGATACGGTTTTTAACAGTCTTTCAAAAATTCTTTGGGAAAGTATCCTTAACTTTTAGTTGAAATTATTTACTAGTATCTAACATGCTACATTTTATGTTTTTGCAAATAAGGGTTTCCTTGTGCTATATTTTTGTTAATGACATATGCAACATTTTACTTATGTTCAGGGAATTTTCTTAAATGAAGGGATATTCATAAGTTGTCTCTTCTTTCCTGCTGTAGACACGTAGTTCCCATTTAGCATCCACTTCATAAAGTAGAGGAGAATAGAGTCTACAGAGGAAGGAAGAGTAAGGAACCCTGGATATCTGACTACTCATAGTTTTCATAGAATTTTGTATTTTTATTTTTATTAGATATTTTCTTTATTTCCATTTCAAATGTTTTTCCTCTTTTTCTTGTTTTCCCTCTAAAAACTACCTATTCCCTCCCCCATCCCCATGCTCACCAACCAACCCTCTCCTGCTTCCTGACCCTGGCATTTGCCTACTAAGGAATAAGCCTTCATAGGCTTTTGCTCCCATTAATGACCAACTAGGACATTCTCTGCTACATATGCAGCTGAAGCCATTAGTCCCACCATGTGTACTCTTTGGTCGGTGGTTTAGTCCCTGGGAGCTCTGGAAGTACTGGTTAATTCATATTGTTGTTCCTCCTATGGGGCTACATAGGGTCCTTGGGTCCTTTCTCAAGCTCCTTCATTGGGGATCCTGTGCTCAGTCCAATGGATGGTTGTGAGTATCCACTTTTGTATTTGTCAGGTACTGACAGAGCGTCTCAGGAGACAGCTATATTAGGCTCCTGCCAGCCAGCACTTGCTGGCATCCACAATAGTGTCTGAGTTTAATGATTGATTATGACAAGGATTCCCAGGTGGAGCAGTCTCTGGATTGTCCTTCCTTCAGTCTCTGCTCCACACTTTGTCTCTGTAACTCCTCCCATAGGTATTTAGTTTCCTCTTCTAAGAAGGATCAAAGTGTCCACACTTTGGTCTTCCTTCTTCTTTAGTTTCATGTGATTTGTGAATTGTATCTTAGGTATTCCTGGCTTCTGCGATAATATACACTTATCACTGAGTGCATATCACATTTGTTCTTTTGTGATTGGGTTGCCTCACTCAGGATGATATCCTCTAGATCCATTCATTTGCCTAAGGATTTCATAAATTCATTGTTTTTAATAGCTGAGTAGTATTCCATTGTGTAAATATACCATATTTTCTGTATCCATTCCTATGTTGAGGGACATCTGAGTTCTTTCCAGCTTCTGGCTATTATAAATAAGGCTGCTATGAACATAGAGGAGCATGTGTCTTTATTACATGTTGGAGCATCTTCTGGGTACATGCCCAGGAGTCATATTGCTGAGTCCTCAGGTATTACTATGTCCTGTTATCGGAGGAACTGCCAAACCGATTTCCAGAGTGGTTGTACCAGCTTGCAATCCCACCAGCAATGAAAGACTGTTCTTGTTTCTCCACGACCTCTCCAGCATCTGCTGTCATCTGAGTTTTTTATCCTAGCCATTCTGACTGGTGTGAGGTGGAATCTCAGGGATGTTTTGATTTACATTTACATTGGATTTACATTGATGAATAAGGATGTTGAACATTTCTTTTGGTGCTTCTCAGCCATTTGGTATTCCTCAGTTGAGAATTCTTTGTTTTGCTCTGTACCTCATTTTTAATAGGGTTATTTGGTTCTCTGAAGTCTAACTTCTACAGTTCTTGTATATATTGGATATTAGCCCTCTGTTGGATGTGGAATTGGTAGAGATCTTTTCCCAATTTGTTGGTTGCCATTTTGTCCTATTGACAGTGTCCTTTGCCTTACAGAAGCTTTGTAATTTTATGAGGTCTCATTTGTCAATTCTTGATCTTAGAGCATATTGCTATTGGTGTTCTGTTCAGGAAATTTTCCCCTGTGCCCATGTGCTTGAGACTCTTCCCCACTTTCTTTTCTATTAGTTTCAGTGTATCTGCTTTTATGTGGAGGTCCTTGACCCACTTGGATTTGAGCTTTGTACAAGGACATAAATATGGATCAAATTGCATTCCTCTACATGCTGACTGCCAGTTGAGTCAACACCATTTGTTGAAAACACTGTCTTTTTTCCACTGGATGGTTTTAGCTCCTTTGTCAAAGATCAAGTGACCATAGGTGTGTGGGTTCATTTCTGGGTCTCCAATTCTATTCCATTGATCTACCTGCCTGTAACTGTATCAATACCATGCAGTTTTTATCACAATCTCTGTAGTACAGCTTGAGGTCAGGGATAGTGATTCCACCAGAAGTTCTTTTATTGTTGAGAATAGGTTTTCCTATCCTAGGTTTTTTGTTATTCCAGATGAATTTGCAAATTGTTCTTTCTAACTCTATGAAGAATTGATTTGGAATTTTGATTGTATTGAATCTGTAGATTGCTTTCAGCAAATAGTCATTTTTACTGTATTAATCCTGCCAATCCATGAGCATGGGAGATTTTTCCATCTTCTGAGATATTCCTTGACTTCTTTCTTCAGAGACTTAAAGTTCTTGTCATACAAATCTTTCACATGCTTAGTTAGAGTCATACAAAGTATTTTATATTGTTTGTAACTATTGTGAAGGGTGTTGTTTCCCTGATTTCTTTCTCAGCCTGTTTATCCTTTGTGTAGAGGAAGGCCTCTGATTTGTTTGAGTTAATTTTATATCCAGCTACTTTGCTGAAGTTGTTTATCAGGTTTAGTTCTCATGTAGAATTTTTGGGGTCACTTAAGTATAATATCATATCATCTGCAAATAGTGATAATTTGACTTCTTCCTTTCTAATTTGTATCCCTTTGATCTCTTTTTGCTGTCTAATTGCTCTGATTAGGACTTCAAGAACTATATTGAATAGGTAGGGAGAGAGTGGGCAGCCTTGTCTAGTCCCTGATTTTAGTGGGATTGCTTCAACTTTCTCTCCATTTAGTTTGATGTTGGCTACTGGTTTACTGTATATTACTTTCAGTATGTTTAGGTATGGGCCTTGAATTCCTGATCTTTCCAAGACTTTTATCATAAAGGGGTGTTGGATTTTGTCAAATGCTTTCTCAGTACCTAATGAGATGATCATGTCATTTTTTTCTGAGTTTGTTTATGTGGTGGATTATGTTGATTTATTTCCTTATATTGAACCATCCCTGCATCCCTGGGATGAAACCTACTTGATCATGATGGATGATCATTTGATGTGTTCTTGGATGCAGTTTGCAGGAATTTTTATTGAGTATTCTTGTATCAATATTCATAATGGAAATTGGTCTGAAGTCTTTTTCTTTGTTGGCTCTTTGTGTGGTGGAGGTATCAGAGTAATTGGGGCTTCATAGAATGAATTGGTTAGAGTACCTTCTGTTTCTATTTTATGCAATAGTTTGAGCAGTATTAGTAGTCTTCTTTGAAAGTCTGATAAAACTCTGCACTAAACCTATCTGGTCCTGGGCTTCTTTTTGGTTGGGAGACTATTAATGACTGTTTCTATTTCTTTAGAGGATATGGGTTAAATTGTTTATCTGATCTTGATTTAACTTTGGTACCTGGTATATGTCTAGAAAATTGTCCATTTCATCCAGGTTTTCCAGTTTTGTTGAGTATAGGCTTTTGTAGTAGGATCTCATGATTTTTTGGATTTCCTCAGTTTCTGTTGTTATGTCTCCCTTTTCATTTCTGATTTTGTTAATTAGGATACTGTCCCTGTGCCCTCTAGTTAGTCTGGCTAAGGGTTTATCTATTTTGTTGATTTTCTCAAAGAACCAGCTCCTGGTTTTTGTTGATTCTTTGTATAGTTCTTTTTGTTTACACTTGGTTGATTTTAGCCCTGAGTTTGATTATTTCCTACCATCTACTCTTCTTGGGTGAATTTGCTTTCAGATGTGCTGTCAAACTGCTAGTGTATGCTCTCTACAGTTTGGAGGCACTCAGAGCTATGAGTTTTCATCTTATGACTGCTTTCATTGTGTCCTGTAAGACTGGGTATGTTGTGGCTTAATTGTCATTAAACTCTAAAAAGCCTTTAATTTCTTTCTTTATTTCTTCCTTGATCAAGTTATCATTGAGTAGAGTTTTTCAGCTTCGACTTGTATGTGGGCATTCTATTGTTTATGTTGTTATTGAGGATCAGCCTTAGTCCATGGTGATCTGATAAGATGCAAGGAATTTTTTCAATCTTCTTATATCTGTTGAGGCCTGTTTTGTGACCCATTATATGATCAATTTTGGAGAAGGTACTATGAGGTGCTCAGAAGAAGGTATATACTTTTGTTTTAGGATGAAATGTTCTAAAGATATTGTTAAATGCATTTGTTTCATAATTTCTGTTAGTTTCATTGTGTCTCTGTTTAGTTTCTGTTTTCATTATATGTTCATTGATGAGAGTTGGGTGTTGAAGTCTCCCACTATTATTGTGTGTCACTGGTGCAATGAGTGCTCTGAGCTTTAGTAAAGCTTCCTTTATGTTTGTGGATGCCCTTGCATTTGAAGCATAGATGTTCAGAATTAAGAGTTCATCTTGGTAGATTTTACCTTTGATGAGTGTTAAGTGTCCCTCCTTATCTTTTTTGATAACTTTAGGTTGAAAGTTGATTTTATTCAATATTAGTATGGCTACTCCAGCTTGTTTCTTGGGACCATTTGCTTAGAAAATTGTTTTCCAGCCTTTTACTCTGAGGTAGTGTCTGTCATTGTTACTGAGGTAGGTTTCCTGTATGCAGCAAAATGTTAGGTCCTGTTTACATAACCAGTCTGTTAGTCTATGTCTTTTTATTTGGGAATGGAGTACGTTGATATTAATAGATATTAAGGAAAAGTGGCTGCTGCTTTCTGTTATTTGTGTTGTTAGAGGTGGAATATGGTTGTGTGGCTAGTTTCTTGTGTGGGTTTGTTGGGAGATTAGTTTCTTGTTTTTTCTAGGGTGTAGTTTTCCTCTTTATGTTGGAGTTTTCCATCTATTATCCTTTGTAGGGCTGGATTTGTGGAAAGATATTGTACACATTTGGTTTTGTCATGGAATATCTTGGTTTCTCCATCTATGGTTTTGTGTTCTCTGAGGGTCTGTAATGACATCTGCCCAGGATCTTCTGACTTTTAAAGTCTCTGGTGAGAAGTCTGGTGTAATTCTGATAGGTCTGCCTTTATATGTAGCTTGTCCATTTTCCCTTACTGCTTTTATTTGTTTTGTGCATTTGGTGTTTTGATTATTATGTGACAGGAGGGATTTCTTTTCTGGTCTACACTCTTTGGAGTTCTGTAGGCTTCTTGTATGTTCATGGGCATGTCTTTCTTTAAATTAGGGAAGTTTTCTTTTATAATTTTGTTAAAGATATGTACTGGCCCTTTAAGTTGGAAATCTTCACTCTTTTCTATACCAATTATCCTTAGGTTTGATCTTCTCATTGTGCACTGGATTTCCTGTGTGTTTTGGATTAGGATCTTTTTGTTTTTTGAATTTTCTTTGGTTGTTGTGACAATGCATTTTATGATATCTTCTGCACCTCAGATTCTCTCTTCTATTTCTTGTATTCTATTGGTGATGCTTGCATCTATGACTCCTAGGAAATCTTTCCTAGGTTTTTTATCTCCAGAATTGTCTCTCTTTGTGATTTCTTAATTATTTCTTCTTCCATTTTTAGATTCTGGATGATTTTTTTCAATCCTTCACCTGTTTGGTTGTGTTTTCTTCTAATTTTTTAGGGGATTTTTGTGTTTCCTCTTTAAGGTCTTCTACCTGTTTTCCTGCGTTCTCCTTTATTTCTTTAAGGGAGTTATTTATGTTTTCCTTAAAATCATATATCTGCATCATGAGATATGATTTTAAATCCAAATCTTGCTTTTCTGGTGTGTTGTGCTATCCAGGACTTGCTGTGGTGGGAGTATTGCGTTCTGATGATGCCAGGTAGTCTTGGTGTCTGTTGGTAAGATTCTTGCGTTTGCCTTTTGCCATCTGTTAATCTCTGGTGTTAGATGTTCTTGCTATCTCTGCCTGGATCTTTTTCCTCCTGTTGGTCTGTAAGACTGTGTCAACACTCCTGGGAGACCAGCTCTCTCCTGGCAAGACCAGTGCACAGAGGGCTGAGGAGCAGCTCCACCTCCTGGGTGCAGATGGAGGCAGGAAGGGTCCTGTCCAAGCTGCTCTGCTGCTTCTTCCTGTGCACTCCTGCCTGGTCCTGCCTTAGACAGTCACTGGAGAGAAAATCACCTCATTAGTTTCTTATGTCTAACTTTCTTCTTGTCTTGTTTTCATAGATTTTGTTTGTTTGTTTGTTTTTGTTTTTTTGTTTTTCAAGACAGGGTTTCTCTGTGTAGCCCTGGTTGTCCTGGAACTGACTCTGTAGACCATGCTGGCCTCGAACTCAGAAATCTGCCTCTGCCTCTCAAGTGCTGGTTTTCATAGAATTTTAATGCATTTTTATGGACTTCTTTAGGTAAAGGGAACTCGTGTTTCAGTCTAGGTTACTATTATCTGGAATTTCTGTGTGTAATACTTTTCTAAGGTTCCCATCGCAAAATACTAAAGAAATGCTAGGGAGACAACAAATAACATTTTTTTTTTTTTGCTAGGCATTCGAAGTCCAAGACCCAAGTGGTTACTCTTTTTAGACTGGCCAAGGATTGGCTGCATCCTCATTTGTACTTTTTGCCTTTAACTCATCTGATGTTTCATTTTGTAAAGACACTAGACCTTGTCTATAAAGCAAGGAATAGAAAAGGCATGACTGAATTGAGGGAGTGAAGGAACAACAGATGGATCAATAGTCTAGTGCCCATCCTTTTTGGGAACTCTACATCAGATTTACAATTCTGCTTTCAGAAGCAGATTTTGGCCAGTAGGACAAAATACACATATTTTAAAAGAAAATACATTTTATTAGTACATTAATTAGTTGAAAATAAAAGATAATATATGCCTAAAATTATTTTAAAATGCTACAGGGTTAAGAAATGGAAGAAGAGGAGAAACTAATGGTCATGGTAGAACTACTTTTCTGAAAATTTAATGAAATATAATTTAAATAATTTAAACTACTAAGGTCTGGATTTAAAAAATGAGAATTCAAATGAAAATTAGTTGAATTGAAGTTCAAATTTTTGAAATGGTTCAGGTGTTTAAGTGATTAAGGGCTTGGGTAAAAGTAAGTTCCTAATCTTACTTTGGACAATTATAACCATTTTGTACTTGCCACTCTGTGGTGGAAATCCAGTGCTCAGGGTCTTTTAATGCATGTGTCATTTCTTGCCTTAGGCAGTGTGGCTATGTGGTAAAAGAGTGGTCTTCTGGTGGTTTGACCCAAGCAATCAGAACAATTACTCAGAGTTTGAGCTTGTTTTCTGTTAGTTATGACTGACTTGTGGTCAGGTACCTGGCAAAAAATGGGAGATAAGAATTGTTCACTTTGGGCTCTGAGTCTCAGAATTCTTGGTCCACTGCTTCAGGGGAACCACTGCAAAGAGAGCTTGCAGCCCAGTTTCTTCACATCTTGAAAGCAGACAAGGAAGCAGAGGGTGTGGTCCAGGACAAAGTGAACAGATAATCTTCAAAGATCCTCCCCCAATGACCTACTTCTGCAAGGTAGGACCTCCCTCCTCGAACCTCCACAGTCTACAAAACACCACCATAATCTGGAGATTGGCAAAGTTGAGGTATGGGAGATATTTCATGTTTAAGACATTATGAAATTGTGGTAACCTTGTCTCTGTGTTCAAGTCTCCACTTTCCTAAGCATATGAAGGAGGTTAATAGAAACCAGCTTCCTTGCTTTGTGTTTCCAGAAAATTAAATAATGTCTTTTCATTTTTATTAGTTTTTTTTTGTTTGTTTACAAGTCATACAATATCTCCTTTCCCAGGCACCCCTCGGAAAAAAACAAAATAAAATAAAATAAAATAAAAACAAAAGCAAAATTAAAAACATACCCCTGTTCCCTCCCCCTCTCCTTGCTCGCTACCCCACCCTCTCCTGCTTACGGGCCCTGGCATTCCCCTACACTTGGGAGTAGAACCTTCACAGGACCAAGGGCCTCTCCTTCCATTGATGACTGACTTGGCCATCCTCTGCTATACGTACACTGCTGGAGCCATTAGTCCCACTATGTGTACTCTTTGGTTGGTAGTTTAGTCCCTGGGTGTTCTGAGGGTACTAGTTAGTTCATATTGTTGGTCCTCCTAAGGGGACAAACACTGCAAGCACTTCAGCTCCTTGGGTCCTTTCTCTAGCTCCTTCATTGGGGAACCTGTACTCAGTCCAATGGATGGCTGTGAGCCTCTACTTCTGTATTAGTCAGGTACTGTCATAGCCTCTCAGGAGACAGCTATATCAGGCTCCTGTCATCCAGCACTTGTTGGCATCCACAATAGTGTCTGGATTTGATGATTGAATATGGGAAGAATTCCCAGGTGGAGAAGTCTCTGGATTGTCCTTCCTTCGGTCTCTGCTCCATAGTTAGTCTCTACAACTCTATCTATGGGTATGTTTCCCCCTTCTAAGAAGGAATGAAGTATCCACATTTTGGGCTTCCTTCTTCTTGGGTTTCTTGTGGTTTGTGGATTGTACTTTTATTTATTTTTATTTTTTTATTTATTTTTTTCCAATTTATTTATTTCTTCCAATCTTCTGGGCTAATATCCACTTATCAGAGAGTGCATACCATGTGTGTTCTTTTGTGATTAGATTACCTCACTCAGGATGATATTCTCCAGATCCATCCATTTCTCCCAAGAATTTCATAAATTCATTGTTTTAAATATCTGAGTAGTACTCCATTGTATAGATTACCACATTTTCTGTAACCATTCCTCTGTTGAGGGACATATGAGTTCTTTCCAGTTTCTGGCTATTATAAATAAGGCTGCTATGAACATAGTGGAGCATGTGCCCTTATTACATGTTGGAGCATCTTCTGGGTATATGCCCAGGAGTGGTATAGCTGGGTCCTCTGGTAGTACTATGTCCAATTTCTTGAGGAACTGCCAAATTGATTTCCAGAGTGGTTGTACCAGCTTGCAATCCCACCAGCAATGAAAGAGTGTTCTTCTTTCTCCACAACCTCGCCAGCATCTGCTGTCACCTGGGTTTTTTATCCTAGACATTCTGACTGGTGTGAGGTAGAATCTCAGGGTTGTTTTCATTTGCATTTCCTTGATGACCAAGGATGTTGAACATTTCTTTAGGTGCTTCTCAGCCATTTGGTATTCCTCAGTTGAGAATTCAATGTTTATCTCTGTACCCCATTTTTAATAGGGCCATTTGTTTCTCTGGAGTCTAACTTCTTGAGTTCTTTGTATATATTGGATATTACCCTCTATCAGATATAGGATTGGTAAAGATCTTTTCCCAGTTTGTTGGTTGCCATTTTGTCCTATTGACAGTGTCCTTTGCCTTACTGAAGCTTTGTAATTTTATAAGGTCCCATTTGTCAACTCTTGATCTTAGAGCATAAGCTATTCGTGTTCTGTTCAGGAAAATTTCCCTTGTGCCTATGTGCTCGAAGCCCTTCCCCATTTTCTTTTCTATTAGTTTCAGTGTGTCTGCTTTTATGTGGAGGTCCTTGATCCACTTGAACTTGAGCTTTGAACAAGGAGATAGGAATTGATCAATTTGCATTCTTCTACATGCTAACAGCCAGTTGAGCCAGCACCATTTGTTGAAAATGCTGTCTTTTTTCCACTGGATTGTTTTAGCTCCTTTGTCAAAGATCAAGTGGCCATAGGTGTGTGGGTTCATTTCTGGGTCTTCAATTCTATTCCGTTGATCTACCTGCCTGTCACTGTACCAATATCACGTAGCTTTTATCACAATTGCTCTGTATTACAGCTTAAGGTCTGGGATGGTGATTCCACCAGAGGTTCCTTTATTGCTGAGAATAGTTTTGGCTATCCTGGGTTTTTTGTTATTCCAGATAAATTTGCAAATT
>NW_022196896.1:91977755-92030835 GCF_008632895.1 Mastomys coucha
TTTACTATATTAATCCTGCCAATCCATGAACATGGGAGATCTTTCCATCTTCTGAGATCTTCTTCAATCTCCTTCTTTAGAGGCTTGAAGTTCTTGTCAAACAGATCTTTTACTTGCTTAGTTAGAGTCATACCAAGGTTTATTTGTGACAATTGTGAAGGGTGTTGTTTCTCTAATTTCTTTCTCAGCCTGTTTATCCTTTGTGTAGAGGAAGGCCACTCATTTGCTTGAGTTAATTTTATATCCAGCTACTTTGCTGATGTTGTTTATCAGGTTTAGGAGCTCTCTAGTGGAATTTTGGGGTCACCTAAGAATACTATCATATCATCTGCAAATAGTGATAATTTGATTTCTTCCTTTCCAATTTATATCCCAAAACTTGAATGAAATGGACAATTTTCTAGACAGATACCAGCTACCAAAGTTAAATCAAGATCAGATAAATGATCTAAACAGTCCCATATCTGTTAATGAAATAGAAACAGTCATTAATAGTCTCCCAACCAAAAAAAGCTCAGGACCAGATGAGTTTAGTACAGAGTTTTATCAAACCTACAAAGAAGACCTAATACTAATACTCCTCAAACTATTCCACAAAATTGAAAAGAAGGTACTCTACCCAATTTGTTCTATGAAGCCACAATTACTTATACCTAAACCACATAAAGACCTAACAAAGAAGGAAAACTTCAGACCAATTTCCCTTATGAATATCAATGCAAAAATACTCAGTAAAATTTTTGCAAACCGAATCCAAGAACACATCAAAATGATCATCCACCGTGATCAAGTAGGCTTCATCCCAGGGATGTAGGGATGGTTCAATATATGGAAATCCATCAATGTAACTCACTATATAAACAAACTCAAAGAAAAAAACCATATGATCATCTCATTAGATGCTGAGAAAGCATTTGACAAAGTCCAACACCTCTTCATGATAAAAGTCTTGGAAAGATCAGGAATTCCAGGCCCATACTTAAACATAGTAAAAGCAATATACAGCAGACCAGTAGCCAACATCAAACTAAATGGAGAGAAAGTTGAAGCAATCCCACTAAAATCAGGGATTAGACAAGGCTGCCCACTCTCTCCCCACCTTATTCAATATTGTACTTGAAGTTCTAGCCAGAACAATTAGACAACAAAATAATATCTTTTCAACAACTGTTGAAAGAAATGGCAGGGTTCACTGCTATTGGACTAATTTAGATTACAATCTATATTTGAGACAATCAATAGGGCCAAAATACACAATTATGATAAGATGATTTTGGTTAATTTAGGTTTACTTCAGACTTTAGAGTATAAGAATTCATTCCAAAACATGATATATCAGAAAAACTTAAACTTTCAGATAAAAAGAGAGGAGCAATAAATATATTTAATATAGATTGTATTTACATATCATTATAAATATAAATGTATACCAATATATTATTAATATTATAATATATCAATAGAATGTAAATGTATTAATAAGTCAATTATATTATGGAATACATAATATATATAAATATATTATGGAATATATTATGGAATAAGTATATATTTTTATAAATATATGTTTCCAAGTATAAACAAACATCAATATTTTCTGATACTTTACTATGTGTAGTGTTCACATATTTTCTTTTAAAGTTTCCTTTATGCACATAAATTTTTATTATAATGAATATTTGCCTACATATACAGTCCTTGATTAAAAACAATTAAAAGCAAACCATGTTTCAGTATTTTCTGACTCTCTCTTATCCAGGATAGTGCAGAAAACAAAGGACTGTGAAGGCACTGCTTTATGTTCCCATGATAGGCAGCAAACTTCTTATTTGGAAAATTCAATAAAACAAGGCTACACAGGTTTTAGAATAGTTTTGAGCTTCACCAACTTTGTGATGACAAGGATTTCTGAATAAGCATAGAAAAAAGTTCTTAACTTCTGTATTTTGAGTTATTTATGAATACTTCTGTAGTTAAAGTTATTTATAAAAATGCACATTTCCAGACACTATACACTGTAGTCCTTACATCTCTTTGCTGTCAAATTCATTAGACTTTTATACAGCAGATAGCATTCATGCCATTGAACTTCTTTGAAAAAGCATGTTTAAATTATGCAAAACAAATAAAAACAAAAGCTTCTTTCCCCATGGGTGGCCACTCTTAGTCAAACTAAGAGAGTCTCCTGCCACAAACCACTTCCTATTCATACTTAGAGGATCTTTCTTCATGAATGTGTACAAAGAACACTCCAAACTATTTGCTACTGCACAGGGGTAACTGTTCCAGAGTGGGCAAGTCTTTCTTTGCTTCAGTTTCCATGGCCTGTGAAGAAAGGGATGAAAACCCCATCATCAATAAGAACTGGAAACACAAAACAAAATATCTGAACACAGCCATACATAAATGAGGATCCCCCGATGGAAGTCATTCCATATCAGGGGGAATAATAACATTTTAAGCCTGGCTTGGCAGAACAAAGAGGCTTGGATTCTCTTGCTATTTCTCGGGGTGCAAATGAAATCAAAATAAAAGCGTGTTCAAAAGGGAGCAAACCATGTTGGATCACAGACGGTGTGGTTGAGGGAAGGTGAAGATAATAGCTGGTGTGTTTGAGCAAGCACTACAACTTGCATATCATGGGCATTTTCTATGCCAATTAACTCTCCCTGTTAATGAAGGCTTTGGTTTAATTCTGAAGCCACTTGCCAATGTGAACAGTGTCAGTGTGGAGGCTTGGGCTTCCCCAGTCCCAATGAATAGAAAGTAGTGGATAGCCAGGGTCCTTCTTCTTAAGTTGACTTTGTACTGACATTAAATCAGAGGAGCTTCTTAGCTCTGAGTGGTTTCATTTAATTTTTCATGCTGCTAAAATTTCTACAGTTGGGGCTAAAAGAAGTGACATACATTCACAAATTAATGAGCATTCTTCCATCATTTCAAATCATGTCCTAATACATTTGTTTTCTTTGTGATTTTTCTATTGCATCTATAATTCTGATGCTCTAATGATTCTTCAGGATATCAGAAGTAACTATGATATGCTAGCATTAACTCATCCTGCCTCGTGTGACAGAATGGTAAAGTTTTAGTAACACTTTAAGCTGGCTGCTGAAATATTGTCAGCCTAAAGTGGGTCATGGCAGAAATATTTCTATCAGAGACACTGTCAGCTGCTGTGGCATCTCAGCTAACAGTATGACTTATCAGGAATATGTTCAAACATCTACTTTTATCACTTCCCTTCCCAGAGCACAATCCCTTGAAATACAAAATGAAAACTGATGTAAAATTAACTCATTCTCAAAAGGAAGAATATCCATTTTAGCATGTGCAATTTACCACATGATAAATTATTCTCTATTTGTGAAACCTACGTGTGCTTGATTATAAAGGACTAGATTTGGAAATCTTGAAACACTAGTAATTATTTTATATTACTTGGTGTGCCTGAAAAATTAAATATTAATTCAATGTTCTCCTTTTTTAAAAAAATGTAATCATGTTGTCAACAATTGAATCATGAAAAATAATAAAAATATAAAAAATAAATTTAATAAATTTGTTTAGAAATAATTTGGTTTTGTGAGGATTTAGACATTTGCCTGCTAATAAAGAATCGTTGTTATCTTGATCAATGTGTTTCATCCTATTTTAGATATTTACAGATTAGTGGTGAAAGACGTGTTATATCAAATACATTCATATGTCAATGGAGAGATTTTGGCTCCAAGATAAATAGGCTAGAGACATTTTGCCAATACGTGTTAGGTGATAAGACTCTTCAAACCTAACTCATTGTTTATTTTAGTTTGGCCTCATACATTCTACATCCATATTGCTCTAGAGTTTCTCATGTTACAGAGACACTGTAAATATCACAGGGAGGTGATGTGTAGTACAGGAACAGTTAGATGAAGAAAGAGTTCAGTGAAGTTTTAAAATACCAAGGATGAATGGGTGAAAACAGCAACCCTATGCCAAAACACAGGACTGAGTGGAGAAGTCGTGCTTTGAGCGATGTATGGAGGGCATGGGTAGTAGAGCTGGGAATATTTCTGCATGTCTATGAAACTACTATCTCAGGGCACAATAACTTCATAATAGTCATTTTCACACTAATCGTACATTTCCTGATCAAGTTTTTCTTGTAATTAAACATAAATCCAGAGACAAAATTGGAATGGATTTTGAGAAACACAACAAGATTAGAGTGGTGGTATAGAGTTGACCACACCCAGTCTAGCACAACTTCCTGAGGGCTGCTATCACCTATACAGAAAAACCTCAGGCTCTTGACATTTCAATAATATTTTGCAATGTTTAAATTTACTTGTTTTCTATTACTAATTTAATATGATTGGTTTTCTACACTAGTTACATTAAAAAATAGTAACATTAGACTTAAGCAATGTTGCTGGCTACATTGGGAGCATATCCCCTCCAGAAATTTCAAGGAAGCTGTAACCCATTGTGTTGGCATAAGAGATGAAAGATTTGGAAAGTATGTCACAAGTGCCTATAAAAGGGCTGAAAAAAAACTATTTTAGTCCCATCTCTATCCCCCATCCCTTCTGTTTTGTGTAGAGACACTTTCTTTTCATCAGAAGATATAGCACCAAGGTAAAGAGTGGAAAGTACAGAGGGAACCCCTCACTAGAATTCAAATATTCTAATGGCTTCTACTTCAATTTCCTAACATTCAGAAATGTGTGACACTGATTTCTCCTATTTATAAATTACTCAGTCTTAAGTATTTTTGTTATATTAGCACAAATGTGTGACTTTTTTTTTTTAAGAGACAGAAAAGCAGTAACAACAGAAGATCAAGATTGGCAACTGGATTTGAGTTTTCAGCTAACCTGTGTCTACTGTAAGAAGGACAGAAACACCATACCAGTCTGTCACTGGCACCAAGCTCAGGTGTTATCATCAAAGACCAGAATTTGTGGCGTCAATGAAAAAAAGGCATCTCAGGGTGAGTCAACATGAAGCAGGGAAGGAAGAGGGCTCTGTAAAGTGTAAGTGCACGCCAGAGCAAGTGTGGGTTTCCCTAAGAGAGGGCTGCAGCTTATTAAAAGTCATTCTTTAAGACACGGATTTTAAGTATAGAGGTTAAGAGAAAGAGACACTCGGGGAAAGATTAAGGCATTCTGAAGTGTGGGTATGAGTATCTCAAGGGTGGGAGGGGAGCTACAGTTTATTAAGGACATTTTTAACCTAGATTTTAAATATGGGCCTAGGAAATAAAAAGGGATTCTGGGAAAGACTAGAAGATACTGAAGTGTGGATGTGAGCTCCTCTCGAGAGAGGCAATTGTTAATAAGTACCCTAGCAATAGACATGTACACTGTTTTTTGTTTGTTTTTGTGGCTCTCATATGTAAAATGCTTCCTTAGAAACTTTTTTTTTCTTCTCTTTTTGATAAGCAAGAGCACAGAATGGCCCTAGGCTACCTCGGGTAAAATCTTAAAATCGTCATGTTAAGCCAGGGCCACAGGATTACTCAGGGAATTAGGGCATGTCCTTTTACCATAAAGGGTGTTTCTGGTGAGATTCCTAGATGGCCATAGCTCGGGAAGTATAAAGGCATTAAGTCAGTGTTTATTGTGCATTGTGCTAGAATTCTTTATTCTCATCTAGTAAGAGCTTTGATCTGATCTCGTCAATCAGATTTGAGACTGTGGTTAGGGGCTCCCTTTCTTTCTTTCTTTTTTTTTTTAATTTATTATTTTATGTATATGAGTACACTGTAGCTGTACGGACGGCCACGAGCCATGATGTGTGTGGCTGCTGGGAATTGAATTCAGGACCTCTGCCGGCCCTGCTTGCTCTGCCCGCCCCCCCTCCCACCCCCCCTCTTCACTTCACTGTAGCTGTCTTCAGACGAACCAGAAGAGGGCATCCAATCTCATTACGGGTGGTTGTGAGCCACCATGTGGTTGCTGGGATCCGAACTCAGGACCTTCGGAAGAGCAGTTAGTGCTTTTACCCGCTGAGCCATCTCACCAGCCCCCCCTTTCTTTCTTTATCTCCATAATTTCTCCCATTTTTCTGTTCTTCCTGATGTATGTTCATGAGAGTTGGCCTCCCTATGAAAATAACAAGACTCACAAATTTTTTCCAGAACATCGATACTGGGGAAAAACATTTTGCATTCACAATAAATTAAGACAAAATAAGTCTACATTGAAATCCAATATGGACATAATAAAAATGGGACTAATATGCAGATTTAATAGCTGACATTTTCTCTTCTCATGTCCTAACTCATTTTAAAGAACTACCAAGTTACTTCTAGCCAAATAAGCATTAGTTCTTCTCACATTCTAAATGAAAATTACTATAATGTTCAATCTTAGTTACCCTCTTGGCTGACATCATTTAAACCAAGCAAAGTCTGTCTTAGTTGAACCCTACTTCAAACTACTTAGAACATACAATCATATAATTCCTTTCTATACCTACTTACTGAAGCCATGCATGAGCACTTATGGTAGATATTTCTAATCATTTCAATTAGTTCATCAGTTCAACTATGTTCAATCATTTCATTACATACATGCTTGCTTAGTTTTAACTGAGTATTGACATATGTATTACTTAAAACAATCTTGAATACCAACATATTTAAGAAACACTGTTATGTGACATTTCACATGGACATACCTAAGGCAAAGCCCATTATTTGAGAGTTTCCCCTTTCTATTGTGTTTGATTTTCTACATATAAAGAGTTTATCTCATTATAGACAGCTTAGGATTTTCTCCTTCTGTAGTCCTACGATATGTTTCAACATGAACATTCTTATCCATCATGACCTTGTATTCATCTGGTTTCCCCCCTTAGTTCGAAGCTCTAACCTCTTTATCTAATTCATTCGTTTGAATGAATATATTATTGTCACAAGATTGCTTTCTTTTTGTACTGCTTCTGTCTGTCACCTTTTTCTTTAAATACAATGTTGATTATGCCACTTTTGTTTTGAAAAGTAAATTACGAACAATTTCACTTCACCCCTTGGCACTGATTTTAATACTGTTATTTGCTATTATTTCTTTCATATCTATGTGATCTGAGCTGTGTTCCATGTGGGCAGTAGAATGAGTTAATGTAAAGGGTATGACTAATATAACAATTTGAACCAAAGGGGCCTTCAAATTGAGTAAGAAAATGTATGTGGATTAGCAATCATTATGCAAACCATTCTCTATATGATCCTGAATTAAGTTATTTAATTTCTTTGTACTTCATTTATATTATTATTATTATTATTATTATTATTATTATTATTAACAGGGTCTTATGTAGTCCAAATTGACCTTAAATTTATTTTTATGTAGCCAAAGAGAACCTTAGATTTTTAATCCTTCTGACTATAACTCCCAAGTGCTAGGACTATATCTGTATACAACCATGCCCAGTTTGGGAGGTGCTGGGGATCAAATTCAGGGCTTTGTGAATACTAAACAAGTATTCTAACAGATGAGCTACAACCCTCATCTGTAAACCTTAGAATCTTAAAATCTAGTATCTTAGAATGCTGTGAACTATAAATTTACTGCAAGTTAATTATCATGAGTAATAATTGGATTATAATAAATATTCAGTGACAATATCATTGTTATCACCATCACCATCACATCATCACCATCATTATCATCACCGTCATTATTATTACCATAGTTATTATCACTGCTTCACATATATGAAATCAAGGCGTGAAATCCATTTATATGCAAAATGTAGCTGTTGCTTCACAATATCAGTTTTTGTTGTTTGACATGTCAAAGATTTTTGTTGCTTTTATGTAAGTATCGGTTATGCCTGGTGGAATGACTTGAATTCATTGACAATTCAACTGAAGCCCACACATCATTGATGAGGTAGAATAGAGTATACATTTTCTGTAAATTTCCACCTACCTTTGCTGTGCAGGTTACAGATTGCATATGAAAGTGTGGGTATGATTGATCTAACAACTCTAATATCCACGATGGCTACAAGAGTATGCAGTGATTTGTAAATGTTTTCAGTGATTTGTAGATAATATTATATAATGCAAAGTTGAGAAACCAGGCAAAGCTCAAAACACATCATGTGCTAATACAAAAGGTTTATAAAATTCTATAATATGTTTTTAAAATTTCAATTGTGAATTTAAGTTTAATTTTTATACCTTTAATCAATGTTCATTGGTTCCTTTGTCTACACATTTTATTTACCTTAAGGCAGTGGTTCTCAACCTTTCTAATGTTGTGATCTTTTATAAAGTTCTTCATGTTGTGATGACCTCCAACCATAAAATTATTTTGTTGCTACTTTGAAATTGTAATTTTGCTACTATTATCAGTTGTAATGTAAATATTTGATATGTAGATTGCTGGATATGTGTTGTGGGGAATATTAAAAAGAACTGCCAAGTTCCTGCACTCCATCCAGCTAAAATCCATGCCAACTCTCTGGCAGGGCTGGAACTCCTGAGTTCCCTTTTCTGACACAATAACCCACGCAATCACCATCCAATCCACCCCACGGTCAGCCACCACAACACTCTGCAACCCAGTAAAAACAAAACTCTAGAAGCTTATAATTAACAAGTCAGATTTATGTATCAATACATTCTCAACTCACAAGATGCCAATACAATAATTTCAGAGCCAATTGACAACGATACAAGTTGCCCACCTAGTTCAGACAAGTTATCCCAATTATTCTATCCCTATATGATATTCATAATTACATGTGGCTATTTAAAATCATGTGGGATCAGGATCTTATTCCTGTCTATTCACCTCCATCTTGGCTTGCTTCCCCTCTTTCTCTTCCGTCCTTTCTGCCTCTCCAACTCTTAGCTCTGTCTCCCTTTTCCCTGTCCAATCATAGGCCTCCTGCTGCAGTAATGTTTAAATAGATTGAGCAAGGAAAATCCTGCCACAGATATGTGGATTGCAAATGGATCATGAGCCACAGGTTGAAAACTGCTGCCCTAAGACAATATCTCATTTCCTGTCAAAGGCTATGTGTGTTTCAATACACATGACTTCAAGTCATTTGATTATGAAGAATTGTTTTTTTGCAACACTGTGTGTGTGTGTGTGTGTGTGTGTGCGCGCGCGCGCGCACGTGCACGCACGCACGCACCCACGCGCGTGTGCATGTGAGGGGACTCAGTGCAAATGTGTGTGTGCTCACACACATGTGCATATGTGTGTACACACACTTGAGGCAGATTCGTTTTATTTTGGGAAGCTGAGTGCTGTAAGCAACATGGAAGGATCTCATAGCAGATAGAAAAGGTATTCAGAAATGGGCTTGTTGCCAAAGTGTTTGCTTTGATTAGGTGAAAGCCCAACTGGTTGAAATGGAGATTCTTGGACATTATCTTCAGTTTGGAGTTAATTTCTCCCTTGTCCACACTCAGCAGACAATCTCTGAACCTCCTGGGGTCTTCTTCATCTCAGATACTGAGTTGTGAAGCCACACTCTGTTTTTGAAAGATGACAAGACTAGATCTTAGGCCCAGCATCACAGAGTCACTGAGGCTTGCAAAGCTGGATTTATCAAAAAAGAATTTTAAAATATCAGCTTTAGAAATGAGTTATATGACTTGTAAGTCCAGTCATGTCTTTTGCTCACACAGGATAGCATTTATTAAACTTCACAGGGGCAGTTCAGATGCTGAATTCTATAGACTGACATCCCAATATAGGACAGATGAAGACGGTGCTTAGGACAGCAGCAGAAACCACACTAGCTCATCCAAGTTTTCCAGTTTTTTTGAGTATTTTTGCAGTAAGATCTCATGATTTTTTTTATTTCCTCAGTTTCTGTTGTTATGTCTCCTTTTTCTCTTTCTCTTTTCTTTTCTTTTCTTTTCCTTCTTCTTCTTCTTCTTCTTCTTCTTCTTCTTCTTCTTCTTCTTCTTCTTCTTCTTCTTCTTCTTCTTCTTCTTCTTCTTCTTTGGTTTTGTGAGACAGGGTTACTCTGTATAGCCCTGGCTGTCCTGGAACTCACTCTGTAGACCAAGCTGGCCTCAAACCCAAAGATCCTCATGCCTCTGCCTCCCAAGTGCTGGGATTAAAGGCGTGTGCCACCACTGCTGGGCTATGTCTCCCTTTTCATTTCTGATTTTGTTAATTAGTGCCTCGGGCTGGCCCATCTGGGCCTCCCTAAACCCAAGGGAGAAGCAGGGTTCTGGTACAGGCTGACATGGCATTAGCAGAGAAATAATGATAGACAGGACACAAGGAAGTGCAGGATCTGAATGTATTTCTCAAAATGGCATTAGACTTTTACAGTCATTACAAAAGAGAAAAGAAAAATCTGGCAACTCAGTGGTTGAGGTACATCTGAGGTCACCTAAAACACACTGGGTCTAAAGCAGCCATCCTTTTCTGGACAGGCACTGTACCCTCCAGGCCTGAGCATTCTGGGCCCCCGGGGTCTGTGGACTGCATGAGGCTCGAAGCTTGAATGCTCCAGTCTCGAATGCTCTCTGCTGCACACTGCCTCACACACACACACACACACACACACACACACACACACACACACACTCGGCTCAAGGTCCCACCCATCCTTAGGAAAATGCCTACTATGCTAATCTTCTGGGCTAGTAAAGGCATGTCCCAGGGGGTCCCATTCTTGCTAATTCCTAGGAGTGGCCCAGCTACCATATGTGACTGAAATGAGGATTCTACTTGACCTTGCTTGGTGGAATAAGTCTCCCATTCTCTAAGCTTCAAAGCCCTACCCCCTTCTCCTAACAATACCGAAGGGTTAAGGAGTCTGTATGAGTAACATTCTTTATGAAATTCTAAGCCAGGTTTTGGCTAAGATGTTGGATCTTTAGTAAAGGTCAGAGAGCAGTGTCCAATTTTGGTTAGCTATAGTAAATTATATCTTGGTGGGCACCTAGCACGTGAGTTTACAAGGACATATCTGGTTTATGTCTGAGTTAGGGATGCCACTAATGAATTCTAACAGACTGGCTTCCCTTGAAGCTTTTGCCTCTGGTCTGTAGCCAAGCTTTTGGGCTTGTCTCAAGATTTCATTGGAGTGGGCGTGGCAAATTAGGGTACTATCTCTGTGCCCTCTAGTTAGTCTGGCTAAGGGTTTATCTATCTTGTTGATTTTCTCAAAGAAACAGTTCCTGTTTTGTATAGTTCTTTTTGTTTCCACTTGGTTGATTTCAGCCATGAGTTTGATTATTTCCTGCTGTCTACTCCTCTTGGGTGAATTTGCTTCTTTTTGTTCTAGAACTTTCATATGTGCTGTCAAACTGCTAGTGTATGCTCTCTCCAGTTTCGTTTTGAAGGCACTCAGAGCTATGAGTTTTCCTCTTAGGACTGCTTTCATTGTATCCCATAAGATTGGGTATGTTGTGGCTTCATTTTCACTAGACTCTAAAAAGTCTTTACTACTCAGCTATTAAAAACAATGAATTTATGAAATTCTTAGGGAAATGGATGGATCTGGAGAATATCATCCTGAGTGAGTGTCTTAGTCAGGCTTTCTATTCCTGTACAAACATCATGACCAAGAAACAAAGTTGGGGAGGAAAGGGTTTATTCAGCTTACAATTCCACACTGTTTTTCATCACCAATGGAAGTCCAGACTGGAACTCAAGCAGGTCAGGGAACAGGAGCTGACACAGAAGCCATGGAGGAATGTTCCTTACTGGCTTGCTTCTACTGGCTTGCTCAGCCTATTCTCTTATGGAACCCAAGACTACCAGCCCAGAGATGGTACCATCCACTTAGGGCCCTCCCCACTTGATCACTAATTGAGAAAATGCCCCACAGCTGGATCTCATGGAGGCACTTCCCCAACTAAAGCTCCTTTCTCTGTGATAATTCCAATCTGTGTCAAGTTGGCCCACAAAACCAGCCAGTACAGTGAGGTAACCCAATCACAAAAGAATACCCATGGTATGTATTCACTAATAAGTAGATATTAGCCCAGAAGCTCGGAATACTGAAGATACAATCCACTAACAACAAGAAACTCAAGAAGAAGGGAGACCAAAGTGTGAATACTTTGATCCTTCTTAGAAGAGGGAACAAAATACCCATGGAAGGAGTTGCAGACTATGGAGCAGAGTCTGAAGGAAGAACAATCCAGAGACTGCCCCACCTGGGAATCCTCCCCATATACAATCACCAAACCCAGACAGTATTGTGAATTCCAGCAACTGCTGGCTGACAGGAGCCTGACATAGCTGTCTCTTGAGAGGTTCTGCCAGTGGCTGACTAATAACAGAAGTAGAAGATCACAGCCATCCATTGTACTGAGCACAGGGTCCCCAATGAAGGAGCTAGAGAAAGGTCTCAAGGAGCTGAAAGTTTTGCAGCCCCTTAGGATGAACAACAATACGAACTAACCAGTACCCTCAGAGCTCCTAGGGACTAAACCACCAACCAAAGAGTATTCATGGTGGGACTCATGGCTCCAGGTGAATATATAGCAGAGGATGGCCTAGTCGGTCATCAATGGGAGAAGAAGTCTTTGGTCCTGTGAAGGTTCTATGCCCCAGTGTAGAGGAATGGCAGAGCCAGGAAGTGGGAGAGAGTGGGTTGGTGAGCAGGGGAAGTGGGGAGGGAATACGGTTTTTTTTCAGAATGGAAACTGGGAAAGGGGATATCATTTGAAATGTAAATAAAGAAAATATCAAATAAAAAAAAAGAAGCCACACCAACCTACACAAAGATATTTCTGGCCACACATTTGTGTCCAAGTCAGACAATCTCAGAGGAAGGGCTTGACTCCTCATGTGAGAGGTTCACAGGCTTTCAGTCAACTTCAATATGACCTCAAGGACCTTCATTTCCCATTTAGGTTTTCTCTCTCAAGCTCCTCTATATATTTATTCCTGGCAAGAGATAAGCATTCAGAAAATAGGGAATTAAAATGAGTGCACAGTCCATTTCATGAATGCAAGTAATAATGTCAATCTACCCTGACCACCTAAACTTATTTGGTATTTGCAGCATAGCAAATCAGAGAGTTGTGTTTTAGCCCTTCTCAGACCAGATTCAGAGAACCTACACTTAGCCTTTAGGCTATGTTCTCTCCCTCTCAATGGATAAATTGAGATTCATTATACAACGTATCATGATACATGTACAAGGTACAACAATAAAACTATATGCATGCTGTCAGCTTAGAAAGACATCAGGCCAGTGAGGGAATGTGAAGCCCTAGTCTCCTCTCAAGGTCAGCAATGTGTGATCACAGGACCTCAAATTCTACTCCATTAGGTCTGTCAAGAGAAGTGGATGAAAACAGCAGACTGGTGACCCCATGGGTGATATGGGCCCCTCAGCAAGTACAAGATTAAACCCTAATTCAGCATGCTTCTGAATAAAACAGTACAAAGAGGGCAAAACTAAAGAGCAGCAGGGTTCTTTCTGCCTGCTAACACTTCTTCTGTAGAAAGCTGGGCACTTCAATTTATTTTAATACCATGTTGAGCTCTTTACTTCTTAAGGGACTCTGTGGTGATAAGTATCAGTACTTACTTGTAAGAGCATCAGACTATTCCAGAGTGACAACAGCCTTTGAAATGGAAATACAATGATCTCGAAACTATAGAGGCACTGTGGGAACACATACCCCAAAGTGGAAATGTTTGTATGCTCTTTATCTCCAGTGTGTGCGTGACATCAAAGGCTTTGTGAGATGTAAGATGTATGGCTTCATGCTACCAGTGAAGTTTCCATCTGACTCTCTGCTCCTTTCAGCACCAGTACTGGGAAGCAGCACTTCTGTCCCTAATTGATTTCAGTTTT
Source organism: Mastomys coucha (assembly GCF_008632895.1). Taxonomy (NCBI): domain Eukaryota; kingdom Metazoa; phylum Chordata; class Mammalia; order Rodentia; family Muridae; genus Mastomys; species Mastomys coucha. Next base: position 91,991,550 of record NW_022196896.1, read on the forward strand.
AATGACTGAGATGCATTGGTGAAACAACTTGCATTTCTTTTTCTGGAAAGTCAGATGTAAGATCAATTTATGCTAAATGGTCAGCACAAGAATATTCCACAGCACGATTTAGAAATGCAGGGAATTATTTGAACGAGTAAGCTAGTTTAAAAACAAACTGTATTGTAAGATAGGACTTCTTAGAAGAAACACTGAAATTAATAGGGCAGCCAGTCACGATAGGACACCTGCAATCTCAGTCCTTGGAAAGATAAGGCAAGAGGTGTCTCAGATCAAAAGCATCTTGGACTGCTCAGTGAGTTCAGGGCCAGCTCTGCTAGCTTATGTCTAAAATGAACCTATGACTTAGATAAAAATTGAGATCTGTTGCTTAAACATTGACACAAGTGGGTTAAATACAAAATATTGCCACCGATGTAAAGATATAAACATTTATTATTATCACAAATGAGATTTACATGTGTGTGTGCTGCTTTGGTTTTGTGCCTGGGAGGTTAGCTTCAGCCATTGTATACAGAAATATACCTGGGGCTTCATATAACAGTTTCCCTTTCTAGAACAATCAGTTTGGCTTAATTTTAGCAAAAACTAGCTAACCAACAACCAACCAACCAACCAACCAACTAACTAATTAACCAAATGAAAGATAAACACTTGTGCTGACTCTGTAATGGTTTTGAAAATCCTAGACTCAATGAGCCACCAACTTATGAGCATACACAGGCTGGACTGAGGATCCCAGCACATATGTAGCAGATGTTCTCATCTCCTTGTACTCTCTGTCTCTATGTGGGTTTCCCAACAACTAGAGTGGGAGCTCTCCCCTAAATCTTTAGGCAGACTGTGGTATCCATTCTCTACAAGGACTGCCTTGTCTGACCTCAGTGGGAGGGGCGTGCCTAGCTCTGCAGAAACTTGATGTACCAGTGTCAGGGATATCCAGGGAGGGCCCCACCCTCTCAGAGGAGAAGGGGAGGGGGAATAAAGGAGGGACTCTTGAGGGGGAACAGGGAGGAGGCAGCATTTGGAATGTAAATAAATGAATGAGAAAATAAATAAATAAATAAGATGAGGAAAAAAATTTAGTCAATGCCTCTCATTTGCAAAATCAGCTATCAGTCTTGTCAAAGACAAAGTAATTTTGTTTTCAAGTTCTAAGTGACATAGGATATCTTATGTCTGAGTGATAACATTTTACATTAGACTTTAACAGTCATTTAAATGCTGATAATGCAACTACTTTACAAAACCTTCAGATGTGTGTTAGGTGTTTAATCCGACTTCTAACTTGTTGGAGTAATAGATTTATTATTTTTAACTTTTGGGGGGATTGAGGGTTTCACATTATGTACCCCAGTTCCCCTCATCTCTTTGTCTCCTCATGTCTGCACTTTGTCCTTACAACCTCTCCCCAAAATAAAAAAAAAAAATACAAACAAATAAACAAAGCATACAAAACATCTCATCGAAGAAGCTGTAGTATGTCACAATGTGTCCCACAGCCCACACATCTTCACTTGTAGATGTTCATTGCATTGAGTCTTTGGTCAATGCATGACTCATGGTCTCTGGTTTCTATGACACCATCAATGTTGAATCCTCATCAGGACTCCTCCTGGTTAGACTAGGATCGTGAAGATCCTCCAGCTTTGGATCGGCAGGACTGGGCCTTTCACAAGTTCCAACCTTTGGCAGATGATATAGATTTGGGAGTGGGCCAACTCAGAATCTTGGATATGGGCCTTAGTGGTAGCTGAGCTGGTCAGCCCACCAGCTCTCCCTTATCTACACTTCCAGGTAGAGCTCTCCAGCACTGCTCTGGCTAGGCTACCCAATACTGCCATCAACAAGAGGCAAGGTCGACTCTCCTGCTTTCATGCCCTCAAGGCTTGCTCAGCCACACCCATTCCTGGAGAGTCAGCTCTAGTCCAGTCACATATGGCCCAGTCTCCCCAACCTGTGAAGAGCTGGGACAGCTCTCCTGCTCTCACATCCTGGGGCTGACTAACTTATGCTCATACCACCCGAGTCAGTTCCCCAGACTATGGCCTACTCTCCTGAGTGCTGCAGCAGATGAGTGTCAGGTCTGTGTTACTTGCTCTTGTGACCCCAGGCCAGCTTTCCAGATTGCCACAGGGTTAAGGGGCAGGGCAGAGGTGAGGAGGGCATCCATGCCACTTCACAGCAGAACACAAAGAAGGCCAACTCTCCCATGTTCTTCATGCATCTCAGGGCTGGGATTTAGTTTTTTGAGTATCTTGCAAGAAACCCATCTTTCTTAGAACTTGGAAACAGTTTGAGGTTTACACTTTCATAGAAAATTATCAACTGAGTGTCTTACTTCTTGGTATGTGTTTAATTTGCTTCCAATATCTAGAATTTTTTTTAAAACTAACCTGTCATACCCTTTTTCTCTGGTTTCTGAATATTGAGGCTTAAAATTAAATCAAATTCAATATTTTCATTTTATTTTAAGTGAAATGAAAACATTTTTATTAATGCTTCTTATTCCTGTGCTAACACACAAGGACCAATTTTAATGCTGAATATTGTTTTCAAGTTTCTCAGCAATGTCTAGCACTTCAAGCCTTCCTTTCGTTTTCCTCATACCTTGCTCCATATTTTTCTCAGAATCAATTCCAGAATTGCTTGTGTATTGCACTTGAGTCTGACACACAATCTACTCTGCAAATTTTCAAGGAAAGGTGATTTATTTTACAGTTTAGCTTATAGTTTCTCTAAAAATAATATTTTCTTACAATGAATCTTTACATACTTTTACTGTTTATATTTACATTCCAATAGGATTAGTATGGGACTTCACGAATGTTTGTTCATGACTACATTTAACAGGTAATTAGGAATGTGTCCAATTTTATTGCAAGATGTTCTTTTATAAGTGTTTGCTCCTCAACAAACAATCTGCAATGTGTTATATGATGAGAATTGGCATATTAGTAAACATAGGATAAAAACATCCCTCTCTCCTCTTAAAGGAAGATTTCAGCAATGCAAAGATCTAATTCCAAATAATGATCTCAAAACTATAACACTGAAACTAGAACATACAAGATAATACTTTGAATATCAGATCTAAGCTTTTACTTTAGGTCTTATAACTTAATAATCAATTATTTCACCAAAGGCATTGATATCATTCACATATTTAACTGTGGTATTCCAATAATAAGATCACAGGAAAACCAGTTCTTTAAATTTTTTTCATTTATTGCAATCTAGGTTTTATTTTCTGGCAGTTGTGAATACATTAGCAATTAACGTGGTTGAGGAAGCTTCTCTATAGTAGGGTAGAGAATTTTGAGATAGATGCCCAGAAGTACTATAGGGTCATGTTATATGTCACGTTCTAGATATTTGAGGAAAAGTACAAACTAAAAAATTTTACTAGCTCTTATCTTCAAAGCCACGTGCTATTCTCAATGTCTAACTGTTGTAGGTGAATTTGTGTATATTTATAGCATGAGGCAAATAACTCCATTCTAGCCTTAGTACATGTGGTGATTTGTATATGCTCAGCCCATATAGCACTATTAGAAGGTGTGGCACTGTTGTTGTGGGCTTTAAGACCCTCATCCTAGCTTCCTCGAAGCCAGTATTCTGTTAGCAGCCTGCAGGTGAAGATGCAAAACTCTCTGCACCATGCCTGTCTGGATGTTGCCATGCCTTGATGATAATGGACTGAATCTCTGAACCCATAAGCCAGCCCCAATTAGATGTTGTCCTTATAAGAGTTGCCTTGGTCATGTTATCTGTTCACAGCAGTAAAACCCTAACTAATACAGAAGATTAAGTTATAATGTTATATGCAAGTGAGCATTCTGAACATCTCCAATAGCAACCAGCATCTTCTATCATAAAAGGCCTTTTCTTGTCCTGTCAATGGTACTTTGGATATAGTTTCATCTAACATATGTACAAGTTTTATCTTTTATGTTCCCTTCAAAAATTTCTTACAACATCCATGATAAATATCCTCATGTATTTTCAGTAGACTGTGAATTCATTGAGAATAAAATTCCTCATACAAATATGAGGAATAAAGTGTTGGATACCTGTTCAGCATTTAGATTATATCTGGAAATGCAGGATGTTACTTGAGAAGTTCAGAAGACCCAATAAAGCATTTGTATACTATCTTTGATGAAATGAATAAGACTGTGTATCTTTATAGTATAAAAGTCTTAAGCACTTGGAATCCATTTTATTTGACAGGTATTGACTCCTAGAAGGTATAAACCTGGTTTAGTATAGACATTAATATTTGATTCATATTCACAGGTTGTAAATATTGAAGTATTATAGATTTTTTCATTTGCTTAACTATAAAATGACTGAAATTTATTACTTTTAAATATATGCTCTTATTGTTTCTACAATATTAATAATCCTTGTCTATTTGATTTTTAAAATTTAGACTTCCTTTGAAATTTATTGACTGACCATGTATTTAATTTTAATACCATTTACCCTATGTTACATCATTCTTATTAGATTGAAAACCAAGTATTTTTATTCTCTTGTGGTTGAGGACAAAGAATGCTCCTTTTACTTTAAGGACAGTGCAATGCATTCTTTGTATTAGTAGAGACATTAAAGGAACAGGAATTTAATATCAGAAGATGGAAAACAAACAAACAGGCAAATGGAAAATAAAACCAGAAGGCATAACTATCTTTATATCAGACAAATCAAACTTTAAACTAAAACTAATTAGAAGAGATTTAAAAAGACAGAACATATAAATAACAGAAAAACTCATCAAGAACCTACACCAGTGCTGATTGTTGGGAGCTGCTTTTGTCAACAGAGGGTTTACCTGAAGCCCTGATGAACAGAGAAGAAACAAAGCCCTGTCTCAAAACAAGGAACATGACTGACAGAGCCAGTAATAGCCAGTGAGCTTTCCTCTAAGGTTCTGACATACAGAAGAGAAGCAGAGAGCCTTCTAGAAAACCAGGGCTGTGCTTGGCACAGCTGGTCATGGCCTAGTGCCAGAGCCTTAGAAGAGCTATGACTTCAGACCCGAGAACTTAACTCTTCTTTTTATGCATAAAATATTACAAGTCTTTCTATTATACTTTCAATACTCCATAGTAGGGGCTTAAGCATTCTGAATCATTTGTGCTGGTTTGGTGGATTTTTACCTGATATTAGCAACAGGAACAATTTCACCCATAAGAATTTTGTAATAGTCTTACTTCCCAAACTTTTCAGTAAAATATTAGACCCAGAAGATAGGCTAATGGGAACAGGAGGAATTTTAGTTTATCATTATATTAAATTCACACATTTTAAAGAAAAAAAAATTTATGAAGTATTTAATGTTTTTATATTTTTGTCTTTACTTTTATGAGGTTTTTAATAGAAATTAACTTTGTATTGGATTAAGGAAAGAAATCCACTTTAAAACCTAAGTAATAAAGAGAATATTCAAATTTAAGCAATATCTCTGAAATAATTTAAAACATTGAATTAGATATATTACATTTTAAATCTCTCTCTCTCTCTTGTGTATGTGTGCACATGTGTAAGTGTACCAGTGAGTTGTGGAAGCACATCAGTGTGAGTGTGTGTGTGTGTGTGTGTGTGTGTGTAAGTGCATCAGTATTGTGACATGGGTACAGCTAAGGGGATAAATAACTTCTGAGAGTGAATTCGTTCCCTCTACTTTACTCTGAGGTGGGGTTTCTCCCATTATCTCTGCTTATGCTTGTTATTTTCTATTTCTGAAATGAAACACTATAACTTAGGAAAGGAAGAGTTTATTTTGGGCTCATAATTCCAGAAGGAAAGGTTCTATCACCATCTTCATTGGGGATTTTGGCAGAAAGGCATGCATGGCTGACAGCTTACATCTTAAACCACAAGCAAGCAGCAGGAAAAGCATACTCAAGATGACATGAGTTTTTAAGCTCTCCAAACCTGTCCTCAGTGCCATACTTCCAGTATTGCCACATCTCCCATGCCTCCTCCACAAAGTGCCACCAACTGGGGACTTCAAATGCCTGAGATCATGGCACACATTTGTCATTCAAACCACCACACTGCATATTGCATACACCAGGCTAGTAGTGTTTGAAGCTTCTGGTTAATTCTCCTGTTAATTTTTTCTGTCCCCCATCTCACCATAGGAATCCTGGCATCTCAGATGTACAGCATCCAGCATTTTACATGTGTTTCAAGGATCAAATTCAAGATGTCAGACTTGTTCAACTAAGTGTTTTATTATCTATTCCTGATACAAAAAAGAATGTCTTATTCTTTCCCACTTTATTTGAAATATAATGTTTAAGCATGGTTTTAAGACATGCCAAATTATTTGAGCATATCGTGTAAATGTGGTGCTAACCATAGACATGATTATTCTGAGCATGGTTTTGAAACAAATTAAAGGGTTATTTTTTTTCCTGATTGTTCCTGCAAAATCATTATGGGTTTCTGGACAGAAACAAATTTATTATAGCAATCACTAGGGAAAAATTGCTTTGATGTTGTAACAGATGTGCTGTCATTTTTGTTCATCCCATACTGTGAGTGCCATGTCTGCTTTTGAGGAAAGAGTATTACTTTATTTTTGCCCTTTGATATATGCATCCTGTTACCAAATGAGTACATCTGTTGGTTAGCACACTGTCTAGGTTCCAGACTATCTTAACAAACTCAGGATGTTCTTACAGCCATGCTTCCAAATCAATGGAAGAAAAGAACACTTCCCACGCCTCCTCTGAAAGTTGTGAGGTTGTTACAATTAGTTAAATTTCTAGAGTTACATTTAACATCTTTAAAGGAATTTTAAAAGATGATTTTTAAATGTCAAACATTTTATGAGCTTAATGTTAGCAATATTCTAATTAGTAGAAAACATCTTTGGTATATGGACTTGTTGACAACTTATGAGATTGTCCACATTTAAGCAAGGCTTGTCTATTTTCTTACCCATACAATTAGTTCCTCTCATGTAAGTTTTTACCAGTGGAAAATAGCACTGACATTTTTCATAAGCAATGTCAAATTGCTTCTTGAAAGATAAATCATAAACTTGTTCAAGTATAAACGGATTTTATGCAATAATATTGTTGCATAGAAGTTGTTGAGGGTTCTAAGCTCATTACTTGTTGAGGGTTCTAAGCTCATGAGTTTGTTGATAACTGTTTTTCAAAATCTACTACATTCATTTAACTCTTTAATAAGGCATTTAGTTTTAATATATCTTAAATCTGTTTTGTTCTTAATACAGATAGCTAAACTCACAATCACAATTCATTAATTGTGGTGCAACATATTCAAATCACGATTTAGTAATAAGCTTGTTTAGTGTGGTTTCATAGCATTATTCTCTATTAAGTAAAAAACTCTCCATTATTCACTTTTTTTGCTTCATAATAATAGTGTTTGTTTTGTTTTGTTGGTACTGAGAATTGAGCCGAATATTGTTTTTCATTTTGGTCCTAATTAAAAATAACGTAAAGGGTATATACTATTAATTTAGATATGTAAGTCTACATATGTATATATACATATGTATATATATATACATATTATATATACACACAGTCATATATACTTGTATATGTATATATACATATAAGTATTTTTCCAAATTCCATGTTTTTCATTATTCTTTTACTGCTTAAAACTTTTTTCAATATAAGTCTGTCCAATTAGATTTGTGTACATCTTTTTAAATATTGAAACTGGTTTTAATTTTTGAGATTATAACAAAATTACATCATTTTCTTCTTACTTTCCTCTCTGCAGACTCTGCTGCCATTCTGATCACTTTCAAACTCAAGGCCTCTTTCCTTCATTTATACACACACACACACACACACACACACACACACACACACAGAAAACTAAACATATAAATACACTCAGCTTTGTTTGTATAGTATATACTTGTATGTATGTTTTCAAGGCTGACCATTTGATATTAGATAGCCTACCCAGTTGGTATGCTCATCTCTGGGAAAGACTATTCCTCTCTCAACATTCCTTAGTTGTGTGTGATTCTTTTTTCTTTTTTAATTTCACTATATATCGTTTATTGAGATCTAATAATTTGAACTTCCCTAATTCACTTTACTGGCTTTTTCATTTTATTACCACTTGTTAAAACATTTGTTTTTGTAGTCTCAGTACACACAATAATTGCAAACAATACATGACACGTTTTCCAAAATCTCAACATAAATTGGAAAGCAGGGAAACAATTATATAGTATATTTCTAAACCAATGCCCATAAAACCAAATTACACCAAGGGTGTAGTCCTCTTGCCCAAGCTAAGGTATCCTTTGTGTCAAAAAGTGACTATCCAAAATTCATGTGCTAATTTTATTCACACTTTTCCAAATAGTGTATGCTATAGATCATAGACTACACTGTATAGAGAATGATCAAAACATTCCTTCTATAAAAAGTAATTCTTTCCACTAGTTGTTAGTTCTTGCAAATTGTCTGTGATATTTATAGGTGGTCTATAATAACCACTGTTTGCTAAATTTTATGAAAAAAGCATTCTGGGTGCTCCTTGCCTTCTCTGACTTAAATCAAGCAGAGCATGCATGCTCCTTAAGTGTTGTTTAAAGCATACAGTGCAGAAGATTCAAAAACTGTCCAGAAGGTATCTTAAATTGTTAAAATGTCACTTATGAAAATGATAGCTTTGTGTTGCTCAAACAAATTTTAGAATGAGGATAGTTATTTTAAAAAAACAACCAAACAAACAAACAAAACATAGGACCCTGTGCTCATAAAATTGGTTAAATGGAAATTTTCTCCAAATACACCCAATCTCCTGTCCGTTCTTCCTTTGAGTTTTACTTTGAGAGATGATTGTTAGCCAGCTGTATAAACTTCAAGCTCTTAGAAAGGCTTCTAGAATATCTTTTTGTTGTGATTGGAAGGAACTTCTCTACATTATTTGGAAGTTTGTGAGCCATCATGCAGGTACTAGAAGCTGAATAAGACATTCTTCTGCCTGGAACAACAACTCTCAACTGCTGACCCACCTCTCCAGCCCTGAGCACCAACTAGTACTATAAAAAATCTTCAGTGTATCTATGTCATTTAAGGAGGAAACAAACTACTCAAAAATATATTGTGATTTGAAAAGTAAGGCAAGTGTCTTCTTAGTAGATTTTTCCTTTGACAAGTATGAAGTGTACTTACTTATCTTTTTTTTTTTTATAACATTTTGTTGAAAGTCAATTCTATTCAATATTAGAATGGCTACTCCAGCTTGTTTCTTGGGACAATTTGCTTGGAAATTTGTTTTCCAGCTCTTTACTCTGAGGTAGTGTCCTTCTTTGACACCGAGATGCATTTCCCGTATGCAGCAAAATGCTGGGTCCTATTTACATATCCAGTCTGGTAGTCTAGGTCTTTTTGCTGTGGGATTGATTCCATTGATGTTAAGAGATTGTTGCTTTCTGTTATTTTTGTTGTTAGAGGCGAAATTATGTTTGTGTGGCTAGCTTCCTTTAGGGTTGTTAAAAGAAGATCACTTTCTTGCTTTTTCTAGGGTGTAGTTTCCCTTTTTGTGTTGGAGTTTTCCATCTATTATCTTTTGTAGGGCTGGATTTGTAGAAAGATATTGGACACATTTGGTTTTGTCATGGCATATCTTGGTTTCTCCATCTATGGTAATTGAAAGTTTTGCTGGGTATAGTAGCCTGGACTGGCATTTGTGTTCTCTTAGGGTCTGTAATAACATCTGCCCAGGATCTTCTGGCTTTTAAAGTCACTGGTGAGAAGTCTGGTGTAATTCTAATAGGTCTGCCCTTATATGTTACTTGACCCTTTTCCCTTACTGCTTTTAATATTATTCTTTATTTGTTTTGTGTATTTGGTGTTTTGATTATTATGTGACAGGAGGAATTTCTTTTCTGGTCTAAACTATTTGGAGTTCTGTAGGCTTCTTGTATGTTCATTGGCTTCTCTTTCTTTAGATTAGGGAAATTTTCTTCTATAATTTTCTTAAAGATATTTACTGGCCCTTTAAGTTGGGAATCTTTGCGCCCTTCTATACCTATAATCCTTAGGTTTGGTCTTCTTATTGTGTCCTGGATTTTCTGGATGTTTTGTGTTAGGAGATTTTTGCTTTTTGCATTTTCTTTGACTGCTGTGTCAATATTTTCTGTGGTATCTTCTGCACCCGAGATTCTCTCTTCTATCTCTTTTATTCTGTTGGTGATGCTTGCATCTATGGCTCCTGATCTCTTTCCTAGGTTTTCTATCTCTAGGGTTGTTTCCCTTTGTGATTTCTATTTCCATTTTTAGATGCTGGTAGTTTTGTTCAATTCCTTCACCTATTTGGTTGTGTTTTCCTGTAATTCTTTAAGGGATTTTTGTGCTTCCTCCTTAAGGACTTCTACCTGTTTACCTGTATTCTCCTGTATTTTTAAGGGGATTATTTATATCCTTCTTAAAGTTCTCTATCATCATCATAAGAAGTAGTTTAGGTCTGAATCTTGCTTTTCTGGTGTGATGGTGTATTAGGACTTGCTATGGTAGAAGAACTGGGTTCTGGTGATGCCAAGTAACCTCGTTTTCTCTTGCTTTTTTTCTTATGCTTCCCTCTCACCATCTTGTTTTCTCTAGTGCTACCTACCCTCACTTTATGTGCCTGAAGCCTGTCCTTCCTGTGATCTTAGTTGTATCAGAACTCCTCAGAGTCCAGGTGTCTCTGTGATCCTGTGATCCTGAGATCCTAGGTGTGTCAGAGCTCCTGGGAGTCAAGCTGCCTCTGGGATCCTGAAATCCTGGTGTGATCAAGCTCCTGAGATCCTGTAATCCTGGGTATGTTAAAGCGCCTGTGATCCTACATTAGTGTGTCTGATCACTTGAGAGTGGAGGCTTCTTCTGGGTGTTTTGGGACTGGTGCAGAGCTTGTGCCGAAGGTCTGCTCAGGGTACTGGCTCTGACCAAAAGGAACCCATGCCACTGGCTGGGCAAGGGTTCCTGTATTCCTGGATCCTGCTAGTCCCAGTTACTCCCAGTGTTGGGGCAGATGTTGTGGTTTCCTCACTTATGATGCTGGGTGTGTTTTATGTGTGATTCTTTGTTTCTGGTTAAAACTCCATATGTTTTCTTTACTTGATTATATATCCTTTGTTCAAAGCAAAGTTTGACATTTTATAATAATCTGATACATCTTGATATGAATACCTTTTATTCAATGTTACTTATAATAGGAAGCATGTATTGAAAATATGTATATATTCATTTTGCTTTTCTAAAACATAATGTAAGAAAAGGTTACTCATTAAAAGTTTGAGCTAACAGATTCTGAAAATGTCCACATTCCATGTCCATAGCATCATAGTCTCAGGGGAGTGTGGGTAGTGGTGGGCTCACCCTTCTTCCATAAAGGATCATGTAATGTGATGTCATTGAAGTTATGAAAATCTATTTTCCTTGTAAATCTATTTTTCACAGATTATAAAAAACATCTCTCTCCTTCCTTCCTACTTCACCTGAGATCCTCATTCCAAAACAAACCAGGTGATTCTTTCTGTATAAGATGTTATTTTACCAGAAGAGACAGTAATAAAGATCTTTACAATAGTGTAAAAAAGTTTGAGAGCCTGTCTTAAATGTTTATCTTCTGTTTAGCTAAGTTACTAATTTCTATGTTACTTAATTTTCTCATCCAGAAAATGGAGTTAATATCAATAACTTGCATTTGCTGTGATGGTGCAAAGTATTGAATATTTTTACTTTACTGTCTATTATATAACAATTCTTGGGGAAACACAGGACAAATGCTTATTGATATCAGATTGGGAATCTATAACAGATAAGATTATTGATAGCAGCAAAGTCTAACCTGGCAAGCCAATGACTTTACTGGGGTTACTTACAAGTATATAGGTAACAGTATACTTATAAGGACATAGACAATTTAATAACAGCTGCACAAAATCTTACCTCATCAGGATATCATGAAATCTGGAACCCTGTAACTATCTGCAGGACTTGCAGGTAGCTCCACAGATCAGAAATTCTCTTCTTTTCTACAGCAACTACTACTTTCACAACTTTGGTGAGACCTTGTAAATCTGGAAGATTTCAGGAACTTCCTGAGACTTGTGAGGTGTTAACTTCCGAATTCTTAAAGAGCCACTTGTTAAAACTGCTTGAATCTTAGTAAGCTTCCCTTAAGGATGAAATGTTTTTATTTGGGGAAATTTGCTATACTACAATGCCATAGGGAGAACCTTATAATTGCCAGAATTGTCTTCCTCAGGATACTTTCAGGAAATCATAGAACATGGATACAGACCTCAGTTTAGAGGCTTTCTTTTCTTCCAAAACAAGGTACAATTTGTCTGTTATACCATTTGCTAGTAAAGAAATGATAAGATGAATATGCAGACAAAAAATGTGAGAATTGAAGAGTGTGAGACATGTAGATACCATCAGAATTAATAAGAGGAAGATGAATTATCAGGAAAGAAAATGATGGGAAGGAAAAGATAGGTTTGTAACACTGTTTCAGTTTTAGATGATCTTAGAAAATTCAGAAGATGAAGTTAAAGGTGTTTAATAATGTTCTAAACTATTATAGAGTAGTTTTAAAATTTAGAATAGCATTAGTGTGTACTACAGTAAATGTGTTCTTACTATATTCATATTTCCATCAGTGATGATGTTTTATTAAAGATACAGACATTCCTTAATATATAATTTATACTTAACATATTTTTCTCAAGCTAGAGTTTGACAACTTTTTCAGAGCATTCCCACTGGACATTTTATAACTTACTAAAACTGTATATTTCATAAATGGTTCAATTTGTAAATATAAACTATTTAAGGGTGTTTGAAAACATCAATTATTAGGTTCATATAATTGGTGAAAACCAAAACTACCTATTGTGCCAACAACATTTTTATATGAGTTGATATTTCTAGTGGTCCTAAGATTGTCCTGTAAGTGGCATAAAGTTTCATACTTCGTAAATCTCATTTGTATGTAACCTCTGTCTGGGAAATTTAGTGACATTAAAGGACTTATTTGTGATTTAAACCTGTACTGTCAGTCATACTTAATAGCTTTGTACTCTGTGAGAATTATTCTGACTTGAGTCGTGTGTGTGTGTCTGTGTGTCTATCTGTCTCTGTGTGTGTGTGTGTGTGTGTGTGTGTGTGTATGTTATATACTTTAGGTATCAATCTAAGTTATGTCATAAACTACCACACAGTGACTCTAAACAATTTGAAAACATACAGACAAATGCCAAATTAAATATAATGTTGATTTAAGTAATAAATGCAGTGATTAGTGATTAGTGTAAGCAGTTTTGCACAGTTCTATGGAACTTCAACAGTAAATTCTGTAGTCCTGGAGCAGCAACAGAGTTGTGTTCACACAGCAATTTCAATAGTGCCAAGCAGGAATGATTCAGAAATGACACTCTACATTTTTTCTTTTACAATAAAGTCTTATCACTCAAAACAACAACAACAAAAAGCACACCTAAACACCCTCAGTTTTGATTGTAGTATTTTTATGTAGAGGTTCTGCCCTGACATGCATAGCAGGAGTTGCCATATTATCTATTTTTGCTATCACAACACTTGGTGGAATTTCACCACCGAAGTTGATTTGGGAGTTCTGCTTTTGGCCTGATAAGATAGACCTGTGCTGAGAAATGGAAACCTATGCCATTGGCTGCCAACTTGAGGTGATTTACATCATCAGTCATGTCTAAGGGTTGGACTTATGGGTTTTGCCTTCATAAGCCTGCTGCTTTGTAATAAAGTTGAGTCTCAATGCCCACTCATCTACTCCAGTAAAGTCTGCAGTATCAGGGTTCAAAGCCTGAGCAAGGCGTGGTGGCACATGCCTTTAATCCCAGCACTTGGGAGGCAGGGTTAGGCGGATTTCTGAGCCTGGTCTACAGAATGAGTTCCAGTACAGCAGCCAGGGCTACACAGAAAAACCCTGTCTTGAAAAACCAAAAAAAAAAAAAAAAAAAGCCTGATCATGGACAAGAGGTGTTATAACTTCAAAGGAAGTTTGTGCCTCTTGGGTATTCAGTCAGTCATTGGCATCTCCTAACTCAGACATGTTCCAGATTAGTCTTTTCAATACTCAATACTCAACATGCCTTCTTATTCAGGCATAAAGATGCCCCAAGAAATGATTCGTAAATAGTTAAAACTAAGATTAAACATTGTTCCCTGGCCAGCACAGTGTTCCAATATATCCTAATTTATTACCAAGCTGTCATTAGCTTGAAATTTCTCACAAGGAAGCTGTCTTATCAGACAAGGTATCCTCAGAGTTAGCAACAGAGGTCAGGCACATAGAATTCTCAGAGCAGTCCCACAGAAGACACATACCAGAGAGTTTAGCTTGGGACTGCCAAAATAGCCCCAGCGGGGAAGGCACCACTGGTCTTCTACTTCAAACCTGGATGCCTGATCTTATAGACCTTGATGCAACCGTCATTTGCCTACATGATTTCTGTCTTGCTCTCTGATCTTACTGACCTTGATGTAACCCTCAGACTAAGACTTAGACTAAGACTTAGATTCATTCATTCAGATTCGAGCTTTGAGCCTCATGCAGTCTGTAGCCCCTCCATTCCCCAGCCCAGAGCACTTGGGCCTGGGGGTACAGTGCCTGTCCAGAAGAGGTGGCTGCTTTAGACCCAGTGTGTTTCAGGTGGCCTCAGATGTACCTCAACTGCTGAGCTGCCAGATTTTTCATTTCTTTTGTAATGACTGTAAAAGCCTGATACCATTTTTAAGAAATACATTCAGATTATGCACTTCCATGTGTTGTCTCTGCCACCATTTCTTCACCTACGCCTTGTTGACCTGACTAGGATCCCATTTCTCCTGAGGGTTGAGGGAGGCCCAGACTGGCTGGCCTGCAGCAGAGTCTTGATCAGAACTTTGTCTTGGCTCCATTCTTCTCTTGTCCCTGTCCTTTAATTCTAAGACCCCCTTTCAATGTACCTACACTGACTGTTAGTCACGGGTCGACTACAGATGGTGCCTAATATGGGGCTTGAAAATGTGGGATCCTCTGAGTAACACTGCAAAGATTGAAGCACTTCAGTGGACAAATTTAAAGTAAGTGTTGATGGACAAATTAAAAGTAAGTGTCAGACTGGCGAGTATCCAGCGCTGTTGGGTTTAGCAGTGCAATGGAACATGGCAATAGCAAGTGGGTTACTCGCACCCTGAAAAGGTTATTACAAATGAGAGAAGTAGGGTTTATGAATCTTAGAGTAATTTTTAGCCCAGGCAGATTTATACTGCCATTGGTTTCTAGAAGAGTGGACTTTGGATAACGCTACTTGGGAAAGAGTGGGAGAAATGCTAAGAAATGAACAGGCTGATCCTACTACCTTCTTCTACCTTTGGGCACTGGTAAGAGATGTCATTGATGATAATAAAGGTAGGGAAATTTCTCAGGCTTTGGCGGTAACACAGGAACAATTACTTGAGCTCAAGGAGGAGCGTTTGTCTGAGAAAGCTCCTTTTAAAACTAACTCAGTCAAGGATGGGTCCTGTAAACCTCTATGGGTAGCATTAGAGGACTGGAAATTAACTGACGATGAATTAGATCCAGGGGAGGAAGCTGATTTGGCAGAAGCAGGAGGTAAATATCACAATGAAGATTGGCCTCCTTCTGCACCCCCTATGACTTTTCCCTATGATAGTCCCAGCAGGGCAAAAAGAGTTTGCTAAAGGTGAAAAACAGGTTTGCAAATTAGATTTAGCCACAAACAGGTGTTCCTTTTGTCAAGCAATTAGCCTATGAAAATGCAAATGCTGCTTGTACAGTGCTATAATGCCCTTATAGAACTAAGACAGATTTATCAGGCTACATTCGCCTTTGTGCAGAAATTGGACCATCTTATAATCAAGACTTGGCCATGGCTGCTGCCCTTCAAGGCACAATACTATAGGCAATGCTCTCACAGCACAGAGAAGATAGAGGCTGCTTTAGATGTGGTGGCTTGGGACATTTTAAGAGAGATTGTTGGGAAAAATAGGAACGAAAAAGCAACAGAACTGCTATCCCGTGTTATGTGTGCCCCCACCCCCATTATAAAAAAGGGAGCAGTCTCAATTTGCAAAACAAAAACTGATAAATTGCCCTGCACCTGTAGCTAGGAGCCTAGCATAGGAGAGAATCCCCAAGTAAATGTGTATAGTCACTTTGTTTTTGTTTCTGACTGGTTTTAAAAGTATAAATATGCTCTGTATGTCTTGGTTATAGATCATTGGCTTATAAGTTATTGAGTATGATTAAAAATTGGTAACAATGGTAACAGAAAGTTGGCTTAAATTGGGAACTTGGGGTTGGAATCATTCATAACAATATGTGGCATGAGCCTACCCAGGGAAACAGGTCTCTAAGGGTACCTCTAATTGCATAATATTTTATGTAATTCTTGTTCTGGAAACCAGACTTATAAAAGATAGGATTTAGGGCAGTGTCTCTTTGAGGTATTGGAGGCTGCACCATAGTGCATTCCTGTGCAGAAATTGGCAGTCAAACTTTGTAGCATGGAGGAGTTGTACTTGGTGTTGATTTTGGAGAGACTAGATTGTTAGAGGTTGAGTTTTCCTTTCCAAAGTTGTAGCTGTGCTCTGATATTGCAAGGGAAACTTGAACATTGTTGTTAAACTGCCAGTGTTCCATTAGCTGCAGCTTTCAGTTCAATCACAGGCTCAAGATTCTAACTCACATATATTTGTAATTAAGAAAAAAAATCAAGCAGGTGGAAATTGTTGTAGTGTTTGTGAAAGATTGATGAGGCTATGGAACTTGTGGGGGCATTGCTACCTGGCTTGCCTACTCCAGATGCCATTGCAGAAAGCCATATAGAATTATTATGAATTTGGAGGATTATTTTTATATGGTTCCTTTTCATCCTGGTGACTGTGGAAGGTTTGCATTTAATGAGCTTGCTTGTAATTTTGGAGAGCCCAGGCAGCAATATCATTGGAAGGCTTCAAGGAAAGGCCAATAGCCCTATATTTTGTAAAAAATTTTGTCACTGCTTCAATACAAGAAGTTAGGACTTTGAATCTTCCAGTGCATGTTATTCATTATATGGATGGTGTTTTATTAGCTGATACCTCTGAAGGAGTATTACTACAAGCCTTTACTACAACGAGCTTTAAACTTTTGGGGAGTGGTTGTTGCTCCAGAAAAGATCAAAGACAATTGCCTTTTCAATATTTGGGGCATCAGCTCTATCCTAAACAGATTGTGACACAGAAAACTCCAATAAGAAAAGATAATTTACTTACTTTAAATGATTTTCAAAAGTTGTTAGATGTTAATTGGTTAAGGCCTCACCTTAAGCTTACCACAGGAGGCTTTTAGCCTCTGTTTGATATTCTCAAGGGGGATGCAAATCCTAATTCCTCTTGACATAACTGATAAGGGATGAATAGCTTTGCAGAAAGTAGAGGAAGCTATTAGTGAACAACAGATATCAATTGTTGGCTGCTTGTGTTCTTGCTACTTTCTTATGTGCCCACTAAGTTCTTTGTCAAAAGAGACCATTAATGTGTATTCACCTTTCTTCATCTCCAAGTAAACTTTTAGCACCCTATTATGAAGCTGTTGCTGTGTTAATACAGAACTGTAGGATAGAATCACAAAAGTATTTTGGGAAAGAAATGTTTATACCTTACTCCAAACAGCAATTAAATTGCTTATTGCAGAATACTGATATTTGGCCTATTGCATGTGCAAACTTTTTAGGAAAAATTAATAATCATTATCCAAAAGACAAGTTATTACAATTTTCCTCTATGCATGCTTTTGTATGTCCTGTAAATTTATGAGTACAGCCCATAGAAAATGTGCTTACTGTATTTACAGATGGCTCATCTAATGGGAAGCAATATATGTAATTCAATCACATGTTCATTCTCTGAGTTTTCTCCCACCTCAGCACAAATAATTGGATTATGTGCTGTAGCCACTGTTTTTGAGACGTTGAAATATCAAGCTTTCAATTTGCATACTGATAGCCAATATATAACTTATTTTGCAAAAGTAAAATATGTACATGTGGCTATTGACACCCTTTCAGGCTTTTTAGTTGCAACTGCTTTAACAGGAGAAACAACTAAAAATGTAATTAGTCATTGCCTATGTTACTTTTCTATTCTGGGTATTCGAAATCAGATCAAAACAGATAATATAACTGGCTATTGCAGTCAATCATTTGAGATGATTTGTTGGAAATTTAATATTACCATATTACTGGGACTCCTTATAATCTTCAAGGACAAAGTATTGTGAAACAGGTATTGTGGAACTTTAAAATAATATCTTCATAAAATAAAAAGGGGGAATTATGTCCTCATACACCACAAATTTATTTAAATCTTTACAGAGAAGCTTTATTGGACCTATGTTCCTGACCTACCACTGATACATCCAGCAGTATAATCCAGATTGGAGATTCTTGTGCTTGGATCTCCCTGGACAGAGAAGCAATGGTAATTTTCATAGATGCTTTAGAGGTAGTTTAGTCCCTACACTTGAGAGAGAGAATGAGTTTGAGAAAAGCAGTCCTCCCGTCTATCTGAGAATGCTTTGGCAAAGAGAAGGAACATCAGCTACTTTTGCTCTCACAGCACTGGTGTAATTTCACAGCCTGAGTTAGGAGTTCTGCTTTTGGCCTGATAAGATAGACCTGTGTTGAGAAATGGAAACCTATGCCTTTGGCTGCTGGAAGGAAGTAATTTACATCATCAATCACATCTAGCAGTTAGGTTTTTGTTTTTTGTTTTCATAAATCTGCTGCTTTGCAATAAAGTTGAGCTTTGATCAGAACTTTGTCTTTGCTCCATTTTTCTCTCATCCCTGTCCTTTAATTCCCAGACCACTTTTCAAGGTTGACTATATTGACTGGTAGTCGCAGGTTGACTACATTATTAGAACAGGGTAGCTGCAGAGGACTTCCATATCTGTTTTACAAAGCAATAGGAAAACAAGGTAGGGGTGGGTCTTATGGCTTTGAAGTTATGGAATGCCACACTATATATCACAAGCTTAAAATTTAAGATATCCATATGCTGTACTCCTTAGTTACATTTTAAACAAAAATATAATTAGTGATTTAGATGATATATTAAATATCACAATTGAAAGGCTATGTTGATCTTATTTTTCTAAACTGAAATTCACTATTATCTACAACCTTGAAAACTGATATATGCCATGTTAAATATTATTAGACAGATGCAGATGAGTCTATATTTGCTTTATTTTTAAAAGTATGTTCAATTTTATAAATTTCCTGAAAATTGTAGTACAGTTTCAGTGTTTTTAATGTTACTGTAACAGAAGAGGACAAAGTAATTATGGTTCTTCTGTTCTTTTCTAAGAAGTTTTTTACGACTAGATAATTTTGAAGTCTACAGTTTCATAGAAACTAGAAAAGAAGGTGCTGGGCTGATTATTTGAAAGATAGATCTTTAGAGACAAGAATCAAAGTGATAACCAGGCTTTGAGGTTCCTTGTATGGGTGTTTAGAGGGGGCTCTGTAGCAGATATTAGAACTATTGACTTGATAACTGTAAGCAATAAGTCAATAGTACACATATGTTCCCAATACTTGAAAGTGTAAAAGTCAGTTTTAGCTAAAGAAGCAGGGCAAAGGCCTGAGATGGCTTAATGGATAAAGAACTTACTGCCAAGACCAATAATTTGAGTCCAATACCTCAAACTTATATAGCAGCAGGTGAAAACCAAGACCCTAAGTTGTCATCTGATCTTCACACCTATGTTGAGACAAACACTTGCATACACACAAATAAATAAACAAATACTTAATTCTTTTTAAAAGAAAGTAACAATGTAGTGTTTCAGATGGCTAGTAAAATTCAGAGAAGTAGAGAGAATTCCAAGACCCTTAGAGGAACAATGACTGACAAAGCTCATGCTCCACAAGCTGTTTATTCCACCCACTTAAAGCTCTGGAAACATGGTGGAAGATGACATTGAAACACTGTAATAGCTACAGGATGGCTAAGAGATCAGCTAAATACCTTCTTCTTGACTCAGGGTGTTCCATCACATGAGTGGAAATATATTAACCACTGATAGATTCTGAGAGATGGAAAGGCATGATATATAGTTGAGTGCTCACTAAGTGAACTCACCATGGCTCTGATGCTTAGTTCAAAGACAGGATCATATAGACAATATTGACTAAACTTTATGAGTTACTAAGCAAAAAGTAAACTAATATATAGGGAAGAAAGATTTAAAAAGGAAATAGAGTGGAAAGAAGTAAGCAGTGTAAATGTATGAGATTGGTTCTCCTGGTGTCCTTGACACCCCCCCCCCCGTGACTGCTATAATTCTTTCTCATATTCTTTTGATGGGTTCTCTGAGCTCCACCTAATGTTTAGCTTTGGGTCTTAGCATCTTAAGGAGGAAGGCTGTCTGATAATGATGGACTAGACACTTATTTATGAGTATAACAGAATGTTAGGAATTATTTCAATGGCCTTTTTTGTCAGTCATGTTTGATTTACCCTTGGTTTTTGAGCTATCCATTTTCCCAAAATGGGTTCCCTTTTATAGTTCAGACCTTAAGTTAGACCAATCATTGGTTGGCTACTCCCACAAGCTCTGAGTCACCATTTTCCTAGTGTATCTTGCAGGTAGAACAGGTTGTGAGTTGTAGATTTTGTGGTTGGGTTGGTGCCACAGTTCCACTGTTGGGAGCCTAATTCAGTTGCATGAAATGGCCAATTTAGGTTGGCTGAAATGTTCTGTAGAAATTGGTTGGGTCCATTTGGTTTATAAGGTATCCAGTGTTCCTCTTTTTAGCTTTTGACTGAATGAAAACCTTGGAAATAGGCACCTAGACATATAATCTCCATACCTTTAGATGCCTAGGCACTGGCATAAGAACACAAACAAAAACCAGGGCAATATATCACCACCAAAGCCCAGCTACCCTAATACAACAAGCCCTTTATCCAAAAGAGATGAAGTACAAGTAAAAGATCTTAAAATCAATTTTATAAGGACAATAGAGGTTCTTTCAGAACTAAACAAAGAATTCCCAACTGAGGAATCTTGAATGGCTGAGAAGCACTTAAAGAAATGTTCAACATCCTTAGTCATCCAGGAAATACAAACCAAAATGACTTAGAGATTCCAACTCACAGAAATCAGAATGGCTAAAAAAAAAAAAAAAAAAAAAAAAAAAAAAAAAAAACCAAAAACTCAGGTGACAGCAGATCCTGGCAAGCATGTGAAGAAAGAGGGACATTCCTCTATTGCTTGTGGGACTGCAAGCTGGTAAAACCACTTTGGAAAACAATCTGGTGGTTCCTGAGAAAACTGGAAATAGTTCTACCTGAAGATCCAGCTATACCACTACTGGGCATATACTCAAAAGATGCTCCAACATATAACAAGAATATATGCTCCACTATGTTTATAGCAGCCTTATTTATAATAGCCAGAAGCTGGAAACAACCCAGATGTCCCTCAAAGGAAGAATGGATACAGAAAATGTGGAACATTTATACAATGGAATACTACTCAGCTGTTAAAAACAATGATTTCATGAAATTCACAGGTAAATGGATGGAACTAGAAACTATCATCCTGAGTGAGGTTACCTAGATCCAAAAGGACACACATGGTATGTACTCACTGATAAGTGGATATTGGCCCAAAAGCTCAGAATACCCACAGTACAACCCAAAAACCATATGGAGCTTAAGAAGAAAGATCAAAGTGTGGATGCTTCAATTCTACATAGAAGGGGGAATAAAATAATCACAGAAAGTAGAGGGAGAGAGGGACCTGGGAGGGAGAGAGGATGGGGAGAGAAAAAGGGGGTAGGATCAGGTATTGGAAGGGACAGGAGAGAAGCACAGAGGGTCAGGAAATTGAATGGAAATATATAACAGTGGAGGATGGAGAACTAGATGTAGCCACTAGAAAGTCCCAAGGAAGCAAGACTCTCCCAGGACCCAAAGGGGATGATTTTAGATAAAATACCCATCAAAGGGGAGAGAGAACTTGTAGAGACCATCTCCAGCAGATAAGCATGGCTCCTATTTGAGGGATGGGGCCACCCACACATCTCAAAAGTTTTAACCCAGAAATGTCCCTGTCTAAAGGAAAAATAGGGACAAAAAATGGAACAGAGTTTAAAGGAGAGGGCATCCAGAGACCACTCCACCTAGGGATCCATCCCATCTGCAGACACCAAACCCTTACACTATTGCTGATGCCAAGAAGTGGTGGTTGACAGGAACCTGGTGTGGCTGTTCCCTGAGTTTTTCTACCAGCACCTGATTAATACAGATACTCATAGCTAACCATCGGACTGAGTCCAGGGACCCCAATGGAAGAGCTAGGGGGAAGTATTGAAAGAGCTGAAGGAGATTTCAACCCCATAGGAAGAGTAATGATATCAACTAACTGGACCACCTAGAACTCCCAGAGACTAAACTAAAGTGTACATATGAAGGGACCCATGGCTCTTTGTATATATGTAGCAGACAATGATCTTATCTGACATCAATGGGAGGGGAGACCCTTGGTCCTGTGGAGACTTGATGCCCCAGTGTAGGGGGATGCTAGACCCATGAAGTGGGAGTGGGTGAGTGGGTGGAGGAACACCCTGTAAATGTAATGTCTTCGCTGCAGAAGGAACCTAGTGTCTGCGTGTCTTCTTCCCGGCGAGATGACTGTGCGGGCTACACACCCTCATAGAAGCAAAGGGGAAGGGGATGGGGGATTGACTGGGGGGGTATCTGGAGGGGTAACTGGGAATAGGAATATCATTTGAAATGTAAATGAATAAAATGATTATTAAAAAAGAAATTGAGGAAAATATAAACAAAATACTGAAGGAAATGATTAAATTCCTTAAAGAAAGACAAGACAAACAAAGAGTTCAAGACCTGAAAATGGAAATAGAAGGAATAAAGAAAGCACAGCTGAAGGAATTCTGGGAGTAGAAACTTTAGGGAAGTGAACAGGAATTACGGAGTCAAATGAAGTAGAAAATTCTGGTTTCTTTGAAGGCTCAGTTGTGTCATGTGATGTTTTCCTGAATATGTCTTCTGAGGGGATGATTTTGCTGAAGCAGACATGTGTAAAGATGTTTTGCTGGAACAGAGACATGGTGTTTCTCTAGAAGCAGCCTAGAAAAGGAGCATGTGATGTTTTGCTAGAGTGGACTCTAGAGAAAATGAGTAATGTTTGGAAAGGGTATAAATATAACCCAACAGACAGTAGATGATATTGTGTGGTATTGGTATGCCTTATCATTCTTTGTTGGTCATCATTTGTCATGCCCTTATAGAGGGAAATGCCACCAAAGAGCTGCTGGTCATATTTTTGCAGCTTCTTGCTATGTCCATAGACTTGAGCCAACTGGCAGAGCCTTACAGTTTTTTCAGGATAGACTTGCTGTTGCTGATTAAAGAATGATGTTTGAGAGTGTGTCAAGCTCCTGATTTGTGTGGACTGAATTGCTGATATCCTGAGAATGCATATTGGATTTACTTCAAAAAACTCTTTCTAAACAGGTTCACATCCTTCTTTGCTCTATTAACCTTTCCTTTCCACTACCTTCCGTGGGTGGTGAGCTAGGAGGGACATTAAAGCATTTAAGAACCCTTATTAAAAGCATGTTTTGAGAAATCTAAGCCTACACTTAATGCATAATAGAAGAGATGGAAGAGAGACTCTCAGGCATTGAAGACATGACAGAAGAAGTAAATATGCCATTCAAAGAAAATGTTAAATCTAAAAAATGCCTGACATAAATCATCCAGGAAATATGAGACACATCACCACCACCAACAATAACAAAATTACAGAAATTATCTGTCATTGGTAATTGATATCTCTCGATATAATTGGACTGAGTTAGGCAACAAAACCCCAATCTTATATTCTTAAGTCTTTAAAAGAATAGACAACAAAGGAAAAAAGTCAGGAAATTGGAATCAACTTCTAGAACATAAACATTTTGAAAGAAATTAAAGACAAGAAAATTTTAATAAAACAATAGCAGACTTTAAGAGAAAATAGAGTCATCTTCACCCTTGAAGAAGAAATACCAAAGCAAGGGATAGTTCAGACACTGATAACTAAACAGAGAAGCTTTACTGAAAGAAAAACAAGCAATTTAGCTCAGCCTCATTTTGTTCCAGTCCTAGAATTCCAGCTACTCAGAAGACTGAGGCAAGAGGAACACAAATTCAACTGAGAGAGATCTGTCTCAAACATAGACAACACAGAGAGTCTGTGGATATAGCTGAATGGTATAGAGCCTATGTAGCATGCATGCACCCTTGACTTTATTTCCAACACAAGAGGGGAGTAGAGATGGTGAGAGGGAGGGAGACAGAGACAGAGACAGAGAAGAATTTACCATGAAAAACTGAATTATGTGTTTATGCATAAATCAAGTGAAGCTTCAACAAAACACATTCTCCCTAGACCAGTTGTCAGCAATTTTTTCCTGAATGTTTCTGTGGCTTAAAGAGAAAAATAGACTTTTAATGTTTGAATGGTTTGCTTCCTCTAATTGGAATATAGTTCTAGTCTATTTTTCTCATATATCAGTTTTATTAGATTAAATTTATCAGTACTCCTTGGAAATCATAATTCTCTTTAGTATAACAACCATTTGATCTCCTTAATCTAATCATTTCCCAAGACCATGGCAGTCACCTCTAATTCCAGTTCTAGAGGAGTTGATGATGCATTTTGTTTTCTGAGGGTTCCTATATGTACATTGTAGACAGGGGCATATGCACATATACAAATAAAAATGAACAAATGAGTCCTTTTTTAAAATTTTAAATAGAAATATATAATTGAATGTCACCTGGTGAATAGAAACAACTTTTGATGAAAAATAGGTTTCATCACATTGTAAAACTCATTGCTTTTTGCATATACTTTATTGGTTGATTTATGGTTAAATATCAGAGGCTTCCTCATGGGGTCAGGGGATGTGAGCCTTAGTCTGGTGGTTTAAAGGCAGAGTAGGCCAAAGGTGAGCACAAATGACCTTATTTCTGCCTGTAAGCTTGTGACCTTATTTCTTGGGTCTCCCCCTTCCTTGCTCCAAAATGACCTTTGTGGAAAAGTCAGTGCAATGTTTCTGCACTTTGATTCAGGTGGGAGTTAAAAATAATTAAATTTTTTGGTAGATTTGGCATCAGAATTCATTTGCTATTTCACAGTATTTAACCAAAGCAAATCAAATTGCCTAGCAAACTTTTAGGCAAAAATTGTCATTTTCAGTCTGAAACATTAGTGTAATAAAGGCTTATCAGCACCACTAGACTTTAAGGTAAACAGAATATTCAATGTAGATACTATTTGTAAATAAAATGAAACATTCTCTTTCAGGAGTTTTAGTTTTAAGTGTTTGAAAACTAGCATATGAAGAAGGCTGAATCCATTAATGCTGTTTTTCGAAAAAAAATCACTGTTTCTATAGCTCACAGAAAGATACATTGCCAAGTAAATATATAAACTATAAAATGTCTGACTTTGCCTTGCCACAAAGCAGCCACCCCACCCAGGGTGAGGCTTCATGACATAAACAAAGCCCTTTTGTTCTACCTCTTCTCTGCCTCCTGAAGTTCCTGATAAGAGCCCTGCTTAATTGCTTCACCTGCCTCTGGGAATGCTAATTTGGCCACAAGATCCTGGCTGACTGGGGGAGGGGTTTTCCCTGCCTACTTAATTCTCAGATTCATAATACACATCGGACTTTCATCAGAACTTTTGATTTGGTCCCCTTCTTCTTCTTCTTCTTCTTCTTCTTCTTCTTCTTCTTCTTCTTCTTCTTCTTCTTCTTCTTCTTCTTCTCCTATTATTATATTATTATTATTATTTTTAACATTATTGTTATTATTATTATTATTATTATTATTATTATTATTATTATTACTCCTCTATCTTCCCAGGCCCCTTTCCTCTCTTCCAGAGACCAGCGTCTACAACAAAATAATGTCAGGTAGGTCACAACTACCTATGAGTCACTTAGGAAAACCTAAATACCTCTGGCCACTTTGGGTACCTATACTCGCTGAAAATCCACTGAAGACAAAGACTGGAGAAGAAGAAAGCTGTAAAATAATAGGTAAGAGTACATATGGAAAATTCTTCTGAAGCATATGTAGGATTTCCCTGTTTGTTTATTAAAACACTAAAAGTTGTCTCAATCATTTGCCATTTTGGTTTTTCAAAGTCCACTTTACTTAGACAGGATGTGTTATTCTTCTGCCAGAATAACTCTGGTACCCAGTAGTGACACTATTTATATAGTCTATGAAGGAAAATGGTGATATGTATTAAATAACAAATCAACACATTAGAGTTCTTCTATGTTGTTAGGTCTAATAGATTTTAATATTGGAAGAAATATAACTGGTAATATGATCTATTGGATCATGGGCTGAGGTTAAATTATAAGATGGAACGATTTGAGTAAGAAGCAAAGTCAAATTTTGTTTGATAGAACTACTAGATGCTCAATGATGTTAGATGAAAACTGGGATTATGTTGTTGCCATGTACATGGTAAACTTTAGAGTTAATCTGTACCTTGGATAATTACCAGTATCTTATTATTGTTATGAATAAGTAATTTACTTATAAAATTAGATTAATTCACTGAGAAGCTCCATATTTGGTAGTCAGCATAGAAAGTTATCAGATGTGTTAATTTTATTTTCAGTCCTACCAAATCCCTAACAGAAATAACTTAAGGGGTAGAATTTTCAGATTCTAATCTGTTGTCTTAGCTTTTATGGATTACAGGCCCATGACAAAGCAGAACATTATAGAGGTGGGGACTTGTGGCAGAAGTTATTCATGCCATGGCAGGTAGGAAGTATAATGAGACTTTTAGCCCATTATGGAAAGAAGAACATAATGAAACAGTTCACATCATGGCAGATAGGAAAAGAGTAGAAAAGTAACAAGAAGGGTCCAACCAAGATATATCCTCCAAGAACATGCCCCTGGAGACTTACTTCCTCTAATCAGGACCCATCACCCAAAACTCTACTGTATTCCAGAAGTCCAATCAAAATTTGATCTGTTGGCAGATTGGGCCATTCATTATGACAAAGCCCCCATACTCTAATTATCTCAAAGATTTCACAGATGTATGTTTTATTAGTTTCCTAGGCATATATAAATCCTATCAACCAGAAAAAAAATCAAGATTAACCTAAGCAAAGGAACCTAAGATGAAAACAACAAAAACAGAACCAGGAAAATATAGTTCATGGGAACTCAGAAAGTACTTGTCCTGGTTAGGCTTATTGTCAAGTCAACACAACTTAGAGTCACCTGGGAAGAAAGACTAAGGAACTGTCTACTTTATGTTGGGCTCTGATCATCCTTGTGGGATATTGTCGTAGTTGCTAATTAACTCACTGGTGTACTATAGCCCCCTGTAGGCTGCACAATCCCTAGCTGCTAGGTCTAGGTTATATAAGCAAGCAAGCTGAGAACAAGACAGAACAAGTTGGTAAGCACTATTTCTCCACTGTTTCTGCTCCAGTTCCTGCTTGAGTCCTTCCCTGACTTTCCTCAATGATGGAATATTACCTGGAAATACACCAGGAAATAAAACTTTTGCTTTTGGTCAGTGTGTTATTGTGTGTTATTGCAGCTACAGAAAGGAAGTAAGTCCATTGTTTTACAAGGCAAATAATTTTAAGATTGAGAAACAATCAAAAATTTGATTGGGATTTACTCTCAAATCCACAGGGAAGTAAGTATCTATTTTGTCTTTGAGCATGCTGTCTTTAAAGTCTGGAAAATACCATATAAAACTGGGTTAAATTGGGGCTGGAGAGGTGGCTCAGCAGCTGAGAGCACTGACTGCTCCTCCAGAGGTCCTGAGTTCAATTTCCAGCAACTATATAGTAGCTGGCAACCATCTGCAAAGGGATCCAATGCCCTCTTCTGGTGTGTCTGAAGGCAGTTACAATGTACTCATACACAAAATTAATAAACCTTTTTTTAAAAGTCCAAGATAAACTAATTTTAGTAATTCTATTTTATAATGAATGCCTGATTATTCTAATATTTTTCTTACTCTTTCTGGCCTTAAGATAACATTATTACTAAAGTATCTCTGGTTTGACTATATATATATATAAAGTGTCATATATATGTATATGTATATACATATATATGGCTGTAATATAGTAAACAATTTGGTACACTTGAAAAAGTCATTATGCATGTATTTTTCTACAGATATTAAATAGACAGACAAAAGAAGTCCGTATAATGAAGGGAAGAGTTGTACTTTTATGCATAGTTCATTAGAAAATAAACTGAAAAAAACTTTGCTGAGAGCTGTTCAACAACAACAACAACAAACCCAAGATGTAAACTTAATTTATTTTTCAATAGGTTTATGGAGAAAGACTATCCAGAGAAAAGGTGATTTCTATATTTGCTATCTTCCCTTCCCTTCTGACATTACAGTGTGCCCAGGAAGAATGGTTCATTGCCCAGTTTGCCTTGCAGGAAGGCATGTTCTCTTACGATGTTATTGATGATTCTTTATGTAGGGGATTTGATGGAAGGGATTTCTGGGAAAGTGACTGGGATAAGGTGAGATGTCTTTTTTCCCCCTCTCTTTTCTTATTTCACATGATGCTGTCATGATTTACAGAACCCTAGACATTACTCATTTAAAATTATAAGTTTTGGGCTTGCCCTTTCTTGCTTATTGGAGTAACTGGGGAAATTAGCCATGATGCTTTTGTCTTCTGGCCAATATGTTCCTTCCAGGCCATCCTACACATAGTCCATAAGCAATGCTGTCCCTAAATGTGCCCAAGAAGTTCTCCTAGAACATAAATATTCTTCTTTTTGCTGTTAATAAATTGAGAACATAAAATTACTCTTTATATTTGTTGGGTATAGAAAAGAAATCTTAGAAAGATATTTCCTATCTAATGGTTTTCTTCCAACAAGAAGTTACATACCTATTGTAATTTATTAGCTTTCCACACAGCAGTATTTTTGTTAAAACATTCACATACAGTTTCCCTTTGAGAAAATGGTCTATAATTTAATAAAAATACTATGATTTCTAGGCATTAAGTATTGATGAAATTGTGATCTCATAAAATAGGTTTAAAGTTGTGGTTCTTTTATTTGGAATAATTTGTTTAAAATTACTGTTATTACTAAACTGCAAAATTTTTAACAAAAGTCTTCTAAGCATTAAATTTCATTTGTGGAAAGATTTTGTATTATATTTTGATGGCTAAATAGGAACATATTTTCTATTTCTTTTTCATTAGTTATTTGACTTTTTTTTTTTCTGGTTTTTGAGACAGGGTTTCCCTGTTTAGCCCTGGCTGTCCTGGAACTCACTCTGTAGACCAGGCTGGCCTCGAACTCAGAAATCCACCGGCCTCTGCCTCCCAAGTGCTGGGATTAAAGGCGTGCGCCACCACCGCCCGGCCCAGTTATTTGACTTTTATCATTTGCATTTTGAATAATTTTTATATCTTGACTAATATGTTGCTTCGAAGGAGAATGATTTGTGAATACAAATGAGATTTTTGTATTTTCAAATTGTGATGAATTTAGTGGTTTTGCAAATGTCATACAGAGGGTACTTTTCTTCACTAAGGGGTGAGAGAGGAAATACAAATAAGTCAATTTCTTCTGGGTTTTTTTATATTTTTCTTTTACAACTTGGCATTTGATTTTAAATTTGGTGTATGTGTCGTATATATGTATGTATTTATTCATGTATGTATGTATGCATGTATGTATTATGTATGTATGTATTTATGTATGTATGTATTTAGCAAGGTCCATATGAGATTCAGAGTACATGTGGGAGTCAGGTACATAGGTCCTAGGGATCAATCAAGATCCTCAAGCTTAGCAGCAAACACTTTTACTTGGTGGGCTAATGTAGACATTACTTTTAAAAAATATAAACCTTAAAACTATTAACATTTTAGTTAGTATAAAAGGCATATTGATTAAAATAGTAGCTACATAAAAGTCCATTACAGCAACAGAGAGTTTCTGGTAAAGTATATGCAAATTTGATGCTTTTTTGTAATCCATCCAAGCCAGGTGACCAATTGAATTCACTAAATAAAATACAACCAAGTATTGATTTCTTGAAATCACTTATATTCTTACATCTCAGAAAAAGCACCATCTCAATCAAAAGGACACAAGCCTAAAAAAATCAGACTACATTTCACAAAATGTATAAATTTAGCTATTAAGCATCTCAAACTAAAAATCAAGATAGATTTTGCACTATTATGTTTTCTTTTTCTTTCATTTACTCTGGCTTAATGATGGTGCTTTTAAAGGAAAAACAACTGTTCTGAATTGAATTTCTCACAAAAATGCGAAAACTGTAAAAAGCATCTATGACTATGTATGTATGTATATATACATATATACATATATACATATATACATATACATATATACATATATACATACATACATAGCCATATATACATACATGTATGTATATATACATACATACATAGCCATATATACATACATGTATGTATATATATACATACATATATATACATATATACATGTATGTATATATGTACATACATACATAGCCATATATATATATATATATATAGGCTGAGGCCAACAGAAGAGCTATTTTCACCTCTGGAGATAATTGAGCAGCAAATGTCTCTGAGTTCATCCACGCACCAGCAGCCATTGGCCTCTGCAGGAGAACCAGCGAATAAGCATGGCAAAAACACATCTGTGGGAAGGCTGATGGCTAAGGAAGAGTAGAGGGATGTGAAGGATACTCCGTAGTCATGGAATAGTGCCTTCTGGGCTGCCTTCCCTTTGTCGAAATGCACATCAGGGAAAGGAAGTGGAAGAGTTCTGTAGATTCAGATCCCTTGGTTCCCAACAATAGAGACTGCTGTTTCAACACTGACTGCAGAATCTGAGTATGTAAATTAAAATTGTCTTTGATTCCTTTATTAGTCTCCTAATATCCTCCTTGGACCATCAAGTTTCACCAGCAGCAGAAATACTCTTTAAACCAACTTTTGCAGAAGAGAAAGTAATGACTTACGGAGATACATTCTGTATAATAATGGAAATTTAAAGAAGAAAAATAAAGATCTGAGAACCCCTGAAAATAAAGTAAAGTCACAATGCTCATCTGTTCTCAGAATCTCTTGTTTCTGTGATTCATGCTTAGCACTCTCTAACTAGCAAATCTAATGAGAGAGATCATCATTTTTTCTCTACTATAATATATTACAACCCAAAGGTATGATATGTATAAAATAAATGTGCAGCACTGGATTCAGACTTCTGTCCTCCCAAAGCCAATCAGTGAATGAGTTATTTTCTTGGGTGAAAATTATCAATACTTTTAATTCTTTTGTTTAGAAAGTTGCTTCACTCATTGGCCATTTTGGTTAATCATGAAACATTTCTGTGGTCTTATCTTCTAATGACTCCATGAAGACTGAAAAAAAGGGTTATTTTTGTTTTCTTCTAGACATACATCCCAGGTTAAAGGGATATCTGGGTAGTGTGTTAGTAGGAAAATGTGAATAAAGGTTGTGCTAGAGTTAGAATTAGAATGGCATCTTTGTTTTCTTCTTCTGCGAAGCTGTTCAATGCATAGAAACTCCTTAGGGTGACACTAATCACAATTTTGAGAAACAATTTAATTTCTAACTTGTGTTTGGACTCCCTTCCTTTTAAATATTTATTCCAAAATTCCAAGTAGATTAAATGCTTCACACTAAGTTCAAGCTGTGTGAAATATGCTGGGCAGCTGCTTAGGGGATACATTTTGCACTTGCTTCACTCACCTTGAGCCTGTTGGCATCCACCCACAAGACTAAAGGTCAGAAAGCAGCATCGTCCTTGTAATTTTACCGTATTAGTATTTCCTGTTTTAGTTACTGCCACTGACTTATTGATATCTAAGTTGTTTCTAAATAAATAAACAAACAAACAAAACCCAGTTGCCATTTCCTTTTTCTGACTCATACAGCTAACAAATCACTCTTGTGTATTACAAGCTTTGAGGCAGAAGGAAGATAGCAACTCTCACTTTTAAGAAAAGTCAAACAAACATGCTAACCTTTTAAAAATTCACGTAACTAAAAGTGAGCGATCTTAACCTGGGAAGAAGACTCACGTTACACTCAAATGTATTTCTTAAATTTATATTCGTATCTGAATCAAAGGAATATTGTAAGAAACCCTAAGACTTGAGCATCTGATGTACCAATGGTTGTTTCCCTGTTCTACAAATAATAAGTGAGGCGTGAGTGCTTTTTATGAGAGTAGAACCAGTTTCATTCTGTGGGAAGTGTAGTATTTCACCTACTTTGTATGTGTTTACTTCTCTAATCTTAATACACTATCGCACTTTGCTTTGGAGAGGTTGCATGCATAAGTGCTGTGGGTAATTTGGGGGCACCTACCCAGCCTCAGTACCACTTTGTCTTCCTGTAGTCTAGTATACTGATAGTACCCTGTGGGAGATCTGAATGGCTCTAAGGCTTAAACAGTGGGAAGTTTTGATATGGCCTATGCAAAAAGTTTCTTGAACACATCTGCTCAATGTGCAGATAGTACTGAGTAATTCTCCAGAGAAGCCTAACATCAAAGAGTCTTCAGAAGCCATTAACATCAGCTTGTAACATCTGTATTAAGGAAGGAAAAGTTAGTCAGACCCTGGAGGGGAAACCTTGAGGCTGTTGGAGATTAGGAATTTTAAATCTGAATTCATCCTCATAGGAAAGTATGCGCATGTATGTTAGGTTGATAAAAATGGTAAGAACCACCGACTTAAGTTTTCTATTTATGTCACTTTGATTTTGTTCTGTAATACTTTAACATTATCAAAGAACAAGTGATAAAAATTACTTTTGTCAGACAGGATATGTACTTTAGAAAACTTGCATTGTTATAATAAGTTAGTTGGACATATTAAAGTAAAAATGGGGGGTGGGGTTCAGTGTAAGGTGAATGCCTCCCATGGTCCAATAAGTAAAGTGAATATCATCAGTCCACACTTAATACTGAAAGCTAAAAGTACAAATTAATGGCTGTTTTGAACATATCACAGGAACAAATAAGTATATTATAGCTTGTAGGTTTAAATCAGTCAAAGGGATGGAGCAAACAAGACAAGGTTATGAGCAGCAGGAACTGTGGAGAGAGATACAAACTATTAAGAGGATTTAATAGCACTATCTCATGTCAGGAAGTATTGTTTTCATCCCCATGTGTGAAAAGAGGCGATCTCATGGATAATAAATTATTTAGAGTCATAGCTAAATATGTAACCCCATGTGATCCATCCCCTAATGGTACGCAAGTAACTAAGCCTCCATCATAAACAGTTAACCCTGAGGACTGGGAAAAGAATGAGTAGCCAATGTTGGGCATTTGTCTTTTTACTGATGTGAATATTCCCATACGGCTTCCTCCAAGGTGTCCATACATTGTCACTGAATGCAGTACCACATACAGAGCAACTTTTGCATAGCAGACATGGCAAGGACAATTAGAGTAGTGTATCTATTCAGAGTATTAAGAGGATGAAGTTATTTTTAATTGACATATTAAAATAAAGACAAAATACAGTTTCCTGAGATTTTGGTGAGAGATTATTATAAATAAAATTAAGTATGAATTTTGATGTGAGAGTGTGTTAATGAACTCTCTGGTACAGCTGAAGAAGTGTGACACAAGGTTCTGAGTGTACCAAACAGCCATATAATGTGAGTGGTTCAGATCATGAGTTTCTGCCCCATATTGCCAGGGGAAATACAAGTCTGGAACATAGGACCGCGACTACTTAATGTTTGTCTCCTTTGCTATAAACATTGAAATTAGAAGGTGAATCATGACTGTCTAATAAATTCTAGCTCTCTTCATTTAGGTCCATCTGGATTCTGAACACCAACATACTTAATACCAGTTTAATTGTCACCATATTAAGAACTAGATAATATGAAAAGCAATTTAAATAGTGAAGTTTTATGATTAGATGCTAGTTACTGTTTTAATGAAAATTATTTATTTGAAGTATAAGATATTATAACATCTTATGAATTATGTACACAACAGATTAATATCTAACAGTTTTCAATGTTGTAACCTGCATATTTCCAGGTTTATTAATAAGTAATATTTTTAAGTATTCACTTGGGTATAGCATGAAGTAAAAGTGTTGAATAGATGCTGTGATTTCAGAATAATTTCTTTGAATCTCCCTGAGGTTCTCATGCTAGATACTTTGTCTTCAGAGTCCCCTAACAAAGAAAACTACAAAAAGATGTGTTCACTAGTGAATTCTACCACAGCATTAAAGTAGGTTGAATGCAAATGTACCATAAATTGTGCACTAAGTGGAATGTTAAAAACATTACCAAAAAACATCCTTTGCTGCAAGAGTTACTCTAAAATCAAAACTGAAAAGGGGCATAAGAAAAAACCTATAGACAAATTTTTATGATGGACTCATGCAACAATTCTTAATAAAATTGTGGCAAACTGAATTCAAGGACTCTTTACAAATATCATACACTGAGATCAAATTGTTTTCATTCTAGGGATGCACATGCACGCACAAGCACATATACACACACACACAAAACATATACACATAAGTAAAAAAATTTAAATTTAATCACCTTTGTATAAAGTAATAACAAACACTTCAAGAAAGAAACGAGCAGAAAAATTCCAACCTCTTGTTAAATCAGTCTTTCCCCATGTATTTCCATGCATTTTGTTTTTAGTGGAACAGCATTATAAGAGATTTAGTAATATTCTCCAAGTTGATTTGAGTTGGTATTAAGCTAGAAACTATGTCATGAGGTAGAGCAGAAATGATGAATGGGCAACTGAGAACACCAAATTTAAGTTTTTAAAGAGTTCAGATAAAAGAGAAATCTTCAGACTGTAGTGGACGAGGGAGGCTTTATCTCAGGGACACATGGCAACTGAATGTCAGCCAGCACTGAAATGTGTCCTCTCTGTGAGAGGTAAGAGAATTACCATAGAGATTGGTTTTATTTAACTTTCCTATTCTGGACTTGAAATACTAAAATAGGACACAGAATACATTTGGGATTATTTAATAATTTTATCAAAAATGAAAAGTAATAATTTGATATTTTGGGGTCATCCAAGTAATATAAGAATGCAATTAATTACATCTATATGCAAATATATTTAGTTTAACTGGAGATGAAAAAATGAGATTCTATTTTTTTACTAGTCCACTGAGTATTTATAATATTGAGCACAACTCTGAGGATAAACTGTAATGGAATTTGGAAGTAGTGACACCTGAGGGACAAGCTTTCCAGTGCCTTTTAACATAGGCTCCTTATAGTCTGCTCAAAATGTAGGAATTCTTTGCTAAGAAACATGCTTGTGTTTTTTAAATTTGTTTCAGTTGCTTACTATCTGGAGTCTTTGTTCTCCATACATATATTTATGTATGTTAATGCCATACATATATTTATGGATAGAACATTGACTTTATGTGCAAATTAATAATAAGGTAAACAGCAATTGAGGTCACCCTTACGTTGACCACTGGTCTCTACACAGATCTGGAGATCAACATCAAGTGTCTTCCTCAATTGTCTCTACCTTATTTCCTGATCCTTGGTATAGCGATTCTTTTTTATAGTCAACTTTCACAAACTTGGGTAGAAAGGATCTCAGCTGAGGAATTGCCCCCATCAGATTGGCATGTGGGCATGTCTGTGGAGTATTTTCTTGTTTTTTTAAATTTATTTATTTATTTATTTTATTTATTATTCCCCGTATAGTCCTGGCTGTCCTGGAACTCACTCTGTAAACCAGTCTGGCCTCAAACTCAGAAATCTTCCTGCCTCTGCCTCCCAAGTGCTGGGATTAAAGGTGTGTGCCACCACCGCCCAGCTGTTTTCTTGTTTATTAATTGATGTAGGTGGCCCCAACTCACTGTGGGCTGTATATCCCTAGGCAAGTTGGTCTGAGTTGTATAAATAACAAGTCTAGCAGAGAATATGTTGGTGGGGAAGACAGAGCAAGACAGCAGGCAGCATTCCTTCATGGTTTCTGACTCAAACTCCTACTTTGAGTCCCTGCCTTGGTTTCCCTCAATGATAGACTACAAGCTGTAAGTTGAAACAAATCCTTTTCCTCTAAATTATTTTTTGCTGTTTATCACATTAACAGAAAATAAACTAGAATACAAATTGGCCCTTATTGACCTGGAGCTCACTGACTAGGCTAGATTGGTTGATTAGTAGGCCTAAGACATCTTCCTGTCTGTGGCTCCAGAATGGTGGGATTATAGGTTGGTCCCGTTGTGCATACGTTTTCAAGTGGATTCTGGGGATGAAGAACAGATCCTCACTCATAAGTGGCAAGCATTTATTGATTGAGCCATCTCCTCAAGCTCCTTAGCCTGACAGACTCTGTCTTTTGGTTGGGCTGTTAAACCTGTGCATTTGATTTATGTATGTTTTCTTGCTTTTTATTCTCAATGTCTCATAAATTTTCCCTCTCTCTCTCTCTCTCTCTCTCTCTCCAGTGCTTTTTCTCAGTAGAACATTTTTTAATGTGGCATCTTAGTTGCTTTAATAAAATGTAAATATATTTTAAAATATCCTGTTAGTGATTTTTTCCAAATATCTCTTAATTTATCAAATTAATCCAGATACAAAAAATTTAAATTTTGTTGATATATAGATACTTTATTTTGTGCAATTCTATTGTCTCCTACTGAATTTTTACATGATTTTTGTTTACATATTAAATTTTACCATCTAAATATTTTATGCTAATTATTGCTTTAGGTAGTTTAATATGTCTTATGTTAAATGTAAAAATAAAAAAGATGTATTATATAGCTTTTAGTTAATATTTTAATGATCAGTTTTAAATCTTTTTATATCACCCTGTAGATTCCCAGTACTATCTGAGAGCCATTTTCTTACTTCTGTTATGTCAATCATGTGAATTGTATTCTGAATGTTATGGGTTAAAATATAATCTTTTGATATTACTTTATAGGATTGCTTTTTAAATGAGTTAAAATAACAAACAGATTGTTAGTCCACCACCCTCTGTTGGTTCTATGGCGAAGTCCATTGTTGGCTTTACTGTAGTTCCTTTCTGATTCTGGCTTTTGAGCCAATAGTTATCATTATCTGGTTGACTTCAAGATTTCTATGTACATTGAGATGAGATGTTTTTGTATTTATCTTGTTCAGAGCTAGTTAAAACTTTCTTGACATGTAGATTATTATTTTTCAGAGATCTATGACCTGCTGACTGAGATAACTGGGACTTACTTCATGAATTCAGATGATTAACAGACATCATTTTAATATGTTTCATCCCCCCTTTCTCTTTGTTTCTTTTTCTCTGCCTCTCTTTTTTCATCTATGTATTACAAGAATATATATACATACACAGAGGTGTGTATCCTTAATGATGTTTCAGACCTACACGTTTGTTATTCCTCCTTATTCTGCATTCTTTCTGATCTTTTGCTTATATAACTTTTGTTAATTATCTGTCTTCAAACTTCACCATTCTTTTGTATTTTTTTTTTACATTTTTTATTGGATATTTTCTTTATTTATCTTTTAAATGTTATCCCCTTTCCCAGTTCCCCTCCTCCGGGAAACCCCTATGCCATCCCTCTTCCCCCTACTTCTATGAGGGTGTTCCCCTTTCTAAGAAGGACCAAAGCACCCACACTTTTGTTTTCCTTCATCTTGAGCTTCATGTGGTCTGTGAATTATATCTTGGAATGTATTCTGAACTTTTGGGCTAATATCCACTTATCAGTGAGTTCACACCATGTGTGTTCTTTTATGATTGTTTTACATCACTCAGGATGATATTTTTCTAGTTCCAGCCATTTGCCTAAGAATTTCATAAATTCATCGTTTTTAATAGCTGATTAGTACTCCACTGTGTAAATGTATCACATTTTCTGTATCCATTCCTCTGTTGAAGTACATCTGGGTTCTTTGCAGCTTCTGGCTATTATAAATAAGGTTGCTATAAACATAGTGGAGCATGTGTCCTTATTACATGGTAGAGCATCTTCTGGGTATATGCCCAGGAGTGATATAGCTGGGTACTCAGGTAGTACTATGTCCAATTTCCTGAGGAACCACCAGACTGATTTCCAGAGTGGTTGTACCAGCTTGCATGGACAGACATACTTTTCCCACAGACAGACATACCTGCCCCACATGTATGGCCCATACAATCACTCTGGTGAACTCAGCCACTGTTTCACAGCACTTGATAGCTTGCTGGTGGCTATGGACAGGAGGCATGACTCGGCCCACACATGGCTCCTATCATAAGGCAGAGAAGGTGGACTGAGGCTGAAAAGCCTGGACCTTAATTACCCTATGGATCTCCCTCTGCCTTGTCTGGCCCTGTTGCCTGGATGGAGTCCTTCCCACAACAGGTAGGGGAACTGCTTAAGGAACCCAAGGGCAAATTAACAAACCCAATCTCTTTGTCAATGAAATGAAGGAACTGGGAAGAACAGACAGAAGGGCCCAGCTAGTTGTGTGAGATCTCTGGCCACAAGGGCTACTAGGTAGGCCACTACTGGATGCTCCACGTGGAAGTGGTAGAGGCCTTCCTCTTCCACGTACACGCTCCGAGTCGCACTCATCAGCACCTGTACCCCTAACAGGGCCTCCAATGGGCTAGGCTGAGGATTGTCACTCTACCATACAACCATCTCCCAGGAAGTGGAATCATACTTTTAGTAGAGGAGTCCACAACTCAGGTCAGAGCACCCCCTTGTCTATGACAGGGAACTCTATGGTTCCATCAGGGAGCTCTCCATCCCCCAGGAGTGACCAACACAACCCAGGTCAGGAAACTCCATATTCTCAGATTCTTATCAGATAGTCTCACAGGTTGGGTCGAGGCACCATGTCCCCTGAGTGGACCATACCCTGAAACAATAAATCTGCTCCAGTTGGAGGCTGCCATGCTTTGGCTGCGGTCCAAGAATCTCCCTCATGTTCTTGAAGGTCTAGAGGTCTTGGAAACCAATTATCAGGCAGCATCTCTTCCTCAGTGCTGTACCCTGGTCCCTTCACTCTGGTCCCTTCACCTGGGCCCTTCACCCTGGTCCCTTCACCTGGTCTCTTCACCTGGTCCCTTCACCTGCTCCCTTCACCCTGGTC
>NW_022196896.1:92031230-92073651 GCF_008632895.1 Mastomys coucha
GGTCCCTTCACCCTGGTCTCTTCACCTTGTCCCTTCACCTGATCCCTTCACCCTGGTCCCTTCACCTGATCCCTTCACCCTGGTCTCTTCACCTGGTCCCTTCACCTGGTCCCTTCACCCTGGTCCATTCACCCTGGTCCATTCACCCTGGTCCATTCACCCTGGTCCCTTCTCCTGGCCTCCATAAGGCCTATCTTTGACATCTCTGCATGACTGTCCCACTAAGCAGCTGGGATCCCAGTCTAGGCAAGTAAGAGGAGTACAGAAGTGGGTGGCCAGAGCCCATCTGCAGGCCTGTTGTAAGCTCCAGTCCTGGACAATGCCCAAAGGAGGCAGAAGCAATACCATGTCTGCATACTGAGTTGTCCTTTGAATATATAGCCACGTGCTGGCTTTAATGAAAATAGCTCCCATAGGCTCATGTATTTGAATATAACCAGGGAGTTGCACTACTTGGAGGTATCGGGAGGTGTGGCCTTGTTAAAGTACATTGGCCTTGTTGGAGGAAGTGTGTCA
Source organism: Mastomys coucha (assembly GCF_008632895.1). NCBI lineage: Eukaryota > Metazoa > Chordata > Mammalia > Rodentia > Muridae > Mastomys > Mastomys coucha. Next base: position 92,031,747 of record NW_022196896.1, read on the forward strand.
CTGTCGGTGAGCTTTGACCTTTCAAGGATCCAAACTAGGTCAGTGGATATACAACTTTACACTGCCTCCAATAGTGTATAAGGGTTCCTTCCTTCCGATAGCTTCACTAGCAAATTTAAAATCTGTAGTGTTTTTAATCAACATATTAGGATGAGGTGATCTCTAAATAAAATATTTATATACTTTTATCTGTTGACTTATGAGATTTAGTACTTTTTTGCATCCTTTCTGATCATTTCTATGTACTTTTTGATGAAAGGTGTAGTTTTATTAACCATTCTAATTAATCAATCAATTAATTAGTTAATTTTGCTGTTGAATTTTTGGAATTGCATACATATCCTGGACATTAAGCTTTTTACAAATATTTTCTCTAGTTCTCTGCCTTGTTTCTATTATTTTCAGTGCTTCTTGGCCTGTGCAATGTTTAATTTGATACTATTCCATTTGTCTAAGTTTGATTCTTCTTCCAGTGTTTTGGGAGCTCTGTCCAAAAACTGTTTCTCCATTTCATTGTCTTGGATAAATTCCTGTATGTTATATTCTACTAGTTTTATTGCTTTCAACGTTACCTATATGTTCCTAATCCATTTTAACTTGATTTCTATAATTGGTGAGGAATAGGAATCTAGATTAATTCTTTTTGTCTGTTTATAATCAATATTTTTGTAAAAAGAAAAACTAAGAAAATTTGTATTAGATTTTAAATGTTTGTTAGAAGTTATCAATGGACTCAGCTGGTTCTGGGTTTATTTTTGATGGGGGCTATTTTAAAATATTTTTTGAGATTACAGCATAATTACATCATTTCTCCCTTCCCTTTCCATCCTCATATACTCCCATATATCCCTGCTTGCCCCTTTTCCAATTCATGGACTCTTTTTTCATTAGTCATTATATATATATATATATATATATATATATATATATATATATATATATATATATATATGTAAATATATCCCCAAATACATAAGTAAAATCTGAGCTGTCTGGATATTGTTACTTTGTTTTACTTATATGAATCTTCTCAAGGCTGGATATTTGTTTATGGACAACTAGTTGGTATGTTCTTCCCTAGGGAAAATTATTTCCCCTGTCCTCAACATTTCTTAGTTGCCCATAGTTCTTTATGTAAAAACATGTGTATATTTGTGTGTTTGAGTGGATATGTACACATGAGTACAGTTTCCCATGAATAACAGCCACATCATATTCCTCGGAGCTATCATTGCAGGTAATTGTTACAGTTGATGTGGGAGCTTGGAATCAAAAGATTTTTCTGAAATAATAGTACATGCGCTTAATCACAGACCATATCTCCAACCCCTGATGGGAGACTTTTTTATTGATTTAATTTCATTATATGTTATTGGGTTTCCAATATTCTTGACCTTAAATGAGATATTTACTTTGTGGTTAGGTGATGGAGAGGGTGATAAAAGCAGCAAGAGGAAACATATGTCTCCTTCATTCTGCTCGACAGACCAAGAACTTCAACAACATTGACAGAAGGCACAATAAAAAGATGCTGGTGACCTGTGCTCCTAAGTTAAATCTATAGTCCTAAATTGTACCAAGACCAACAAATCTCTGTGTTTTGGTTGTTCCTACTCAAAGTAAAACATGCATAGTGGATAAAGTTACTACTCTATGAATCAGGGAGATAGTGATAGAAGCAAGCCATGACTCAAATGATACCAACTCTGTATTCTAAGATTTTGAAGATTCTTCTTAGTAAATAGAACTCCACTTGTATGACACTGGAACAGATGCAAAAACCTTTAAATGTTTGTTTCTATGATAGTTTGGTTTTAATTATCAACTGGATACAACCAGGATCACCTGGGATAGAAATCTCAGTGAGGAATATATAGGTTAGGATTGCATGTGAGGGATTTTTTTTTACTTGGGTTAACTGAGATGGCAAGACACACCCAACAGCACTTTTGATAGACTCAGCTTTAGTCTGGATGAAGAATAAGTGAGTTGAGATCTTTCTTATCTGCATTAATTCACTGTATTTTAAGTGTCATGGTTTGAATAAGAATGGCATCCATAGACTCAAATATAATTTGATAATTTGGTCCCTGATTGGTAGTACTGTTGGGGAAGGTGCATCACTAAGGCTGGGCTTTGAGTTTCAAGAGCCCGTGTAATTCTCAGTAACTGCGAGAATTATATCTCATCCATAGGCATTAGACAAATTTATGAGACAAAAAGAATATGAGACAAAAATAATCTTTCTCTCTCCCTCTCTCTCTCTCTCTCTCTCTCTCTCTCTCTCTCTCTCTCTCTCTCTCTCTCTCTTTCTCTCTCCATCTTTCTAATGCCTATAAATCATATATAATTTCTCAGGTCCTGCCCCACCACCATGCCTATATATTTTCTGACATAAGGCTCATTGACTTTACTAATCTCTGGAACCATAAGTCCCAAATTAAATGTTTTCATTTATAGGTCGACTTGGTCATAGTGTTTTATCATACCAATAGAAAAATTGCTAAGACATTGAGCTTTAGTGTGGAAATAATGTGGTTGGCTTCAAGTTCCTGCTATGAATTCTTGCAATGATGAACCATAACCTGGAATTGTGAGTCAAATAAGTCTTTTCTCTATTGAATTGCTTTTGTAGGAGAATTTTGTCATAGCAACAGGAAACAAAGCTAGGATAGTTTCTTCAGTTTTATCCTGGCTAGAAGGCACAACCTAACATGCTAATGTGGTTTGGGTCCAAGAGAGATGTTCTTCAGGCTTTCAGACTCCCACCTTCTCCTTGTCTCTTCAAATGGCAGCAAAGACTGATGGCTGTCTTGTCTAGCTTTATGAGGGCATTAGTACCATACTAAAGAACTCTACACTGTTATTATTTTAGAGTATTAGTACCATACTAAAGAACTCTACACTGTTATTATTTTAGAGTATTAGTACCATACTACAGAACTCTACACTGTTATTATTTTAGAGTATTAGTACCATACTAAAGAACTCTACACTGTTATTATTTTAGGGTATTAGTACCATACTAAAGAACTCTATTATTTATATACATTCATGAAAACCTCACAATTGTGAAAAATGTTCATGAAGTATGGAACCTAAGAGTCACCTATACTAATCAAGAGAGTAACAAACAACAATAATAAAATGGTAACCTGCATCCTGCTTTTTTATGATTAATTGTGCTACAAGTGTTTTACAGACACTTTATTTTTTATTATGAGCAGAAATGTAGGTATTATTACCTCTGAGATACAAATGGGAAGCTCCAAGAATTTACATGTCAGATACATAAATCTTTTACAAAGCTTTCTCTTCTTTGATAAATTACTTCCAGTCCCATGTCTTACTTATCAATCTCTCATTTATATAAGTATTTATGTAAGTATTACTATCATACGATATGTTCTGAAAATGATTTGACCAATTGTTTTACATTACTATGTGGAGTCAGTCCTGATACTCCAAAACATTTTAAAACCAGTTGTTTTGGAATGTCCATGCCCACATGGCCTGTGCAATGGAAAAACTCTATGTGCACTGAATGAGATGAAATGATATCCATTTGTATAACTGACACCTAGAGAGAGAGAGAAAATCTGATAAGATCATTTTTGCTTTTGGCTTCCACTTGACAAATGTTCTTGGACTTACTCAAGCTGAGGTACAACTCTGACTTTCCAAGTAAGAAACCTTCCTAACTGACTTTGACATCAAACTCTTATCCTTTCTACAAAGATATTTTACTACCTAATATTTGCCACAAGTAAGCACGTAATTCTAAATTATTTACTTTTAGCCAATACAAATAAGACTAATTTAAATTAATATTTGTATATTTCTAAAGTATGAGTTTTATGATAAACTACTAAGAGGTTGCCTAAAATTCTTTTAAAATAAGCACTTATATTTGGACCAAAAATATGTTACTGTTTGTTTGTTTGTCTGTTTACTTGGTTTTTTTTTTTTTTGTTTCTTTGTTTGCCATACTAGCTGGTCTTACCTTACAACTTATAGAAACAGACTAGAATTTCAAATACCTTATATTGATGTCACTGAAAATGTCATGCTTTTCAAAACCAAGCAATAAATTTCATATTAGCTTAAATATACTGCTTATTCAAGATATTCATAGTTGTTGAATTAGGTGTAGGGCTAAACATTTATAGAATTCTTTTCCAGTGGAACATTTGTACCACAAATAATCAGATGTTTCTTGTTCTCACAACCTCTCTAGCAGTTTGATGAGGTGAAGGTGGAGGGCATTCATACCACAAATAATTAGGCATTCCTTTTTCCTTGATTAGGTAGAGATGTTTGTGTAATTTAGTCATATTTTTAACAATATTGTTTTTCTCCTTTTTAATACTTCCAACACTCTAGTTAAAAAAATTAAACCTGTTTCAAGAAAAGTTTTTTAAAATTACTGACAATCTAGTTGTATGAGATTGAAATTCAATGGATAATTAAAAAAAAAAAACTTTTTGAAGCATCTGTTGCCACCTTCACACTGTGATATACATTTAACACCGGGGCAGAGGCTATCACAGACCTTCCAAAATAACTCAGAAACATCACCAAGTAGAGTTTTACAGGCACTTTCATGACTAACTCTTTTCTGTGATTGTTGCCTACAGAGCACTCTTGTATGTGTGATTTCAAAGCAATCTTATTTTCCCCTTCCCATCACAACCAACCATGTCCCAGTCTTCAGAATCAAGGCATGTTTTATGCTTTCCTTGGGGACATACAAGTAAGACTTACTTGTCTATATACTTGTCAAAATTTCATCACGATAGTGGTTTGTGAATTATATACATCATAGCATAATTCCTTTGTTAAAAATAAGTAATTTTGTACAGTGTCAGCATTTCTCAGTTTTTTTGGTAAGCAGCCAAATGGCATAGATATATGCTGTACTCAGCTCGCACCATAGAAGCTTCAGTTTTTGCAGCAGATAGGGACTATTATAAAGAAGTACAACTGGTCACCTTGGAGAGAATAAGTAAACACAAGGTACCCAGCAACAAATGGAATATCTGTAACTCAAGCCCATTACCTGAGGTTCAGGGAACATCATGAGAAAGGGCGCAGAAGGATTGTAAGTGCCAGAGAACCAAGACATTGCAGCCAGATAGGTGTCTTCTGTGGATAGCAGGATGTGATGCTCATGATCTCTCCAATTTAATGGTTGCCTGCCAAGACCTGTAGAGGTGCAAACATGGAAAGGCGAAAGTTTACAAGGTCCCATGTGGAGTTAACTAGCTACAGACAATCTGTGGCTGCCCAGGAAGGGAGGACGGTTTTCTTGAGCGACAAGCTCCCTAGTAGCTTTCCCAAACTCGGGTGGTTAGCTTAAACCCATGTACACATGGAGAAAACTAATTGGACTCTGTATAGTGTGTGTGTGTGTCTGTGTGTGTGTGTGTGTGTGTGTGTGAAATGACATATAATATATTCTAATATATGTATGCACATATATATTAGAAGAGGTTATATGTTTTGGAGGATGATATGTGTAGAAGGACTTGAGGATAGTTTGAATGGGGAGAAGTTGTTATAGTCCTATAAATATGGTGTACTTAGGCATGAAATTCTCAACAAAAAAATAAATAAAATTAACTTAAAAATCAAAATCCAGTAGAATAAATATGGGGCAAAAAGTTTGGACCAGGTTCTCTTTAATCTTCCTATATGATCCTATTAAGCTGTAAGGTGGGTTACGCCACCCCTTATTTCCTTTTCTTACTCAACATATTCATATAAGGCCCATATAAGCCAGCCATATTCATATATTGCAAAGGGAGTTCAGAGATAATAGCAAAAGGGACTGCTTCCTTGTAAGACAATTCAGGTAAAGTGACACAAGGTATTTATTTTCTTAGTTCAAGCTAAGTACCCAAAGAGTTCTGTAATTATAAGATCACGAATTTTCCTAGTTGTTACTAGTTGCAACATAATATTGAATATAATACCCTATTCAAATAAAAACATTTGCCTCTTCTTTACACATAGACACACACACATGCACACACACACACACACACACATGCACACACACACACACACACACACATGCATGCACTACATATGCTTATATATTAATGAATACGTATTCTTGGTTCACTCAGTGCATGCCATGATTTCAAGCAATAGAGCCAACTATTGACCTTATGTGAACAAATAAATGTGATTTTCAGTCTATATTTGACAGTGTAGTTGTGCATGGGTGCAGTGTTGTAGAGCAGATACCTTCAAAGAAACTGGTTAGTTAATAGAAACCACCATCGCAAAACTTGCAACACAAATACTTTCACGAGGTAGGTAACAGAAATATAGGACAATGATCTACAATTTCATTGCCTTTTATACTAAATGACAATTCATTTAAAACACAAATCTGTGCAACACTTACATATATATCATGTTTGGAAACTTTTTTTTTAAAGAAATGACTTTTTGAAAACAAAATATTGCCTATTTCCTCTTCTCAATAATACTAGAAGCTATGTGTGGAGCTGAATTCCTCCAACTTAGCTTTCCTATCAGAATTGAGGTAGATGGTTTTCTCTGGTAGGTTTGTCTCTGATAGCATGTCTTTGGCTTGCAACTTTTCGAAGACAAACATTTTATCAGGATGGGGTCCTGGTTATGTCTATGTGCAAGGATTCCTAGGTGTGTAAAATATGCACTGGTTACTCACACATAAACCAGAGTATTTTATTTTACCTAAGGATGTCTTCAGATATATTTTTTCACATAGGAGCTATAAATACTTACATCTGCATACAATGACTGAGAGTAAATGCTGTTTTGTTTTTTTTTTATCAGTGTGCTTTCTATAATGTTTGGCATGAGGAAACTCCTCAAAGTTGACAAATAAGTAGATATGTGAGTCATCCACATATTGGAAGACGTTTTAGTGAGACTGTGGCTGTTGCCATGGAAATTCTAGCAGCAGATTTCAAGTATTAGAAATTAATTACTCTTAATTTAAAAGCTGGTAATAAAGCAGCAACATCTCAGCTAATGCATATTTCCAGAAATGAAGTAACATCTTATATTTAATTGGAAAGGCCTAAAACTTAGAACAAAACCAGAAAGTCTAAAAACTTATAACAGTATAATTATAATATATTTGTTATTGATTAGTAAGAAATTTCCTTTAAGTGAAACATTTGATGTCTCCAGAATGCAGAAAACCAAAGCATGCAAAATTAGTATAAGAGCTTTGTTTCTTCTTCCTTTTTATTTCCAAAAGCTAAGCTTCTTGCTTTAGAGAGTGAAGAATTCCTCTGTCCTTGCAGGACATTACTTGTTTCTCTTGTTTGCTAGCAATTTGCTATTCTCTGAAAGCTGTGCAGGGAGCATACCTTAACAAATTCATGATCTTTGACCACATTTGGCTTAAAAAATTAAACATCAAAATAATAAAAATTTAAAATTTCCCCAAGTCACCCATATTTACATAAAATTAATACTCTTTGGGATATCTTAGTAAAGTGATTAAGTATTTCTTCCATCTTATCTACCATGTGAATTTTTCTAAGCAGAGTCATAAATTTTACACATCCACTGAAGGCATCTAACAAGTCAATAAACACTTCAATAAAATCAGTTTGGTAATTTAAGTATAAATTTACATATTGAGTTTTATTTCCCTCCTTTAAATCAAAATAGTTGCAGAATACCAGCAGGCAAATGTGTGATACTACTATAGGATGTTCTGTTTTTGCCATTGCTACTATGACAACTGTTAGCAACTTATGTCTTTCTAGAATTGCTTACAATCCTCGGGAGGGTTAAGGAATTATTGTAAAAACTCCCAGAGAAACCTTGGGGAGGATTCTTCCAATTATATCCATGTAGAACTTAGGGATTAAAGTCAAGCCTGTTAAATTGTAAGAAAACATGGAAAAATGGAAGGTAGGAAGAAAGGAAAGAAAGGAAAGAAAAGAAAGAAAGGAAGAAAGAAAGAAAGAAAAAAAGAAAGGAAGAAAGAAAGAAAGAAAGAAAGGGAAAAAGAAAAGAAGGAAGGAAGGAAGAGAGAAACAGCAGGCTTTACTAGTTCATTAAACAGCAATGCACTACAAGAATTCCATTAAAAGATGGCCTTTGTTCATTCCTGACTACCCATGTGGCTAAGTGAAGACTTGTGTGTGTCTTTAAACCCAAAGCTTCCCAAATAAAATTTTAAGAGAGAGAGAGAACATATAAAGTTAGATGGATAGGGAGCATTATGGATGGCTTAGGTACACCATGTTGGTGCTGGAAACCTAACCTTGGTCATTTGAAGAGCACCAAGTGCTCCTCAATGCTAATCTATCTTTCCAGTCCCAATGAATCTCTTTGAATAGATTATTTCATGTAAATAATCTTTCATATTTTTCACTTTTAAATGTATTTTGAAATACATAAACATATCAAAAATTGCATTATACCTTGTAAATGTACACACTTGTTGCCAATTAATAAAATTTAGAAAATTTCAACTCTTCTGTTTTGGCCCCTTTAGTGAGAAAATGCAAAATCCAGATGCTTCTCAACCAAAGCATGGATACACAAAATGTGGTTCATTTACACAGTGGAATACTATTCCGCTATCAAAAAAGAGTATATCGTGAATTTTGCAGGCAAATGGATGGAACTAGTACTTGTCATCCTGAGTGAGGTAACTCAGATCTAAAAGGACATACATGGTATGTCCACACTGATTAGTGGATATTAGCCATAAAGTACAGGATACCTAGGATACAATGCATAGAACATAATAAGTGTAATAAACAGAGAGGCCAAGTGAGGGTGCTTCAATCCCATCTAGAAGGAGGAAAAAAATAATCATGGGAGGCAGAGGGAAGGAGGGATCTGGGTGGAAGAAGAGGGAAGGGAATAGGATCATGTATGGGGGAGAGGCAGAAGAGAAGCCCAGAAGTCAGGAGAATGAATGGAAATAGGCAGCCTTGGGGGGGAAGGAGGTGAGGGGACCCTCTAGAAAGTACCAGAGACCTAGGAGGTAACAGACTCTCAGGACTCAATGGGGGCGAACTTAGCCAAAATGCCCAACAATGGGGAGAGAGAACTCGAAGAGTCCACCTTCAGTAGATAGACAGGACCTCAATTGAAGGGATGGGGTTACTAATATACAGTCAAAATTTCTGACCTAGAATTATTCCTGTGTAAAAGACCTGCAGGGACAAAAATGGAGAAGAAAGGCAGGCCAGTGACTGGCCCAACTTGGGCTCCATCTCATGAGAGGGCACCAAGGCCTGACAGTATTACTGATGCTGGGATGTGCTTATAGACAGGAGCCTGGCATAGCAGTTCTCTGTGAGTTCCTACCAGCAGCTGACTTAGACAGAAGCAGATATTTACACCCAACCATTGAACTCAATTTGGGAACCCATATGGTTGAATTAGGAGAAGGATTGAAGAAGCTGAAGGGGAGAGCTTCAGGAAGCTCTCCCCTTCATAGGAAGACCAGCAGCCTCAACTTATCCAGACCTCAGGGAGCCCCCAACCAGGAGCATGCATGGGCCAGTCTGAGGCCTCTGGCAAAAATATAGCAGAGGATTGTCTGGTCAGGCTTTAGTGGGAAAAGATGCCCTTAATCCTCAAGAAACTTGAGGCTTCAGGGAAGAGGGAGGTCTGCTGGGAGTAGAGTGCCCTTTCTTAGGCAAGGGGAAGGAGGAATGGGATGAGGAACTGTGGGAGGGGGGACTGAGAGGGATATCAACTATAATATAAATAAATAAAATAATGAAAATTGGAAAAAAAATTGAACATAAGAAAATGTTTCTGGTATCTGTGTTTTGAATAAAAGTATGACAGAATACTCCAGATTAAAAGTCCAGGTATTAGCTGGGCAGTGGTGGCACACATCTTTAATCCTAGCACTTGGGAGGCCAAAGCAGGTGGATCTCTGTGACGTCGCCTTGGTCTAGAGATCAAGTTCCAGGACAGCCAGGGCCACACAGAGAAATCCTATCTTGACAAAGCCAAAACACAAGCAAGCAAGCAAGCAAACAAACAAACAAATTCCAGGCATCATACATTTCTCAAACAACAAGTTGAAGGAGTTCCCAGACTAATTTCAAGTGAACCATTCTTTTTTTTTCTTTTATCTGCTCATCTAATATACAAGCTTCTTAAAAAATGTATTGTTTCACTTAGATATTAAAACATCACATTCGAATTCAATAAAATTTAACCCAAATGTGGCATGAATCTTAACTCATTGAAACAGCTATGATTGTCACCTCTTGTAATAATGTAGATTACCTTATTATAATCAGTTTTGTTTTTACCACCACCAACAGTAATGTGTTTCCTCATGCTGCACACGAATCAGATAGCAGAGAGAAAGTGATATAAACATATCTTTCCAGTCCAAGTTAATCCCTTCTTATCGATTACTTCACGGCAACTAGTTAGGCTGGAAAGATGGAGCAGCAGCACATCAAATAATCTTTTCAGGTTATAGGACTTCTCTGTCCTAGGAAATAATCAGGTGTTGGATAAGACTTGTAAGTCCCATATACAAATGTCTTACCAGGAATTATGGGAATGATTTATTAATTATCCATGTAAAATTTTCTTTTCTGACATGCTTCTAAAACATTGGGTTGATGTGAGGCAATTAATAATAATAATAATAATAATAATAATAATAATAATAAATGATAATGATAAAAATACATTTTAGTGCCAGCATCAGTTAAGAGAAATGATTTTTTTCTTTTATTGACCAAAGGGAATTCTAAGTCTGAAGTGTTTGCCCAAGTTTGATTATCTGCTCAGCTTGACAAATTCGTACATGTCATTCATAAAAGAGCTGAGATGTTTGTACAAAATATCCAGCCAATTCCCCCTTCCCCAGTGTCACTTACTTTATACACACAAAAGTATTGCACATATCATTGTGGAATTTAGTAAGCTGTCCATGAAGAATTAGAGCTATCTGAAGTGTTTTTCTAAGGAACTTCCAAACTCATAATGTCTAAATAAAAATTATCAGAACATCATTCATGGAGGCATTTTCAGTTGAGAATAATACATTGGAGTTATCCATATGTGGCATACATAGATTAAACAGATTTGTATATGTGCACTCCCTACACACAAAATCCCATTGTTGCAAATATTACAATGGCATCATGAAGTTTTCTAACATAATTTGGAAATTCATAGCATATAACCTAGTGTAATCATTGAACTTCTGCTTAACAAAATTCTTCTAATAGCACATTGTATATTCTACCACTCAGAAATATAACCTTCTGTGTTTTGTAGTATATTGTTTAAGTTAAAAGTTCAAAATACCAACCAAAGAAATTGCTATCGAATGTTGGATGTTATTTTTTTAGATGCTTCATAAGGGAAAACTTAGATGTATTTCTTTCCTGATTTCCATATAGCACAAGTTAACTGTGATGGTTACTGTTGACATTAGATATTTACTTTTCATATACTAGGAAGTGCTCAGTAATTATAACTAGAGTACCAATTTATTATCTTGGCCAAAGTGAAAATTTCACGCAAACAAGAAAGATACATCACTGTAAGTATCAACAGGGTATGATAGTTCCAGTATGCTGGGTTCCTGATAAACCAAGGCTAGTGGGAAGATTTATAATCAATAGGCTGCTGTTGACCTTAGCATGTAGAATGAGGGAAAAAGTGATTTTCTTTCACAAGTTAACAAAATTCAGAGTGATGTCATGAAGTTCTGTGTGTAGTCAAGATGAAGACTGCCCAATAGCTTTTCTGCAGAATGTCAGCAAGCCAACCTCCAAAGATTGAGCCAGATGTCCAGCACAGACATGACTGAAGGCCAATGGGTCTTAAGTCCTATTCATTCCTTTGGAACATTGAATTACAATTGGAGATCAGAAAATGATGCCTCAGAGACTGTTGCTTTGCTACTGCTGCTGCTGCTGCTGCTAGTCATGGCAATTGATGATGATGATGATGATGATGATGATGATGATGATGATGATGATGATGATACTAAGAAGTCTCAGAATCAAGGTTTCTTCACATTTCCTTTGTTTCCCTTACTCTCAATACAAGGAAGGGATTATTTTATATCATCTCACATCATCTGGCCAGATTAATTCAAAATAGGAATACAATCACCTTCAGCATTTGTGACAGGCTTTTACTGGTGTGTTAAAAATCAACCAGTACAGTGGAGCAATTTATTTTAGTTCCTAGTTTTAGAGGTGCAGTCTGTGATTGGTCGGTTCCATTGCTTTTGGATCTGTCATAAGGTGGAACATCACATCAGAGGGACTATATGGCAGAGAAAGGTGACTCTGAGGGAGAAGAGGGAGACCTCAGGTTCCCATTATCCTTGTTACAGGCATGTTTCTATGAATCCATTTTTCCTTCAGTATGACTGTTCCATTTCCTGAAGATTGCACTATCTTCCAAATGTGCCACCAGCTTTGTCTATACTAGCCCTTGAACACACAAGCCTTTGGTGGACAAGAATATACAAATGATAACATTCTTTTTACTGAAATGCCATTAACCATGGAAAAATATCAACAGCATGGTAAGAAACACTGAAATATGTTGATACACCTCGACAGACTTTTTTGCCACACATTGACTTTAATTTCTGTCCCAAAGATAATTATTTCTATCCATTGCTTGTTCTGTGGATTCACTGGATATTGTTCTGCTCTGAGCCTATTACAATCCTTTAAAAAGCACTTAATAACCTTCTAAAATATCTTCATTCTCTGTTGTTAATGGAAAGTAAGTATACAAGCTTCTGAGTCATTCTGGGATAGTAATTATCCTATGTGTTTCTCTATCTGCATCCAAGAAACTTGATATCTTTTCTCTGTTTAACTGTCTGTTAGTTTTCCATCACCATGACAAAATACCAGGCATAATTAACTTAACAACATGGAAGGTTTATTTTGGCCTATTTCAATTTCATGGTCAGTTATCCTGTTGCTTTTGGGTCTGTGGCAGGGTAGTTGATCATGGGAAAACATGAGGACATGGGAAAGCAGAGCAGAAGTCTGATCAGTTTATGGTAGCCAGAAACAAGATTTAAAACAATAACAAAAAAAAAAAACCTGTAGGAGGTCATTGAACTCATAATTCTTGTATGAGCTAATAGCACTCTGTTGGGGCCCCAAATCCCCTGGCATCTCAGTCTCCATCTTCTCCCTGGGCCATCATCTATTAACTAACACTCTTTTGTTTCTTCCACTATCTTGATTCCATTCCTGCAATTGACTCTGGACATTTTATGATGAGGGGCTTGCCGGACACCTTACAATGAGGACATTGCTTTTTAGACTTTTCACAATGAGGACACTCCTTTCTGGATATTTTAAGATGTGGACATTCCACTCATGCTAATGTGTAACCAAGCAATAATACCAGTTTGGCTTGTGCACCTGGGCAATTACCTTTATAGTCTATAGCTTTAAAAGCCCCTTGTTTCCCTAGAGTGAATTGAGACTTGATCAAAATTTTGTCTTGTCTCCTTCTTTCCCGTCTCCTGATCCCAAATTTGTCATTGTTCTCCCCTTCTCTCGAGAACCTTGTTGTTTAAGTCCTGCAGGTCGGGTCAGCCTTCCACTAGGCTTCCTTTCTCAGAGGCTACATCATCTTTCAGTATCACTAGGATGAGGATGAGGCTTGTAATGTATAGGAATTTAGGGGACAGTGCCAATCAAAACAATAGCAATCTATTTCTTGTTAGTTTGTTCCTGTGAATCTTCCTTGGTGTGTATGGGATCCCACTGTTCTTTCTATGCATGAAACAGTGCATTAAATGTAAATTACAAATACTAACAAAACCACATAAAACAACATTTTTTCATGAGTATAAATAACCCATGAAATATACATATAAGGGTATAAGAAAGCCTCAAAAGAATAATTAGGTTAAGTTAAAAATATATTTAACAAATGCCGTATCACCAAAACAGAAGACCTAATGTTTTCTATTAAACTCTAAATTAAATTGCATGTAAGTAGAGCCTTTCAGAAGTAATTACTGTATAGAAATTAGTAGCTACTGTTACCTTAAAGAAATGGCACATACATGCATATCTTATTATACAGCCATGGATAAGGAAATAAGCATAAAATGAGAATAAAAGGAAAGCAGATTGAGGCCAAAACTTCAGTAAAATTGACTCAAAGTTCTGTAGTTTGTAATCATGGGTAGATTTTGATGTTTGGAAGTATCCTGGTTGGGAGTGTGTTGTTAAAATCTGTCTGGGGTGCCTCCAAGCATGGATTTTTCTCTGCAATCTGAGTGGAAACTCCCGTGTTGGCTAAGAAATGTGTAAACTACTCTTGATGTGGAACTTTATGGCTGAGTTGTCAAGGCTTATACAGGAATGAAGAGTTATGCTGGCCAGAAGTGCTCTCCACATTCAGCAGATTCAGGGTTTTATATTACTATGAGTAGAATTAGAAAAGCATTCTTAACAAACCAAAGAGCAAGCATGGGCTGGACCTAGGACCCCTACACACAGGTAGAGCAGATTTGCAGCTAGGTGTTCATGCTGGTTCCCCAACAAGGAGAGCAGGGGCTGTCCCTGATGGTGTTGCCTGCCTGTGGATTCCCATTCCCCTAACTAGGCCTCCGTGCTTGGCCTCAGTGGGAGAGGAAGTACCTAGTCCTGCAGTGACTTGATGTGTGAGGGAGAGGTGAAACTCAGGGGAGAGGCTCCCCCTTCTTAGGGGAAAGAGGGACAACAGGGGGATAGAGGAAGGAGGGTCGAGGTATGGAACTGGGAGGAGAAGAGGGGCTGTGATCAGGATGTTAAGAGATAAATAAATTAATGAAAAAGGAAGGAAGGAACGAACGAACGAACGAACGAACGAATGAACAAACGAACGTGCTAATGAAGGCAAGCATATAGTTAACGGTTTTTCTGAAGAGTGAATGTGCTGATGACTTTTTAAAAATGGAAGCTTGATACTTAACTGAAACTTGATTCGCTGGAATTGTGGGCATGCCTATTGGAAAGAACCTGTTTTTAACTGGCTGGGAGCTGGTGCTGTTGTGTTTGTTTGAAAAACTGAGCACACTAACTTGAATTGCCTCAGTAGTTGAGAACACTTGTTGCTGTTGCAGAAGACCTGGATTTGGTTCCCGGCACCAAGAAGGTAACTCAAAGCCATGTTACTCCATTTGCAAGGGATCCAGTGTAATCTTGTGACCTCCAATGATATGAGGCACATACATGGAGGTAAAACAATCATATATATTAATTAAATAAATAAATCTAAGAAGAGCCATTGTTCAAAGGTGCAGAATGGTGAATGTAGCCAGTTGCTGCTCTGACTATCATAGAGACATGGCATGTATATTATCACAGAAGTTTCTAGTGAACAATGATCCATGTAGAGAGTTGCCTAGATTCCAGTGTCATTCATTCTTCACATTACTGACTTGCTCAGAACTATTTTGTAGTCAGCGTTGTCTACTTCCACCAAGTATTATTTCACATCCAACACAACTATCTTTTTAAATGTTATGATTGACATTGTGTTGGATATTATAAGCTTGGCCAATCTATGATGAATTCCTTTGTTATTTTTTCTTAATGATCAATGAGCCTAGATCTATTTTTCCTTTGTTCCTGTAAGGTGACATATCCAAATTGTATGTGTTTTTATCCCATACATAGTTAAAAATAAAAACTTGTACCAGCTATCCCTGAGCACTGTATGCACAGGAAAATCGAGGAGGACGGCTGTGCTCACTTCTGCCTGTCCTATTTTTCATAGTAATAAGTATACTCTTCAGCTGTTTAAAGGTGACAATGAATATTTGATTCGGCTCTTTGTGGTTTGTAGGCTTTAAGCATATGTGGTATATTTCCTCTGTAGTATTACTGGCTTCTCTATTTCCAATTATGTCTTTTTCTTCAGACCATTTTAGGTATTTTCCAGAGCAGCCTTACTTTTGAGAATTTAGCCATTTCTGGCATAACTATAAGTTTCTGGCCCAGATATCCTGGAATTAGCTATTCTAACAAATTGTCTTGTTTCTGTATTCACATTTGTTTAAAGAATCCAGTAGGCAGTACTGTTTCAAGCTTTACCAGTATGAAAAGGGGGAAAATTACATTCAAGTTAACTTAGGAATAAAATTGAGTTACCTTTATATAATGAGTCTCTATTTGAGACTTTATTAAAACACAAAAATAAAATGTATTAACAAACAAAAAGCCCAACTATGCCTTCTTTAACTATTTGTTAACATATAAATCCTTTCATTCAGCTAATGGTTATATTTTTAAATTCTATTTAAAGTTAATTTGCCCTAATTCATTCTATCCACCTTCTCTAGAATACTCTGCCCTCCTAGATAATTACTTTAGTAAAAGCTTAAGGAAACATTGCTTGCCCAAAATGTCTTTCCCATGTTAGTGGAGAAGCAGAACTGTGTGGTTATTTAATAACTGGAACTAAGTGAACTAAAATGCTTAATTTTTCACATGAGGTACAAAAGAGTAGCACAACAGAGCCAAAAATGGAGAGCAATTGAAAGCATCACACACTGCACACCAACATACAGTTGCTATGGAAATATGCCAGTGCTGGTCACTCATGGAGCAATGTGAGTTGTTCATCTGAATTGCTCTTTAATCTTAATACAAACAAATAAAAGCAGTCTTCCTTTTTCATTTTCTATTATCCATCATGGGAATATTAAATTAATTAATGTAAGAAAATGCTGCCTATGTGACTTTACTAGGGTGATCACTATTCAGATTGATGATTGCTAATAAATCTGTTGTTCCTAATCCTGGGTTTTCTGTCTCTGCTTTGTCTTTTACAGCTAGTTGCTCTGTTTTCTGTACAGTCTGGTCGTCCCTTGTAATCCTTCTAGCTCATGTACTATTGCACCCTGTGGGAATTATCCTTCAGCTACCTGGTTCTTGTGGACAGTTAGAAAGACACTGTCATCCAAACCATAACCAAACTATGCTGCTCATCCAACTATTTGAAAGCAAGTGAAATAAAGAGTAATTTCAACACAATTGAAGCTCTCCACC
The DNA here is from genome assembly GCF_008632895.1 of Mastomys coucha. Classification (NCBI taxonomy): domain Eukaryota; kingdom Metazoa; phylum Chordata; class Mammalia; order Rodentia; family Muridae; genus Mastomys; species Mastomys coucha. Next base: position 92,048,792 of record NW_022196896.1, read on the forward strand.
TCAGCACATTTGGCAATGATAAAGGCTGTTTACACAACTTTTGGATTTCATAATACAAATGGAAACATCCAATTCAAGTTTAAGAGCATTTTTTTTCATGCACCATATATACCACAGAACTAATGAGAGCAGAACACCTTAGTGACAAAACCTAAGAGACTCACAAGGGGCCTCCTTAAGGTTATATAATCTTAGAGGAAGAACCAGCTCACCTAGCCACTTTGTTATTATTAGGTATTTGATCTATTCATATGAAATTATGTACAAGCTTACTACCTTTCTAACTTAGCTTAAAAAATTGTGAACTAGTGGTGCTTAGAACATTGTGCTTGTTACTGATGGCGACCAGCCCTAGCAGAGTTCTGGAACCTGAGGACAGAGGTGCGATATCAAGGAAAGTGAGACATTGACCATCTGTTGATGCTTAAGCAAGTGGCTCTAAAAAGGACAGACATGTTTATTTTTTCAATCACAAGCCAGCTTACATGAGTAGTGGTATTATTCGTTATTTTATTTAAAGAATTCATTGCATCATTATTATAAAAGCCCCATCTTTGTAAAAGCCTCCAAGAATTCCCCTTCCTCCTCCTCCCCTCCCGCTGAGTCAGTCACCCTCAACTGTATTTTGCACTACAAAGCACAATTTCAGTAAGCCAAAATTGTTGTTTATCCAGGTATGTCCTGTGGAGCACATACCCAGCTGGAAGCAAATGCTACTACACGATTATGTGAGGTGAGAGACAGATTAACCATTTGCGGGTATAAGCCCAGTCATCAAGTCCCTCTATCATAGTACTTTTATAAATTGCAGACAGAGTCATGTTCATTACACCGACCTACCTTTCCTGATATGCACCCATTAATTTCTGATGCCATCTTTCTAAGAACCATTTTTAAAGTCTCTATTGATCAAACAGCTTTCCCACTTTTTATGTCTCTGTTGATCTGATGGAGCTTCCTCAGAACAGTTGTGCAAGCAGTACTCATTGCTCTCCACAACTGCCACAGGCTTGCTTACTCAGTGTGACTGTTGCTGTTCCAAATACGTGTCCCAAAATACCCAGGATTAATGGTCATGTCTGGAGGATCAATATAGGCAGAGAGAGGAGGGGAGGGATTTACTCCTCAAAAGAGTATTGAGAAAAACATAGAATCATCCACAGGGCTTCCAGTCTGCATGATCCCAGCTTTGCCTGTGATCAACGAAGTGAAATTAAATATTGCTGTGAGTATAAACAGCAAACCGAAAGCAAGGAGTGCTTGTAGCACATACGATCTAGGTAATAAACATAGAGGACACCAAAATTCACCACAGGTCTTTGCAAAGGTGGGAAGGTGGGTCTCCATGGGCCTGTCACGGTAGAATTCCATCAGCGAAGCTCTTATATGCTGTTCCCTGCAGATGCCGCCTAGTCACCGTCAGTTATAATTTTCAAATAAGAAACAGAACAGTCTTTGGTGGTACACTTGTCACTGGGATGTGAAGCATATCACTGAAATTCTCTGTCCTTATTTTTCCTTTATTATACTCATATTATTTAGTAATTATATAGTGCTGTTCATTAGAGTCATTGTTGAATAACAGGAAATGAATTATTTTCTTTAAAAAAAAATGAGTGCCCATTTGTCTGTACTTCATGAGTGTGTGTATTTCCATGAGAAGGCATCTGATTGTCTCAGTGGGCTACAGCAGTAAACAGTGGCTTTAAAGTGGATAGCTCTTTGATCATGGTCAGAGTCTTGGCCTTCAGTCTTCATAAATGAGGAGTGTGTGTAATGAGAAGGGGAAAAAGAGATGTTTTATGATGTTACTTTATTCTTTATTATCTTAGTGAAAGGCTTGAGGAATATACTTGAATATGTATGTTGGAAAAGTACAATTTTGCTATTATTACTCTTCTTTTTCCAAATCTGCTATCTCTAAGTAATTAAAATAAAGATAATGAGTTAGTGGTCATTTTTTGAGATATAAGTTAAAATAATGACTTTTCAAGGTAAACATACTACAACTCCAATATTTTGTTTTGTTTGATGGACAGCCTTAAATAGCATGTAACCAAGGGTGGACTTGAACCACTGATCTTCCTGACTTCATATCCCAAGTGCTTTGATGCAAATATGCATCATTGCAAGTGGCTCACATTTACTTGTCTTAATCCACTGAAAAGGCTACCACAGAACACCACAGCTTAAACACCACAGCTTAGGTATTTATAAGCAGTAGAAGTGTATGGTTTATACTTTGGAGGGTGGAAGTCCAAGACGAATGCTGGCGAATGGGTCTTGGTGAGTCCTTATTTCCCTATTTATGCATAGTGATTCCTACCCCTGCCCTCACTTGATAAAAGAGACAAGCAAAACCCTTTAGATTTACTTTAGAAGGCTCTGCTTTCATGACCTAATCAAGACTCCCAATGCTTCACCCACACAAGTTGTAGCTAAGACTACAAATATATGAATTTTGGGTTGATACAAACACTGAAGACAGAGTACCACACCCTCCCCTCCCTCAAACCACTCACTCAAAGAACTCACTCAAAGAACATTTTTTTTAAACACTTCACATTTTCTACAGAGAATGGGAAGGTAGAAAAATCCAAGTATACAGGACTAAAGGCCCTTCTTGGTTTAATTTAAATCAGGTTAGCAGGGATGGACTTTTCTAAAGAAAGCTGGGCAGTGGTAATACCTTTAATCCCAACACTTCAGGGGTCGGGGGAGGGGACAGAGGCAGATGGACCTCTGAGTTCGAGGACAGCCTAGTCTATAGTCTATAAAGTGAGTCCCAAGACAGCCAGAGCTACACAGAGAAACCCAGTCTTTAAAAAAAAAAAAAAACCTAAAAAGCCAAACCAAACCAACCAAACATAAACAAATAAACAAAAACAGAAAACAAAAAAGCAAATAATGTTGAGATACAGGCGCTCTCAAGACTAATAAAGAGACAATCAAACCACAGCGAGTTTTCGAGGACTTCGGAATTCACATTTTCATAAGGAAAAATACTTGATTGGTATAAGAGGAGGCAGACCTTTTTGAAATTCATGGGTAATTATTTCGAAAAGCCTAGCCATACACATTGGTAAGTAGGACATCTCATGCAAGGTTCATGAAACTTGGGGAATCACTAAAGAATAAAAGGATGTAAGACAGGTGATGAAAACAGGTCTCCATTCACTCCTCACATGACTCTGAACATCATCCAGACATACTGTATCACCTTCAGAGTTTACAATACTATAGATGTGCTAAAGTTGATGCAGGCACCTCTTTGGACTCCTGGCCTTGAGTTACAACCTTGACCATTTGCTGAAGAAGTTTCCATAGTGTCACCCTTAGCTGTGAGCAAACACTTTCAGTTTTGAGACAGGAAAATGAAAAAGGCTATTGATTTACAAATTTGTTTTGTTAGAAATTTCTTTACTTTTTTTAGTAGTATTTTCTTCATTGTGAATTCTGACTTAGCATGTTCATTTAGGAAAAATGTCAAACTCTTTAAAAACTAAAGCATATAGATGATACCACTAAGTGTGTAAGAATGTACATAAGCTGGTTCAATGGACATAGGATGCTGACCACTGGGTTTTCTAAGAATCATGAGGCAGTCTTAGAAAACGAGTCACTGTCTTGATTTGTGTGATGCTGGGACTGTCACCATCCTCATCGCCAGCCATGAGTAGCCATGTCAAAAATTTTAATATAGGATGTATCAATCGAAATGATACCACAACTTGTTTTGAAAGTAAAATAGCTACAGTTTTTTTGTTGTTGGTGGTGGTGAGTTTTGCTTGTTTGTTTGTTTGATTTTGACTAATAATAAAAGCAGTCCCATTTGGAGGTTAAAATAATTTCCCAATGATATGTAACTCAGAAATGTTCTTGGTGAAATTTTCGGAAAATGGAAGATGTTTTGTCTCAAAAGGTTTTATCTGTTTTTATTTTCGTTTTGTTGGTTTTTTTTCTTTTCTTACAGGTCTTTTGCCTGTATATTGAAGTTTGCAGTTTTGTAATTTTTTTTTATGAGCTATTTCTGTGTGTGAATTGTGAATGTGTGTGATGTGTGTGTCTGAGTTTATATGGTTAGTATGTGTTTTTTATGCTTTTGAGAGGCTCTTTAATTTCTGTTTGTTTTGTCCAATTCTGATGTTTTATTTTATTATTATTATTAGATGTTTATTTGTTTTCTAATGAAAGAAAACAAGTGGGTGTAAATTTAGATGGGTGGAAAGATGGTGAAGGTTGGGCTGGAAAGATGTCTCAGCAGTTAAGAATACTTACTGATTGCTCTTCCAGAATTCCTGAGTTCAATTCCCAGCAACTACATGGTGGCTCATGACCATCTATAATGGGATCTGATGCCCTCTTCTGGTGTGTCAGAAGACAGGTCCAGTATACTCATATACATATAATAAATAAATAAATCTTTAAAAAAAAAAAAGATGGAGAGGACCTAGAAGGATGGGGGAGGAGAAACCATGATCAGTATGTAAAAAAAAAAAAAATCAGTTATAAACTTTTAAAAATAAAAAATTAATAAAGTGGCTTCATAAGATTAAATTATTTACTCATTTTTATTCATATGATTTTATCCACTATGTACTGTTAAATTCATATTAGATATGATTACTATCCATATGAAATTTAAAAATTCAAAAAGCTTTTAGTTGATGGAATCTGGCCAGTTTTTTCCTGGTAATACAGATTGAACCCAAGTCTTCATACATGTTAGCTGGGCTACAGCTATCAGCCAAGCCTGATTTTATAGCTGAAATTCTGGTCAATCATGGTATATACAATGGCAGTTTATATTAGTTTAAATTAAACTGAAAAAAATGAAGAAACTGCTCATGTAAATATCTTTCAGTTTGTCTTCTGGTTTGAATAAGCACCAAAACAAATAACTACAGCTACAAAATGTTCAGATCAATTCTAATATGTAATATTAATAATAGAAAGGTTTCTTTATGTTTCTAAGGTTTTTTTTTTGTGTGTGTGCTTTAGAACTATCTGGAAAAAATGTGCGTATGTCTGTATAGATATTTAGAGAAATGGCTCAGTGGCTACTGAGCTTTCACTCCCCCCCCCTTGTCCGCAGTAGGCTATTGTAGAGAAGGAAGGGAATGAGAGATGGCACTTAAATGGCAAGGAGTCTATCCTACAGACCCTAAATCTAATCTGAGGCTTTGCCTCAGCTTTCATTTTCAGCCTACAGATAGCTCATTACACAAGAGCTGCTGTCTCAGCTGGGAGGAAAGAGTCATCTTAGGTCTCTGCAGATAACAGAATTGATTGCACCTCACCTTCCGTAACTCAGAAAAGAAAACCCTTTGGATTTTGCTTTGTTCACTCAAAAAGACTTAACCCCTTCACATTTCAAAAACTTTTTCTTGTTTTTGTTGATGACTGTAGTAGTAGATTTAAGACATAAAACACCAAGACTAAGTTCATTCCAGGGACTACTGTGTGTTTCCTACATCATACCAAAGAAAAGACAAGTGAATTTCTTCTTAACAGAGAAATAACCCTCATATTTCCTCCACAGACTTACAGTCTGCTTTCTGAAGAGATCACAAATGGGTTGGAAGTACAAACATCACAAGAAAGGAAACACTGAAGGCTAAAAGGATGTCAGCCCCTTTGAAGTTCACAAAGTGTACTCAGAACACTTTTGGGGCTCTGAGCCTGACTCTTAAGACTTTCAGTTTCTAATGCAATAAGGAATGTAGTCAAGAACTGTGATATTTTTGTTTACTAACTTTAGAAATGTCTATCTTTAGAGGTGAATTTTCCCCTAGAATAAAATCTTCATGAAAAGCTACCACTAGGCATGGTGTGTGAAAGCGAATGAGTACTTTGAGTTGCTAGAGGACAAGCAAGAGATGATAAGAGCAAGAGATGGCCTCTTTGCTCAGAAAATGAAACTGCATAAAAGTCAACCTTGATGGACCCTGTAGAGGAATGTAGAGAAACAGTTTGACCACAGGCTTTAACAATCATTTGTGATACCAATGGGAAGTGCTGGGACCTGTCAGATGGGACCTGGTATGAGAAAGTTAACTCACAAAGGGCATGTTTCAGACCGTGCATTGATCTCCCTTTGCTTCTTAGCTGACATGAGCTAAACAGAACTTTTCTAAATACTCCCACCTTGCCACCACGGGCTCAAAGCAATGGGGTACTCATGTACTGAAGTACTCATGCAATGTATATTGAAGTGCTAATGTAATGGAGTACTCATGTACTGAAGCCACAAGCCAAAATAAAGCTTTTCATTTATCAACCTGATTATCCCAGGAGTTTTTGTTATAGTGATTCAAATCCAATTAACATGTTTCTGCTCTTCTATTTTTAGTTAAATTTGATCATTCTGCTGAATTGGATTAGCTTTTTCTGAACCTATGAATGCACACAATAAATATTTGAAAAATAATAGGAGTAAGATTGTTCTCTGATTCTCTCTCTCTCCCAAACCCCACATGTGTGTGTGTGTGTCTGTGTGTGTGTGTGTGTGTGTGTGTGTGTGTGTGTGTGTGTGTGTGTGTGTGTAGCATAATGCTTGTAAGTATATGGGACTTGAAGTCAGTAGATTGCATATTTGGAGTGAGGTGAGGGTTAGACATACATGTATATGCACGTATAGGGGACCGAAGACCACATTGAATGTCGTCCCTCAGATACTAACCTTCTTTTTAGAGATGGCACTTCTCACTGACCTACCACTTGTCAGGTGTGCGAGGCTGCCTGCCCAGTGAGTAACTTAGGCTGTACCATTACAGCTTCATAGGAAGATCTGAGATGTCTATCTTCAAGAACCCAACCCCAGCACACTGTCTGGGTTCAGCAGTTTCTCAAAGTTCAGTGTGAACCTCTGTGACTTTACAATGCATATCTGAAAAAATCAGTAAGATGCAGATAATGCTTCCAAATTCCATTGCCAGCTTGAAATGTAATCTTGTGTTACATTTGAGAGATGCAGTGGCTTGTGTGCCTCAATGGCCTAACCTGGAAAAACCCTTCTTGGGGAAGATGTTTTCTAGTGGGGAGCCCCTTCTGTGCCGTTAAGGTTCAGTGACTCTTCTTTCTAATGAATTTGCATTTTTAAAAACTTTACATAAAAAAAAATTAAAAATGCATTTTAAAATTACATTACTAGGCTTCTTTGCCAGTAGGTGGATCTTTCCTAATGGCACCATTCCTACTGTACTAGCATATAATCTCAGTTTGCTCCTTAACTGTACCTACCTGTTTACCAACTATAGCTGCTTTCTCTGCAGTCTCCCTGCCAACAACTTCAAACTCACTCCCATTTCTTTTCTTACTAAACTTCCCGTGATTCATATCTTCCCGCTTTACTTACTGTTCTCTCTCATTGTAAACCTAGATAAGAGCAGTGAGTCGTATCTGACAGACCACGTTTGGATGAGAGCCATGAACCACACCATGGCCATACAGAACTGGTAAAGCAGTGGGCTATGCCATGACAAACTGGAACTGGATAAGACTGGTGGGCCACACCATGACAAAAACCCAACTGCTGTGTTGCCTTGAACTCTCTTCTACCAAACAAATTAGTCCATCACCTCCTAACTTAGCCTCATCCAAGTTCACATCTGGATTCTTTGTTAGAATGTAAAATGAGTAACATATAGTTCAGTTCCCAATAGAGCCGTGTTCTCCCAGAAATCTCATGAGCCAGGCATTTATGTTGAGCAAGAACGAGCAAGTTTATAAAAGTGGTGTCCTTTTGGCTGAGTATTTTCTCACTCTCTGTCTTTTACATTGATTCTGCCTTCTCTTCAACAGTGTCTCATGATTTTTGGCAGGATGATATATTGTCCCACGTAGGGCTCAGCTCTCTACCATCCCTTGTTCTTGGTATTTTGGACAGCTAGAAGGCTTTGCCTTAACTGATGTCCAATGCAATAGGAAGTGTCTCTGGGGAAGGCTGAGTTCAGTACTAATCTATAGATTCAAATGTGTATTTAGAAGGCAGTTGCTCAGAATTCATCACAGCATTAAAAATAAAGCAAAAGAAAAGGAGGAAAGAGAAGAAGTCAAAACTAATGCTGTAAAACAAGCTTTAGTTGAGGATCATTCCAGCCTTTTGACTTCCTTACACAAACTGTTCATACTAATGAACTTCAGACTAACATTTCAATATGTTGATAGTGTGTGCTGATCAATGGCACCTCCCCTTGTGCCCCTTTCCTGCTTCTGATCCAGAGAGTTTTAATACTGTGGATGGAGCCCTGGCTATGATGCTCTGATCCAGAGAGTTTAATGCTGTGGATGGAGCCCTGGCTGTGATGCTCTGATCCAGAGAGTTTAATGCTGTGGATGGAACCCTGGCTATGATCCTCTGATCCAGAGAGTTTAATGCTGTGGATGGAACCCTGGCTGTGATGCTCTGATCCAGAGAGTTTAATGCTGTGGATGGAGCCCTGGCTGTGATGCTCTGATCCAGAGAATTTTAATGCTGTGAATTGAACCCTGGCTATGATGCTCTTTTTCCTCACAGCCCTCTTTCTACACTCACCATCATTTAGATTTCTCCGTGAGAAGAAGAGACAGAGAATAGTCACATCACACCTGTAGTAGCTGTTCACACAATTGGAACTCCTTGGGTACAGGTAAAATTCATGGTATGTGGAGTGGTCTTGTGTGTCCACTATCCCATTTAATAGAAGTCTTTCACTCCTATGAATATTCACAAATGCCTACACATTTCCAAAAATGCCTCCTCTCTGGGTGCTTTCTTTGCTGAGAGCCATGATTTTAGTGCATTCATAGCATATTATTATTATTTCTGCCTGCTCTCTTCATTTATTTAGTAATGCTTTTGAGAGTAAGTATTATGAATTGCATGGCACTTGTTATTAGACTGACTATAGAATGCATTATTCATTTGGTTACTTTTGAATATAAACAAGAATAATAACAATTGCAGTAAGACAATCCGTGCAAACTTGCTCATTCTCTCAGGCAAACTAGCTTTCTACTCCACCCGTATCCATTAATGGCAGCTCATGATTACTTAACCAAAGATGCTGGATTCATACTCTTTCTATTTGGGTATTTTGGTTTTTTGGGGCATGTAATATGACACATATTCTCTGTGTCATCAATCTTTAGCATATTATGATTGGTTATTAATTTAAATGTATGAATATGTATTTATTAGTATGTCAAAACCAGACACTACAGGGCTTATAGTTAGAAAAATTCTGAATCCAAAACAAATTCATTGAGTTTTAAACAGGAAGATTCCTTAGAGGCTTTAATTTGTTCCACACAATCATTTTATAATATTATTTCATTTTATTTTATTATTTTATAATAATTTTATAATTAATACCATTATGAGTTAATTTTTGCTGGAGGTTTTATTTCTGTGGTGCTGGACATTGAACCAAGTCCATGGGTGTTAGGCAAGAGCTAAGTCCGTCCTCCTAACCTTGGCATTACTTTTGTTTACAATAGAAGCATTCAGAAGAAGAATGAAGATAGTCATAGAATTATTACTTGTGAAGCAATTTCTACTTGTCCCTGACAGGTCATTTCTATCCACACAGAAGTTAGAGAATTAAGTTCACAAAGACAAAAAACTATGTGGAACTAATATGTAAAGCATTTGGTAGTAAAAAAAAAAAAATCAGGAAAAATCACAAGCACACATTTGAATAAATTAGCTTCAAATTTTTGTTTTTTTCCTTTTATAAATTTCTTTAGCTGGCATACAAAAATGGGCCTTATAATGTTATTTCATACTTATGTTATTCTTCTTCATTTCTGTCCCATTGCTGGCTCTTGCTGCTTCCCTTCATCATTTTTGCTTTTAAGCTATTACTTTTAAGTCACATACCTTCCATTATCCCCTTTCTTCCTCTATCCCTCCCTCACTCCCTTTTTCCCTTCCTGCCTCTCTAAAAAGCTCTTTTCTTTCCCTGCAGCTGGGGATGAACTCTTATCTAGCACATGCAAAGTCCTGAGTTTACTCCCAACTATCCCAAATAAATAAATAAGATATATTGATAAATAGATAAGAACTTTGGTTTACTATCTGAATGTGGGATAGATTTAAAACTTTATCTGTACTGTGAATGGGAGAATATACCATATAATAACAACATTTTTTATGTATGGTCTTAGTTTCTTTCCTATTGTTATGAAGAGACCCCATAACCAAGGTATCTTTTTATAGAAAACATTTGACTCAGGGCTTGCTTACAGTTTCAGAGGGTTAGTCCTTGATCATTATGTCAGAAAGCCTTCAGGCATGGTGCTGGGGAAGTTGCTAATAGCTTTACATTTTGATCGGTAGACTGCAGGTGGGAGTTGGAGTGAGAGAGAGACAGTGAGAAAAACAGAGACAGACAGAGACTGAAAGAGATGGAGACAGAGAGATGGAAACAGACAAAGACCGAGACAGGGAGACAGACTGAGAGAGGCAGACACAGAGAAATTGGGATTGGAAACAGTAGAATATCAACTCCAACAAGGCCACACCCCCTAATCTTTGTCAAACAGGTCACCTAACGTGAAACCACACATTCAATTATGTGAACCTATGGGGGCTATTCTCATTCAGACTACCACACATGACCATGTGTTTTTTTTTTGGTTTTTTTTTTGGTTTTTTTTTTTTTTTTTTTTTTTTTTTTTTTTTTTTTTTTTTTTTTTTTTTTTTATTGCTATTGCTCTGTAATACAGCTTAAGATCGAGGATGGTATACCCAGAAGTTCTTTTATTGTACAGAATTGTTTTAGCTATCCTGGGTTTTTGTTTTTCCATATGAAGTTCAGTATTATTCTTTCAAGGTTTGTAAAAAATTGTTTTGGAATTTTGATGGGAATTGCATTGAATCTATAGATTGCTTTTGTAGGATTGCTGTTATGGACTGATGTTTGTTTCTTCTGCTCCCTCAGGAGGGGTGCCCATACTCAGGTGAGGCTGAGTGAAATCTTAGTCTGATAACGCTAGGACCTGTGATTGGGCAGTGTAAGAAGAAGACGGAGCTGAAAGTTTTAGAGAGGGAAAAGAGAAGAGACGGAAAGAGAGAGACAAGATGGAACAATAAGGAGAAGATGGAGCTGACCCACATGATCTGGAGAAGCCAAAAGTAACTGGGGATTTCAGTAGAGTAATGTAGGGTACATTTGCCTAATCTAGGTATGTAGCTTGTATTTATATCCATTGAGTTTCGTGTTCTTTGCGCAGACGTTTTTGGGGTTGGAGACTTACCGTTATAAATCTGGCTGGCATAATACAAGTCTCTAGTGTTATCATTTTACGGAGCTAATGGGATCTCAGCCAGTAGCTGGCTTTCTGCAGGCTAGCTAAAGAGGTCGGATGGCCTGGGAAGGGATAACTTGGCTTGGCAGCTGCTGGCTGTATGAACCATGTGGGTTGGTGAGACTACCTTCGCTGGCAATTAGCTTGGCTTGTTTGTTTTTAAAACTACACACACGCTACAGATGGCCATTTTTACTCTGTTAACCTTACTGATCCACAAGCATGGGTGATCTTTCTATCTTCTGATAGCTTTTACAATTTCTTCTGAGAAGGAGAAATAGATTAAACATTTGGGGGTAGATGGAGGGAGCTGACTGGGTGGCAGTGGAGACTGAGTAGAATGGGAACAGGATGGAAGATGTGAGGTAGGAGGGCGGGAGGGAGTACTGGGAAAGATAGCTGGAGAGGGAGTGCATCTCAGGGACTAACTAGAAATCTAGGACAGTGGAAACTCCCAGGTATCTATGAGGGTGACCCTAGCTAAGTCGCCTATCATTGGGGAATATGGAACCTGAACCTGCCATCTCCTGTAACCAGGCAAGACTTCCAGTGGAGGAATTGGGACACCAACACAGTCAGAAAACCTTTGACAATTTGTCCTGCCTACAACATGTGCAGGGGTAAAAAAGATGGAGCAGAATTTGAGGGAAGGTCCAGCTTGAGATCCATGCCATGAGAGGGAACCCTCCACTGACACCATTAATGATAATCTGCAGTACTTGAAGACAAGAGCCTAGCTTAACTGTCCTCAGAGAGGATTCACCCAGCAACTAATGGAAACAGATGCAGAGACTAATAGCCAAACATTAAGTGAAACTTGGGAGATCTTGTAGAAGAGGGGGAAGGAAGGATTGAATGAGCTAGAAGGCTCGTAGAAACTGAACTACCACCCAGAGAGTATTCATGGGGCAAACCTAGACCCTATGCACCTTTGTAACAGTTGTGTAGCTGGGTCTTCATGTGGGACTCCTAAAGTAGGAGCAAGTGCTGTCTCTGAGTACATTGCCTGCCTTTGAATCCCTTTCATCTAAACTAGGCTGCCTTGCCTAGACTCAGTAGAAGAAGATGCACCTAATCTTATCGCTACTTGTTATCCAAGGCTGGTTGACGTCCAAGGGAGGCTTCCCTTTTCTGAGGAGAAGGGGAGGAGTGGTGGATGTGAAGGGGAGATGAGAGAGAGGGACTGGGAGAAGAGGGAGGAGAAGCTGCTATCAGGATATAAAGTAAGCAAATAGCTTAATAATAATTAATAATAATAACAATAATGAAATCAAAACCTCATGTTTTAGAGTTTCTGGGATGTTACCACTATCAAGTAACTTCTAGAAATTTCTAACTAATTCCGTGGTATATAAATTGGTGAGGTGTGTGTGTGTGTGTGTATGTATGTATGTATGTATGTATGTGTGTGTGTGTGTGTTTATCCAAAATTATATTCTGTAGAAATAAGTAGTATTTATATAAAATAATCATATTATTTTGGAAAAACATAGCCAATAGAATGAATTGAAAGCAGATATTATCTATGAGTTAGTAGTTACTCTAGAAAGAAGTAATTTCTTTAAAAGTAAATTTAAAATATGGTTCAACTTCTTCTACTCCTACTCGAGAGCTTGATGCTTAGCTAAAATATGTCTACTAAAATGCATTTTGTGAATCTGATAATATTAAGACCATGATTCTTTAGAGGGTACCAGGGAGGGAATCATTTCGTGCTTATCTCTGTATCTTCTGCCATGTAAGAGTATACATTGGGCTGGAGAGATGGCTCAGCAGTTAAGAGCACTGAGTGCTCTCCCAGAGGTCCTGAGTTCAATTCCCAGCAACCACATGGTGGCTCACAACCATATGTAATGGGATCTGATGTCCTCTTCTGGTGTGTCTGAAGTCAGTGACAGTGTACTCAAATAAATAAAATCAATAAATCTAAAAAGAGTATATAGCAAGAAGTCCTTGGTTTTGAACTTTTCACTTTCAGAACTATTAAAAAACATTTCTGCTCTTCATAAGCTACCCAGCCAGTGGTATTCTATGATTGCAGTGTCTTAGTTAGGATTTCATTGCTGTGAAGGGAGGAAATGACCAAGGCAACTCTACGGAAGCAAACATTTAATTGTATCTGGCTTACAGTTACAGAGGTTTTATCCATTATCATCATGGTGGGAAGCATGGAAGCATGCAGGCAGACATGGTGCTGGAGAAGGACATGAGAGTTCTACATCTTGATCTGAAAACAGTCAGGAGACTGTCTTCTGCAGGCAGCCAGGAGGAGGTTCTGGATCAGCTAGCAAGATTTGAACATATATGTATGAGACCCCAAATCCCTGCTTCCAGTGACACACTTCCTTTAACAATGCTACACCTTCTTCAATAAGGCCACACCTCCTAATAGTATCACTTCTCACAGGCCAGCATATTCAAACCACCACAAGCGGTATAAACAAATTCAGACATACAGAAGCCAAAATTATGAAAATTTCAGAGAAATGAGTGAATTTAGAAAAATTTACATGGACAAGGTAATCCAGGCAAAGAAAGTCAAGACGCATTTTCTCTTCCATGTATGGATCTTAGCCTGGACTCTTTAGTGTGTTTAATTTGGAGTAACTCCAGAAGACAATTAAAAATAACAAGAGTTTGAAATAGATGTTTCATAAAAATCAGTAACGTCAGTCCTACAATAATGTGTCTAAAGAAAACCCCCAGTGCCAGTTGTGAGATACCTCTATTGAAGGTGTTGGTCAGGGAGGACCCAGATAACCATAAAATAATACGAGCTATTTGCCTTTCCTCCTTGTTACCCACTAGAAGTCATTGGCAAGGCTATTGCTGAAGATACTCCCTCGGGTGCAAGATGGAGAAATAAAGCTGGAACGGAACCGGAAGTTTGCTCTGTGCTACTAGTTTCCATAGTATGAGGAAGTGTCATGCAGGCTACTATGAGAATAACACCAGTGGTCGTGAAGGCTGCTATGAGAATAACACCAGTGGTCTTATCACACTGAACTCTATGAACTACATACATGACCAACTTGGCAGGCATGATTTGTTCATTGCAGTAGTGGCAGGACTGATATGGACATAGCTTTAAGGCTTGGTCTGTTAGAAAAAAATCTTCATCTAGTACTGTGCTTTTGATAAGAAGCAATGAGCTCTTTAGTTGTAAATGTAGTAGTTGGTCTGTGGGAAACTATCAGCTGTGGTTGTAGCAACATCAGATATGCAGTTATCTTTTAGGGGAGCGTCAAGTGGTGTCTTTGCAAAAATGTGCTTACTTATTGCTTGAGACATTCATAAGACAAGTAGCATGATTCTTTGAAGAATCAAGCATGGGAAGTACTATGGAAATGATGGTGTTTTGTTTTTGAGAGCACAAATTGTTGCTTTAGCTTGTGTTACCATGGCACATATTATTGTATTCCATCAAAAGTATATCTAGGCTAAGAAATGACTGCCAGAAATAAAACTGAAAGAGACCGTCCTATCATTGAGTTTTTAAATTTTACCTGCAGAATGCCATCTATCTTCCCATTTATGCACCTTCAATATCTGAAAGGGCAATCAACATGCAGGCACTTATTGACACAATTCAGTCCATTATGAAGCTCATAAAATGTGCTTTTCATTTCTCCATATCTGAGCTTGTATTTTATTATCAAAAGAATGTATTTTGTCCTTTCGTACTTGCGGATTTTTTTTTTAATTGTAGAATAAGATTTGTTATAGCATAAAAACTGGAACTCAAAGCCATTAATACTTTAATAACCTTGCCATGTTTTTGGATAGTTTACCAGCTCATTTATAATATATTACATAAACACATAAATCTTCAGAGGGAAGAAATTGTATTTATCACATATGTCTGCAGCTTTACTGGTATAAACATGACACTTTTGAGTCATATTTAATGGTGTGGTTCTGCTTGGTTAGGCTGTGTTTGTTCACGACTTTGCTGTCAGTTCTGCCCTAGGCGTTTTTAGTCTCTTTCCAAGGGGCTCCTTTCCTCTCTTGGTTATTGAGTAAAAGCAGGTCAGTTTAAACATTGAAGTGATTCTCCAAATAAGGGTGAGTTTCCTCTCTGTGATATTACATTGGCCAAAGAAAGTCAAATCCTTAAACTTAGAGCAGGAGTTAGCCATCCCTAGGTTGAAATGATACCAGAGTTACATGGGAAGCACAAAATAATGGTCACAATGAAGAATCGGGCTTATTAATTCAAGTGAAGATTCTAATGGGTTGGAATAATAGTTGTATAAACTTTTTTTCAGAGTTGCATTTAACATAAAGCACCAAAAATCAACAAATAAAAATAATATAAATTTTTCTTTACATTGCAAAAATGAGCCACAAAAACAATTATATAGTTAGTCCTACCACTACCTAGCAGATTGACTTTGCTTCAGTTGGTCAACCGCATTAAGCTCCTGCTTCCTATAAAACCAGTATGATTATGTCTGCCTATCAGAGCTGAATTTGTAAAAAGTCATTTGTATCTTAAAAGTGAGGCTACTGTCCTGGATAATAACTAGCTTGGCAAATTCTATTGTCACTTTCCCACCCAACATAGGTTAGAACATAAATTTTGTTGACAAATGGTTTAAAGACCATTTAGAGAAAAAAAAAATCATTTGTTACATATTTTCTTTGTGGAATAGATGAAATCATGTCCACAAGCAGAGGAGAATTTTTTTTTGAGACAGGGTTTCTTTGTGTAGCCCTGGCTGTCCTGAAACTCACTCTGTAGACCAGGCTGGCCTCGAACTCAGAAATCCACCTGCCTCTGCCTCCCAAGTGCTGGGATTGAAGGCATGTGCCACTACTGCCAGGTTGAGAAATTATTCTTATGTTTATACAATTTTATATATTTTTAAGTTTACATTAAAAATATCTGATTTTTCAACAGGTCTTCTATGAGCTGTCTAAACTATAGATGTAGTATACCTTTGTAGATAACCAGGGCCTGGTCACCATACTTACAGCTAGACCATATCTTGTGCGTTTGTATAATGACTGGTTTTCTTATGAGAGAGATAGTTTAGGGCATTTCCAAAGATGTATAGATGGATGGGTTCTGAGCAGGATTTTGAATACCACCTTCACTCTGTAATTTTTATACTTGCTTTTTATTTTGTGGTTGATGATCCACAGTGTGTGGAGAAAAGTGAAGCTGTTGTAGTTATTCAGAGTATTTTTATCTTAATTAAATTTGATTTTTTAAAAACAACACTTACTAAATACAGAAAAGTATTTTTATGAATATATTTTAATATTCCATTTGTTTTTTCTTTCACAATAACTTGAAGGTTATTATTTTCATCCTACATCTTTGCATAATATATAATATATGCTTAGTATTTGATCTGTGTTGAAAATGATGTTAAAATAATTATAAACATTTACTTGCAATGAATTTTAATACAAATAAGTACTTTGTATATGTTTATATGCTGGGCTCTCTACCTGCAGATCTGGGTGAAAGAGAGAACCTGGCCCAGCCAAGTCTCTCAGGGTTGAGTCTCTCAGGGCTGAGCTGGATGATAAGTGTAGGAGCTGGGATCTCCTGCTGGCTGAAGAATAACCACCCCAAGCTGGGAGTCTGTCAAAGCAGGAACTTTGTTTTATTGTATGGATCTTTTCTTTATAAAGGGCTGAGTGAGGAGGTGTTTTTTGCTGAGGTGAGATGACATAGGAGGAGGGGAAAGTTGAAGAAGGGTAGGGGGTGACTGATGGAGCCAACCAAATTACTCTAAGTCAGCAGGAGCTAGGCAAAGGCAGGCTTAAGCAAATCGTGCTGAGTCACTCCAGTATGGAAGTGACTGAGACAGTTTACAAAACTCGAGCCAGGTTCAGGTTTGTCCTTAAGGCCCAAACCAGGGCCAAATAATTTTTAGAATTCATTAATTTAATGGTATTTTAATATTATAAGCAAAAATAAAATAAGTATGTAACCTTTAGAATCATTGTATCTTAGTTTTGTTCTATATCATATTAAAAGAAAAATCTCCTTTTTGTCAAATTCATCAAGTTTCAATTATGAAGGAATAATCATTGATTTTAATCACATTTTGAGTGAAGAGAAATTGAATATTGTATTCAAATGGCTAGTGAATCAATTTCAACTAGGAACTCCATTTAAATCCCTTTTGTATGTGTATATATATATATATATATATATGTAAATATTAGTTATACATATATGTGCATGTATACATATGCATGTACATATATGTGTTTATGCATATGTATTATGCCTATGTATATAAAAAGCTTCTACAGTTGTGGGTTTCCATATAGAATTTTCAAACCTCTTTAGTGCTAATTATCTTTTCCATAATCCTACCTCTACTCTGTGCTTCCAGTCTCCACCCCACTTAACACTTCCTGTCCCATTCTTCTTCTTTCTTCCTTCCTGCCATCTGTATTCTACCCTCCTTTCCTGAAATTCTTCCCATGGCTGCTTCCTCGTTTCCTGCTTCTATGGGTGCTCCTATTTAAACACACATGTTTAAAGAGTCAAAGCTAGCGTCCACATGTAAGAAAGAATGTGTGGAGTTTGACTTTCTGGGCCTAGGTTACCACAGTTGGAGTAATAAATTTTCAGTTCTATCCATTTTGTAATTTCAATTTTCTTCATAGCTCAATAATATTCCAACGTGCAAATGTACCATGTTCTCATTATCCATTCATCAGTTTCACACCTAGGCTCTGAAACACAAAATGAAAATTCTTTTCAGGAAAAGGGCAGCAGCCAATAGCTGGAAAAACCTTTATGACTCACAGGAATGTATATTCTTTCACAATATGTATTTAAAGTTCCACTCTACTAGTAAACACCTCATATGTTTTCTTGTCATTGATGGATGTAATTAAAAGTGTTATTTGTCTTCTTTATGATACATTAATAAAAAATCAAGTTTATCGAAGATAATATAACAGAAAATTAATACATTTTACATTTCATCATTTCATATATAAGCGAAAAGCTAATCTCTGTCATAAAGCACTAAGAATTAAAAAGTAAGTGGAAATGGAGCTCTTTCTTATAGGTTTGACTGGACACAGAGTAACTTAGTATGTCTTCACAATATCTCTTTTAAAAGATAAAGAGAAAAGAAACTGTTATTCCAGTATGCAAGTCCAGTTAATTTTCTTTTGAGTAATTCATGTTAAGGTGAAGTAGTTCTAAGGTAGCTGATTAGCTGGCTGTTAGCATTGGATTTCTTTTCTGGTTAAAGAACTTAATTTTGAACTGCTGTTTCTGTTTATGAAAACTGAGTGCCAACTCTGATTTATGTGAAAGACATGGTTCTATCATACCACTTAGGATACTCTGAGACTAGAATCTTCTAATCTGGTCACAATATTGATACTGAAAGAGCTTCTGCTCACTAGTATAATAGCATCTCTATTAGTTGTCTATCACTCAAATTCATAGAACATTTAAGAAAAATAATCAGTTCAAGTCAGACAAACTAAAGAGAAAAAGGCATTCACAAATATAAGAATAGTTCAAAGCAACCCTGTTTTGATGAATTCTAACTTTAAAATGTCCATTTATTTATCCCCATTGATATCTTCCTTTCTTTTGTTCCTTGAATATTTTAAGGACAAATAGTTTGTGGTATTTTATGTCCTCACAGCCTTCACGTTTTCTTTGTAGACTTTAACATAATTGCATTTTTAATAAATATTACTTGTAACTAATTTCATTGGCTTTCTATTTACTATATATTCCTTTTCCTGGACACTCCATATAGTGAATACAAGATCTTCACACATGTAATTTCCAACCATGTGCCTTCTTGATAATATAGTCAATACATGCTTGCATGCCCACCAGTATTTACTGGCTATAGTTTGCTTTGTTTGTTTTCGCAATTCAAATATTATCCAACTATTTCATTTTCATGAAATGGGGATTAGAGGAAAATGTAGAAATAGGGATGGAGGAAAAGGTAATTTTCCTCTAACATCTCACTTATCAATTACTTACCTTGACTGCATAGTAGGGCCATCAGAGGACTACTATTAATATCTCAATACACAGGTCCTACATTAGACTAAATTAAACCATAGTCATTGAAGAAAGAACTTACTTGTTAGAATCTCTTGTTACTAGTAATGGAAAATGGAAAATAAACCTCTGGCTGATTTAGGACTAAGAATGGCAAACAGAGATGGAGAGACAACCACTGTATTGAGGAATCTATGGCAGATGTGATTTCAGACCGTGACCAGATATGATATTGTCTGAAATCTTCACATTTTAGCTTTACTTTCTTCTAAGAACCCCCTGACTGTAGAGAAACTCTCCTGACTTTGGAAATTCAAGTATTCTTAATGGATAATCTTTCCCCCTTTGACAAATGTAATGACCATAATTGTGCCAAGCACATAGGTCGTTTGGATGTTTGCATAGTGACTAAGTGTAAAAAACTCACAGTGATACTTGGCATACAATCAGCTTTAAAGACAAGTAAACATTATCAATTACTTCAGCCTCATGGAAGTCATCTATTGTCATAGTAAAGTTGTAACAAAAACCACACTCCCGGGTAGCTTAACCCATCCAGTGAAAGAAACCAGTGATTAGCATCTTGTATATAGCCTAAGGACAATAATAATATTAATCATTTATTTGGCGCTTCTCATTTCCAAATGCAATAAAAACGCTTTCTAAAAATGTTTTCATGATTCACTTGAAGAATTACAGGATATACGCTCAGCACTAGAGCAATGGACAGCTCCAGCATCAGAAGATAAATGAAGGTCTCCTTTGAGAGTAGTACACTGAAGGAGAAGGGTCTTAATAGATGCTTCTCATTTGCCACTAGTACATTTTATATAGTTATTCAGCATACTAACTTAGTAATAAGGAACCATTGTTCTTAGGGAAAAAAAAACAAGGCAAGGTTTTTATAAACTTCCGGTCACCTTTTTGTCAATTGATTAATAAATATTCATGATTTATGTGGGCTTTTGTTTCACTAGACCGTATCTATTATACTTATTGATTCATTAATACTGGACACATACCAGTAGCACAATAACTTGTGGCTAATGGGATTTTATCTAACAGGTATTTTCCCTATAGGATACATTATAGCATTCTTGTGGTTAGAAATACTAGACTTGGGCACATCCCTTGAAGGAGCATATGTAACCATTAGGTGACAATGACTACCTGAGTATACCTGGTAGCAGAGGAAACAATCATGCCAACAGACTTCATTCATCATAATACTTATTCCTTTCTATTCGAGAAAACTATAAGTCACCTTATGAAAAACCCAACTAGTAAGCATCAATACATAGTGTGTCCAGCATATTATCAACCTGAATCTTGATTCTTCCATTGGTATTTGTAATATAAAGTCATTAAAGGAAGCATCTGAATGGAAAACAAAATATAAAATGCTAAATTCCAATAGCATTATACTTTATTGGTATATAAGAAAGTAAAAATGTCCTTAATAATCAAATTAAATGGCTCACTTCTGAGAAAGAAATATAAATACAGCACAAGAGTACAACATCTTGACTCTCTAATCCACTTGCTCTGAGCTAGAATAACCACAGGACTTTAAAAAGTTGGGGTGTCAGAACTTTTTAAATGAGAACTTGATTATCAGTGGGTGTCATGATCCTCTCACCCTTTGGTGTAGTTTTCTGGTTTTGTATTCTGCTCTGTAACTGAAGTCACTTCATGTAGGTAATTGGAGGATGTGTCACTTTCAGAAGGAATTCCAACATGTCACTCGTAGTGTAAACATTGTGACTGCTTATAGACAAAGAAACACCAGTACTTTTATAATAACAATTATCTGCAACAAAAAAAGTTCAGGTCATTCTTCAGCCCCGTTCTATGGCAGAGAGAAATGCAAGAGAGCATGTGTACTTGCTGTCTGCTGCTTGCTTCTGATTTGTTCTTTGCCTTTTTCCTCACCTCAACTGCTTTGCAATCAACTAAACACTTGATTGCTCCAATGTGTTTTTCAGCAAGAAAGAATTCAAGGTTCATAATAATGATTATATCAAGATATTCTTACAAGAGCCACAATATTTTAGCAAGGTAAAGAACCTATCAATAAGTAGCAACATACTCACATAGAGTAATAAAAATAGATTTGTAATTTATGTTTTCCTGGTTTCATTTGATAAATAGCCAGTATGATAAGAAATGAGTTGATTTGGGTTGAAACAATCATTTAAAGATGTTATTAAGCATATCTAATTCTTAAAAGGCAGTTTCCAGATGCCCAAAGCTAAATGTTTCATCTCTTCTTCTCATGATTGTTTAAATTGAATGGTTAAGTTTAGGTGGGAACTATTCCCTCCCTCTTCCCCTGCCAAACAACTCACCCTCTCCCTATTCCTGGCCCTGGCATTCCCCTACACAGACCTTCACAGACCTTCACAGACCTTCACATAGAGCCTTCACAGGACCAAGGACCTCTCTTCCCATTGATGAACAACTAAGACATCCTTTGGTATATATGTAGCTGGAGCCATGAATCTCACCATGTGTATTCTTTGGTTGGTGGTTTAGTCTCTGGGAGCTCTGAGGGTACTAGTTAGTTCATATTGTTGTTCCTTCTATGTGGCTGCAAACACCCTCAGCTCCTTGGGTCCTTTCTCTAACTCCTTCATTGGAGACCCTGTGCTCAGTCCAATGAATGGCTGTGAGCATCCATTTCTGTATTTGTCAAGCACTGATAGAGCCTCTCAGGAGACAGCTATATCAGGCTCCTGTCAGCAAGCACTTGGCATACATGATAGTGTCTGGATTTGGTGATTGTGTATGGGATAGATCCCCAGGTGGGGCAGTCTCTGGATTGTCATTCCTTCAGTCTATGCTCTATGCTTCATCTCTGTAACTCCTTCCATGAATATTTTGTTCCCCATTCTAAGAAGGATCAAATATCTACACTTTGGTCTTCCTTCTTCTTGAGTTTCATATGGTTTGTGGATAGTATCTCGGGTATTCCGAGCTTATAGACTAATATCCACTTATGAGTGAGTGCATACCATATGTATTCTTTTGTGATTGGATTACTTCACTCAGGATAATATGTACCAGATCCATCCATTTGCCTATTAATTTTAAAAATTCATTGTTTTTAATAGTTAAGTAGCTCCATCATGTAAGTATATCACATTTTCTATATCCATTCCTCTGTTGAGGGATATCTGGGTTCTTTCAAGCTCCTGGCTATTATAAATAAGGCTACTATGAACATAGTGGAGCATGTGTCCTCATTACATGTTGGAGCATCTTCTAGGTATATGCCCAGGAGTGGTATAGCTGAGTTCTTAGGTAGTAATATGTCCAACTTTCTAAGGAGCCGACAAACTCATTTCTAGAGTGGCTGTACCAACTTCCAATCCCACCAGCAATGAAGGAATTTTCTTCTTTCTCCACAACCTCACCAGCATCTGCTGTAACCTGAGTTTTTGATCATAGCCATTGTGATTGGTGTGAAATGGAATCTCAGGGTTGTTTTGATTTACATTTCCATGATGACTAAGGATGTTGAACATTTATTTAGGTGCTTTTCAGTCATTCAGTATTCCTCAGTTGAGAATTCTTTGTTTAGCTCTGTACTCCATTTTTAATAGGGTTATTTGGTTCTTTGAAGTCTAACTTCTTGAGTTCTTTGTATACATTGGATATTAGCCCTGTATCAGATTTAGGGTTTTCCCAACCTAAACTATTAAACAAAATAGAAACAGAAGGAAGACAACTCAATTTGTTCTAGGAAGCCACAATTACTCTGCTATCTAAACCACACAAAGACCCAACAAAGAAAGAGAACTTCAGATCAATTTCCCTTATGAATATTGATGCAAAAATACTCAATAAAATTCTCACAAACTGAATCTAAGAATACATCAAAATGATCATCCATCATGATCAAGTAGGCTTCATCCCAAGGATGTATGGATGGTTCAATATATGGAAATCCATCAATGTAATCGACTATATAGACAAGCTCAAAGAAAAAAAAAATCATCTAACTAGGTACTAAGAAAGCATTTGACAAAAAAATCCAGCACCCCTTTATGATAAAAGTCTTGGGAAGATCAGGAATTCAAGGCTCATACCTAACTAAACATAGTAAAAGCAACATACAGCAAACCAATAGCCAACATCAAACTAAATGGAGAGAAACTTGAAGTAATCCCACTAAAATCAGGGACTAGACAAGGCTGACCACTCTTTCCCTACCTATTCAATATTGTACTTGAAGTCCTAGCCAGAACAATTAGAGAACAAAAGGAGATCAAAGAGGTAAAAATTGGAAAGGAAAAGTCAAATTATCACTATATGTTGATGATATGATAATATACTTAAGTGACCCCCAAAATTCCACCAGAGAACTTCTAAACCTGATAAACAACAAAGTAGCTAGATATAAAATTAACTCAAGCAAATCTGTCGCCTTCCTCTACACTAAGGATAAACAGGCTGAGAAAGAAATTAAGGAAACAACCCCATTTACAATAGTCACAAATAATATAAAATACCTTGGTGTGACTCTAACTAAGCAAGTGAAAGATCTGTATGACAAGAACTTCAAGTCTCTGAAGAAAGAAATCAAAGATCTCAGGAGATGGAAAGATCTCCCATGCTCATGGATTAGCAGGATTAATATAGTAAAATGGCCATCTTGCTGAAAGCAATCTACACATTCAATGCAATCCCCATCAAAATTCCAACTCAATACTTCGCAGAGTTAGAAAGAGCAATTTGTAAATTCATCTGGAATAACGAAAAACCTAGGAGAGCAAAAACTATTCTCAACAATAGAAGAACCTCTGGTGGAATCACCATCCCTGACCTCAAGCTGTACTACAGAGCAATTGTAACAAAAACTGCATGGCATTGGTACAGTGACAGGCAGGTAGATCAATGCAATAGAATTGAAGATCCAGAAATGAACAACACACCTATGGTTTCTTGATCTTTGACAAAGGAGCTAAAACCATCCAGTGGAAAAAAGATAGCATTTTGTTTTGTTTTTTTTATTAGATATTTTCTTTATTTACATGTAAATTTCTCCTTTCCCAGTTTCCCCTCCAAAAAACAAAGAAATAAACTGCCACCCCACCCTCTCCCACTTATTGGCCCTCGCATTCCCCTACACTGGGGCACAGAACCTTCACAGGGCAGAGGACCTCTCTTCCTATTGATGATTGAATTTGCAATCCTCTACTATACACATGCTGCCAGAACAATCAGACCCCTCCATGTGCAGCCCTTGGTTGATGGTTGAGACCCTGGCAGCTCTGAGAGTACTAGTTAGTTCATATTGTTGTTTGTCCTAAGGGGCTGAAAACCCCTCAGCTCCATTCGTCCTTTCTCTAACTCCTTCACTGGGGACCCTGTATTCAGTTCAATGGATGGCTGTGAGCCTCTACATCTGTATTAGTCAGGTACTGTCAGAGCCTCTCAGGAGGTAGCTATAGTTAGGCTGGCTTGCCCTTCCTTCAGTCTCCGCTCCATAGTTAATCTCCGCAACTCCTTCCGTGGGTATTTGGTTCCCCCTTTTAAGAAGGAATGAAAT
>NW_022196896.1:92074435-92084816 GCF_008632895.1 Mastomys coucha
GGGTTGGTAAAGATCTTTTCCCAATTTGTTGGTTGCCGTTTTGTCCTATTGACAGTAAAAGACATCATTTTCAAGGAATGCTGCTGGCTCAACAGGCAGTTAGCATGTAGAAGAATGCAAATGGCTCCATTCTTATCTCCTTGTACAAAGCCCAATTCCAAGTGGATCAAGGACCTCAACATAAAACTAGATACACTCCAAATAATAGAAAAGAAAGTGGGGAAGAGCCTCGAGCAAATGGGCACAGGGGAAATTTTCCTAACAGAACATCAATAGCTTATGCTCTAAGATCAAGAATTGACAAATGGGATATCATAACATTGCAAAGCTTCTGTAAGACAAAGGACACTGTCAATAGGACAAAATGACTATCAGTGTCATTAAATCAAGTCTCCTCCATGGAAAATTTACTGTAATCCATGTTCTCTCCTTTCCTTTCAGGTCTTCTATGATTATATATTGGTGATATATGACAAATACACAACTAATCAGGGAAGATCATCACTGTAGGAGAATTAAAATTCACAAATCAGAATGATTCTGGAGCCTTGGTAGACCTGCTTGTGATTACTTACTAGTTATGAACTATTACATTTGAAAAAATCAGTTGTTTATCTTGTTGATATCATTGTTTGAGGGACTCTCTTATAACAGTATTACTATTGCTGTAATTCAATATTAAAGCTTCTGAATACATATATTATACACATTACATATATTATAACATATAATATACATCATACATATGTAATGCATATAAATTATGTGTAAAAACAAACATATAGTGTATATGTATATAATGTATAATATGTATATAATGCATATTTCAAACTAGAATGGCATATCCAGGCATGATCAAATATGTGCTGTAATGCTCCTGCTCTACGTGCATGCATGCCATCCTTCTAGTTTGAGAATATAAGCCATAAATAGTCAGTGACTCAATATTTTGGTATTAACTCTATTTGTAAGAAGTACCCACAAGGATATATAACAGGAGGAACTTGGTTATGATAATAGATAGATAGATAGATAGATAGATAGATAGATAGATAGATAGATACAACAGTCCTCAAATACCATGTCATCAGGAGTCAAATTACAAATCAGAAAGGTGATATAATAAATCTTAAGATTTCCATACATTGAAGAATTAGTTTGTAATCAATCAAATAATGTGAGCATTCACATATGCCATTTGGGGTGGTTCAGTAACTTAAATAGAGATTCAATCTATTTGGTATACTAAGCCAATGGAAAAAAGAATAACAAGATTTTGGGGGTGATAGGACAGGAATGCTGTTGTATTTGGGTGCAGATTTAAGGCACATAAATTCAGTTCAGATTGGATTATGAAACTGAATAAAGATTTTCATTTGCAACATTAGCTAAGAAAAAAGTGACAGATTCTCACTCTATTATCAGATCCTGTAAAAAGCCTATATCTGACTTCTAGAGAAGGTGGGGGTGGCATAAGTAACAGGAAGTTGATAGTGCATTAGATGAGTCAGTTATAGTTAAAATATCAGATCATAAAATAAATGCAGAGCACCAAGCATGAGCTTAGACTTGTATTATGTGATGAGTGTAACAGAGTTTTGAGGACGAGGGATTTTCACTCACGATGAAGTAGTCAATGGTGACAATAGAAAAAGTAATGCCAATGTGGAAAGACATTTGAGGCCATCTCAGGAATGTCTGCAGCTAAGAGTATAGATGTTTAGTCATTCAGTGGTTACTAAAATGCTTCCAGATGGTAAGGTGAAGGTGTGATGGTAATCATTCCATTAAAATTTAGACTTACCATGCTTGAGAAACAAAAAAAGTAAACAAAGTCTTTAGCATATTTTGCATGCAAACCCCTAGCTTGTAAGTCTGAACCCTGACAGCACACTTCTCTCTCTCCAATACACTGAAGACTATTCTTTTATTTTTACCTTTATCTATTCACTTTACATCCTGCTCAGCTCATTGCCCTTTCTCCCAGTCATCCCTCCCACAATCCTTAAACCCTCTCCTTCTCCTCTGAGAGGGTGGAAGCTTCCCGTGATATCCCCCAACCCTGGTCCATCAAGTCTCTGTGGGGCTAGGTGCATCCTCTCTCACTGATGCCAGACAGGGCATCCCAGCTAGAACATATCCCACAGACAAGCAACAGCTTTGGGGATAGTCCCCACTCCAGTTGTTTGAGACCCACATGAAGACCAAGCTGCACATTTGCTACATATGTGGAGAACCTACGTCCAGCTTTTGTATGTTTTTTGGTTGAAAGTTCAGTCTCTGAGAGTCCTAAGGGTCCAGGTTAGTTGACTATGCAGGTTTTCATTCAGGCCCCCAATTCTTCCTCCTATTTTTCCATAAGAGTCTCTTAGCTCCATCCACTGTTTGACTGTGGGTGTCTGCATCTGTGTGAGTCAGTTGGTGGGTGGAGCCTTTCACAGGACAGCCATGCAAGACTCCGGTCTGCAAGCTTAACAGTATTATTAACAGTGTCAGGGATTGGTGCCTACCCAAACATCATTTTTTTCAGTGACCCAGTGAGACAGGCACATGCATGCAGGTGAGACCTGCTTCCCAGGATAGTGCCAGGTAAGGAGGTGGCAAGTTTGACTGGGTAGTATAAACAGTAGAACAGGTGTCCTAAGATGAGCCCAGGAAGACAGAAACCTCCCCTGGAGCAATAGGGCAAAGTTAGCTTGATCTTGATTTTTAGTATGAATACAGACATGAAAGTGGGACCTCATGATTCTTTTGATCTTTTGGGTTTTAAGCAGGAACTGTTAGAAAAGTTACCACGGGGATAATTGGCTTGTGGCAGCCAAAGTGCTCATAGCAGCATCACTTTTAATCCTTCGATGTCAATGTCAGCTCTTCCTATCATTTGAAGCAGAAAACTATTCTTATGTTGACTGATCTTATAGAACTTGCTCTTTTAGCAAGATAATAGGTCAGCTGCTATTTGTGCTGTATTTTTTTTTTATCAAAGACGCGAAGAATACATAGTAAAAGAGCAATATTCCACCAAATCATTCACAAGTATCAGCAAGTCCTGGAACTCTACCAGATTCACTAGACTCCTCCCTCCCCAAGGTTCCATGAGCAGTTAGGATCAGAGTCCGAACAGGAGAGATTCTCCAGCATGTCAAGCTGCCTACGTGTTGTTCAGAGACTGCCAGAGTATGTGAGTGGCAGTCATCCAGGGAAACAGTAATCTTTGATTTACCCGTGCTTCTATAAGTAACCCTAATACATTTATCCATTCACCTTGTTGGATTTTGGTGGTGTCATTACTTTGTTGTAGTGTCAGTTTCCTGTAAGTTCACTTTTATTCATGTCACCTCAGAAATAGTATCATAGAACAGGAGGACAGTTTGGACACGAACTGTGAACTCTAGAATGGACACAGTGACTATTCCGGGGCTCTTCTACCATTGACTTGCATGATTCTGGGCAAAGTTCCTTAACATTTCAAGTACAACATAGGACTGATGTATTCTCTGAGCTGATTTCTGTAAGAGGACTTAAAATGATGAATCCATCTTTTTGCTTGGCTTGGAGGCATTTTTAACTCCAGCACTTGAAAGGCAGGCAGATATATAGGAGTTCAAAGCCAGCCTTAGCTACAAAGTGAGCTACAGACTCATCGGAGCTAAATATTTAGATCTTGTTTCATATATATATAATTTAATATTACCTGTGTTTTTAAATATATTTTTCTAATGTGGCTATTAGAAAAAAGAAAGGCTCATATTAGACTTAGTCCCTCAAATACAGCATTGGTTCTTCACATGCTTCATGGTTTTCCCTGTTTTCTGGAGCTTAAGCATGTTTGTTTGTGTGTGTGTGTGTGTGTGTGTGTGTGTGTGTGTGTGTGTGTGTGTGGTGTGCATGTGTGTATGTGTCTGTGTATGTGTTTGTATGTGTGTGTTAGTTAGTCTGAGTCTGTTTAGTTTGCTTTGTAGTTTTTGTAGTCTTACATAACTCAGGCTAGCTTTGAACTACTGATTTTATGCCTCAGCCTCTCTGCCTGTCCCTTGAGAGGCTGTGCCAGAGCCTGACCAATAAGGATGCTGATGCCCGCAGCATATTGGACTAAGTGTGGGGTCCCCAGTGGAGGAGTTAGGGGAAGGACAGAAAGAGCTAAAGGGGTTAACAATCCCACAGGAAGAACAACAATATCAACTAGCCAGACCTCCCCCAAAGCTCCCAGGGACTAAACCACCAACCAAAAAAGTACACATGGAGGGACCCATGGCTCCAGCCATGGTAGCAGAGAATGGCCTTATCTGGCATCAATGGGAGGGGAGTCCCTTGGTCCTATGGAGGCTCAATGACCCAACATAAGGGAATGCTAGGCCACTGAGGCAGGAGAGGGTAGGTGGGGAGTACCCTCACAGAAGCAGGGGACAAGGAAGGGGAAAGGGGGCTTAACTGGAAAGGGGGATAACATCTAAAATGTAAACAAATAAAACAACCAAAAAAAAACCCAAACAAACAAAAAATATTACAGTCATGCACTACCAGGATCATTTGGTTATTATATTTTAAAATGTTAAAAAATTAAAGGTCAATGATGGTATGAATAGTGTGAATGGTTGTAAAGTGGGCAGTAGAGATGGGTCATGACTGTAGGTGCCCAGTTCCAGAACCGTGAATAGCATCTATTCTATCCGTGCAGTTTTCAAGCAAGAATGGCAGAGTCTATAGTGTGACGCTTTGCTCTTGCCTGCCAGGGCCACTGGCTCTTCTGGATACTTTCCAGTGACACATTCTGAGAGAGAATTAAAGTAGGAAAACTTTGTTATCAAATTCTGGCAACTGAGAAACTTCAGACAATTTCTTCCTGTAACATGTTGATCTTTATTCAATTTCATCGTGATTTCTGAATGATAGCAAACAAGCTCCCAGTTGGCTTCATGGTCTTTGTTGTGAGTTCTTTGCCACTTTCTAAATCAAATTCCTCTCTGTTTGTTTATTTTGTGTAATTTTGCTATTGTTTTTGTTTCTAGCCAAATTATGACATTGGGAAGAAAGCTTGTGTTTTTATTGTTTAGGCTTTATTTGAAAATAATGCATGCAAGTTCTCTTTGATCACCTTAGTACTCACTCAGTCAGGAATAGAATACTAATCTTATCCCTCCACCATTTATGGTAGGTAGCCTTTTAAATCATTATCTGACTGTTTTTATACATATATTCTCAAACATAAACACAAACCTACACAGATATTCAAACATAAAAGTTTTTTTTTTATTTTTTTGAGACAGGGTCTCATAAAACCCTTATACTCATGTTCTTAAGCTAACATTGAATTTACCTTTACCTTTGATACATGCACCACCATTTTTAGTGAGGAAACAGCTTCAAAAGTTCTTTACTCTAAGACATACACTCAGAGACTGTTAAATTAAATCTTGGGTGAAAATATAAATTCCATAAAAATGTCAAGAACATTCTAATACAGCTATTTATGGACATTTGGAAATCATTGATTTGGAAGGAATTAGTAATACTGTAACAGATTCTATTTCCAGTGTGTTATAGGATATCAGTTGAACTTAATTATTACTGATCAGAATAAAGTAGCACAAGATGGTGATCGAAAATTCTATAACATATGTGTACTGTAGAACTGCCGCTGCCTTTTTAAAAACAGTCCACTTTAAGTGTCCAAGGTCTTCTGCTTTAGTGAACTGGAGATGGGTTCCAGAAAACCATGTTGTTAAAGTTTTATCAAGTTAATGCCCACTTATGAAGTAGGCAGGTGTTTGGGCTTCTTTGTAATTTCCTGTAGCTTGAATATGTTTCTGATTTGTGGGTATCTCATAAACAGCTTCTCAGATACGATTTTTCAATAAGAATATACTCCATTTGGGCGATTAGATTATTATCAGGTACATATGGTAGAAATTCTGACCCACATATGTTGAAGCAGGCATTTTCATTTTAAAAGTATTTTGGTAAGATAAATCTCACGTACGATTTCATGTATCATGTCTCTGATAAATGAAATAGCATACACAAAACAATTAGTGTCCAGAATTACTTTTGAGAACAGTTGGCACTCTTCATAAAAGATAAAAATTATTGTATGGTGCGTGGCTAATCTCTTGCCAGCAAGGAGACATGACTGAAGTTAATAAACTGATCTCTCTGATACACGAGAAGCATTACATTTGATAAATATAATCATTTTCTCACCTTTGCTGTCAGGGGTCAGAGAACACCATCCATTTACAAAAACAACATTTATATTCATCTTTTTGAGAAGGTTTTATGTATGAGGAGTTGAATACCATAACAAGCCAATGTTTATAAAACCTCAATGTTATCTGATTAATGTTGGCAGCATTTGGAAAACTGTCACTACTCAACTACACTGGCATTCATGAATCCTGCCGAGTTGTTTTAAACCTATCCCCTATACAAACTATATTTTCACTCCCAGTACGCAAACAATCCCTAGAAAAAGAGAAAAGACTATTAATTGGGACAAATACTTGAAATGTGGGGGGGGGGTTGTTTTGTTTTGTTTTGTTTGTTTGGGGACAAAAAATTCCATGATTTTTTAAAGACAAAGTAGAAAATAAAAAGAACCTAGTACCTTGTTATTTAGTGTGTGTTAGTGAGTTTGCTACCTTGCAGAATCAGCCCTCCTTACAACTGCTTCAGTCAGCTTTTAAGTTCACCCTTTCTCCGTTTGCAGAGATTTTGTGTCTGCTTCACCCTCTGTGTACAGAATAGGCAATTGAACCACATTAACTCCATATTTGTAAATTTACTAAAATGTACTTATAACTCCAAACTCAACATGGCACATTTACAATTGTCATGAGTATGCACAGATGACCAAAACTTTTGCCTTTTCTAGTGTGTACTTTTTTTTTCAGTCCAAGCTAGGGAGAAAATGCTCTGACTTTTGTCTCCTATTCTACTCACAGAAACAAACAGTGGTTCCATTTAGTGCAGCACTGCAGATTTTTTAATGAATCTTGTGGTTGTTTTTGGGGAGACCCTGAAGGAACGTACAGGTTGAGATGGATCAGCGGATAAGAGTGTCTGCTACCACGTCTGAGGATCTAAGTTCATGTGTCTGTGACACACATGAGGGAGAGAACAAAGTCCTTCCAATTGTCCTCTGACCTACACACACACACACACACACATCCATACACACACAAAATAAACAAGAAAACTGTGATGTATCTGTCAAATAAAATGAATGTTACTTAAGCTTTGTTCATCAGGAAGCATTGTGTTGTGAGCCATGAACTTGTGAATTAACACTTTAGCCATATTCATTAGACAAAGCATCTTCTGTAGCAAGATACACATTCAATAGTTCAACACAAACACAGTGACCAGAGGTTCTCACCAATCTATTCTGTAAAATTCTCTAGGAATCAATAATCCAGTATTCATTAATTCACCATTCATTTTAATTTCACAAAATGTAATCATCATAAAAAGCAAGCATCAATTGTATGTATGGCTAGACTTAATGGTGGTTTTAAATTGCTCCTGAGGGCTTCCTGTGAATAGGAATATGTCCAAATTACTTTTTAAATTTATAGCAAGGTTATAATGAAATTCTTAAATTCTACTAACTACTCTTAAATTCTACTAACTAAAGCACTATTAATGACTAGATCAGCTTATTGAACATGAAATTATAAATGATTATTAATCGTGAACCACTTATATCTTTATTTGTGTATCCTACAGATTTATGCCCATTTCAGGACCCTTCAGAATATTAGGCTCTTTTTTTTCAAACTGCAGAGAATTGATAGGTATTTGTTTATTGTTGTAATGAGCACAATTTAGTACAGCACCCCATCTTCTTTTTTCTTTCTTTTATTAATTATTTAATTATTAACTTTACATCCCAATCATAGCCTCCTCTGAGTCCCACCCTATCACTCCTGTTTTCCTATTTACCCCCTCCACATAACAACTGCCTCAAAATGAATGAAGATTAAGCTCATCCTACCCCACTGAGGTCAGACAAGGCAGCCTAGCTAGGGAAAAGGGATCCAAAGGCAGGCAACAGTGTCCGAGTCAGAGGCACAGTTCCCCATCCCGCCCCAACCTCTATTCCAATTGTTTGGGGACCCACATGAAGACCCATATATATACATGTGCTACATATGTATAGAGTGCAGGCTTTTGAAATAAGACCTGATGATTCTTTGGATTCCCACAGTATTTGCTGTTATGGCCCCCTTTTCATTTCTAGTTTGTTAATTTTGATACTGTCTTTTAGTTAGTTTGGCTAAGGGTTTGACTATCTTGTTCATTTTCTCAAAGAATCAGCTCTTAGTTTCATTGTTTCTTTGTATTGTTCTCTTTGTTTCTAAATGTTTGATTTCAGCCTTGAGTTTGACTATTTCCTGTTGTTTATTCCTCTTGGGTGTGTTTGCTTTTTTTGTTGTAGAGCTTTTGGGTATTCTTGTAAGGTGTTGGGAACCATGAGAGCCCTGAGATAAGCATCCTGCCCCAGCTAATTGAGAACCCTGAGATTAAACATCCTGTCTGACAATCACAAGGATGAGAACCCTGAGATTAACATCCTGCCTGACAATCACAAGGATCCGGCTTGGCCCTGAGAAAAAGAACATTCACGGAAATCCACCCCCTCCCCACCTGTCATCCCGGAGCTCAACCCCAGAAGATTTTGTAACCTTCCATCTCCCTCCTTCCTCTCCCCCTCCCCTCCAAGATTTTTGCTTTAAATATGCTTGGCTCCACTAAGTAAACGGCTCTTGACAAGCAATGCTTCCTTGAGTCCTGTCGTCTCTCTTGCCCATTCTTTATTCACAGGTTGTGACCCTCCTCGTTCCCCCGAATAACTTGACCTGCAGGCCAGGTCAGTAAGGTACAATGTAGTTTCCTCTAAGCATTGTTTCCATTGTGTCCCACAAGTTTGGATGTGTGGTGCCTTCATTTTCATTGAGTTCTAGCAAGTCTTTAATTTCTTTCTGTATTTCTTCCATGACCTGAAGGTCACTGCATAGAGAGTTGTTCAGTTTCCATGAGTTTGTAGGCTTTCTGCAGTTTCTGTTGCTGTTGAAATCTAGCTTTAAGATACAATACATTACTTCTATTTTCTTATATTTGTTGTGGTTTTCTTTGTGGCTGAATGTATGGTCAATTTTGGAGAAGATTTAGTGAGGTGCTGAGAAGGAATATTCTTTTGTGTTTTAGTGAAATGTTCTGTAGTTATCTGTTAAGGTCCATTTGATCCATATTGCTGTTAGTTTCATTATTTCTTTGTTTAGTTTAGTTTCATTATTTCTTTGTTTAGTTTATGTCTTGATGATGATAGTGGGGTGTTGAAATCTCCCATTAATAATGTGTGGGGTTCTGTGTGTGATTTAAGATTTAGTAATGTTTATGATGTAGGCACCCTTTCATTTGGGTCATAGATGTTCAAAATTGAGATATCATCTTGGTGGATTTTTCCTTTTATGAGCATCTAGTGTCTGTCCCCATCTCTTTTGATTAATTTTGATAGAAAGACTATTTTATTAGATATTAAATTGGCTACTCCAGCTTGCTTATTGGATCCATTTGCTTGGAAAATCTTTTTCCAGCTCTTTACTATGATGTAATGATCTTTGTTGCTGAGGTGTGTTTCTTCTATGTAGTAGAATTGATCCTGTTTCTACATCTATGCTGTTAGCCTGTGTCTTTTATTGGGGAATTGAGTCCATTGATGTTGAGAGATATTAATGACCAATGATTGCTAATTCTTGTTATTTTGATGTTGGTTGTGATAGAGTGTGTATGGGTGTGCTTCAGTTCTTTTAGTTTTGTGGGTTATTTATTTCCTGTGTTTTCTTGAGTGTAGTTAGACATCCTGTATTGGAGTTTTCCTTCTAGTTTGTTCTGTATGGTTGGATTTGTGGATAAATATTGTTTAAATTTGTTTTTGTCACAGATTATCTTGGTTTATCCATCTATGGTGGCTAATAATTTTGCTGGGTATATTTATCTGGGCTGATATCTATCATCTCCTATGGTCTGAAAGATATCTGTCCAGCTTCTTCTGGTTTTTAGAGTATCTGTTGAGAAGTTGGGTGTAATTCTGATAGGTCTGCCTTTATATGTTTCTTGGATCTTTCCCTTGTTGCTTTTAATATTCTTTCTTTGTCCTAAACACATTTAGGACAAAGAAATACATTTAGTGTTTGCTTATTATATGATGGGGGATTTTCTGTTTTGGTTTAAACTTATTGGTATTCTGTAAGCTTCTTGGTTATAGACATCTCTTTCTTTGGGTTAGGTAAGTTTTCTTCTAGGATTTTGTTGAAAGCATTTGCTGGGCCTTGGAGCTAGGATGAATCTCCTCCTCCTCCTCCTCCTCCTCCTCCTCCTC
>NW_022196896.1:92084949-92118712 GCF_008632895.1 Mastomys coucha
CTTCTTCTTCTTCTTCTTCTTCTTCTTCTTCTTCTTCTTCTTCTTCTCCTTATCCTCCTCCTCCTCTCCCCTTCCCCTTCTCCTTTTCCTCCTTCTTCTTTTTCTTTCCTATTTCTATTATTTTCCTGCATGGTCTTTTAATAGTGTCCCAAATTTCCTGGATGTTTTGTATTAGAAACTTCTTCAGCATTTTTTGACCAATGTATTGATTTATTCAATTGCATCTTCTACATCTGAGATTCTCTATTCCATCTCTTATATTCTGCTGATGATGCTTACATCTATAGTTCCTTTTATCTTACCTACGTTTTCCATTTCCATGATTTCCTCAGTTTGTGTCTTCTGTATTGCTTATACTTATATTTTCAGGTCTGGAAGAATTTTATACATTTACTTCATTCACTTTCAGTTGGTTGCATTTTCCTGTATTTCTTTAAGGGATTTATCCATTTCCCCTCTAAAGGCCTCTATAATCTTAAGAAGATTGAATCCATGTTCATTTTCTTGTGATTCAGTTGTGTTAGGATATCAAAGACTTGCTGTAAATAATTTAGCTTATTTCTGGTGCTACCATATTGCCCTGGTTCTTGTTTTTTAAGCTGGCCTTTAGCCACCTGGTTGTCCCTGGTGTTGAGTGGATGTTCCTGGTACTGACTTGGCTCCTCAGGGAAGCAGGCGCAACCTTGGGCCTGAAAGTGAAGCTTACAAGACAGTACAAATCACTTCTGCTAGCTATGCCTTAGGTGGACCAGGAGGGTAGGCAATGGAGCTCTGGAGGTAGGGGCAGGGAGCACTCAATATGCTCATCACTCTGTTGGCTATGCCCAGGTGCATCCAGTAGGCAGAGACAACACCACACTTTTTATTTTATTTCCAAAACAATTTTCTGAAGACAGAGTTAAGGATGTCTTAGACCTGAAAATTTTATCTTTCACAGATCTTCAAGCCGTAAGCCAAAAACATGTATTACCATCATCTGCATCAGTGGCTAAAATCGAGTTGTTGGTTAGGTCCCAATGCCTTTTGGAGGCACTAGGGGGGAGTACTTCTCTAGTTTATGGTGGCTTTTAGATTGCTGTACCACTCCAGTTGCCTCTGCCATTATATTGCCCTCTCAAGTTCTCCGAGTGCTAAACTTTCTTGCCACCTGCCTTTTCTCTGTGTTGGTAGGTATCAAACCCAGAGTCTCATGCATGTAAGATATGATGGATTATATTGATTCTTAACTTACTTGAATTGAGAGTTTATTAATGCAGAATCTGGCTGTTTTCTTGAGGGTTTTTTCAGAGTTGCTTATATAAGGGATTAAGAACTAATCTGAATGTAAGGGAAAACAAACCACTCACACAGGAACCTAGTGTACTACTACTGAGCTATATTGTAAGCTCAGCATCTGGTGACTGGATTTACTACCCATACAGATAATCAAATATTATCTTCCTTCAACAAAATTCTTAACATTAATCATACCCAGAATGTTTTCTTTTATTGGATATTTTATTTATTTACATTTTAAATGTTGCCCCCTTTCTAGTTTCCTATCTGGAAAACCCCTATCCCATTCCCCCTCCCCCTACTTCTATGAGGATACTCCCACACACAGCCACTACTACCTCCCTGCTCTGGCATTCCCCTACACTGGGGCATCAGGTCTTCACAGGACCAAGGGCTTCTCCTCCCATTGAAACCCAACAAGGCCATCCTCTGCTACATATGTGGCTGGAGCCATGGATCATTCCATGTGTAATCTTTGGTTGGTGGTTTAATCCCTGGGTGCTCTTGCAGTGTTTGGGGTAGGGGGTCCAGATGGTTGATATTATTTTTCCTATGGGGCTGCAAACCCCTTCAGCTCCTTCAGTCCTTTCTCTAACTCCTCCACTGGTGGGTACCCCATGCTCAGTGTAATGGATGGCTGTGAACATCTGTATTTGTCAGGCTCTGGCAGGGCCTCTCAGGAGACAGGTATATCAGGTTCCTGTCAGCAAGTATTTCTTAGAATCAACAATAGGGAATGGGTTTAGTAACTGTATATGGAATGGATCCTCATGTGGGGCAGTCTCTGGATAGCCTTTGCTTCAGTCCCTCCTTCACATGTTGTCAATATATTTCCTCCTTTGAGTATTTTGTGCCCCCTTCTAAGAAGGACTGAAGCATCCACACTTTGGTCTCCCTTCTTTTTGAGCCTCATGTGGTCTATGAATTGTATCTTGGGTATTCCAAACTTTTGGGCTAATATCCACATATCAGTGAGTGGATACTATGTGTGTTTTATTGTGACTGGGTTACCTCACTCAGGATGATATTTTCTAGTTCCACCTATTTGCCTAAGAATTTCATGAATTCATTGTTTTTAATAGCTGAGTAGTATTCCATTGTGTAAATGTGCCACATTTTCTGTATACATTCCTGTGTTGAAGGACATCTGAGTTCTTTCCAGCTTCTAGCTATTATAAATAAGGCTGCCATGAAAATAGTGGGGTATGTGTCCTTGTTATATGTTAGAGCATCTTTAAGGTATATGTCCAGGAGTGGTATAGCTGGGTCCTCAAGTACTATGCCCAATTTTCTGAGGAACTGGCAGACTGATTTCCACAGTGGTTGTACCAGCTTGCAATCCCAACCAACAATGGAGCAGTGTTCCTCTTTCTCCACATCCTCGCCAGCATCTGTTGTCACCTGAGTTTTGATCTTAGTCATTCTGACTGGTGTGAGGTGGAATCTTAGGGTCATTTTGATTTGCATTTCCCTGATGACTAAGGATGTTGAACATTTCTTTATGTGCTTCTTGGCCATTTGATATTCCTCAGTGGAGAATTCTTTGTTTAATTGTCTACCCCATTTTAAAAGGGTTATTTGGTTCTCTGAAGTCTAACTTCTTGAGTTCTTTGTATATATTGGACATTAACCCTCTGTCAGATATATCAGATGTAACAGATTGGTAACAATCTTTTCCCAAGCTGTTAGTTGCCATTTTGTCCTATTGACAGTATCCTTTACCTTACAGAAGTTTTACAGTTTTATGAGGTCTCATTTGTCTATTGTTGATCTTAAAGCATAAACCATTGGTGTTCTGTTCAGGAATTTTCCCCCTGTGCCCATGTGCTCGAGACTCTTCCCCACTTTCTCTTCAATTAGTTTCAGTGTATCTAGTTTTATGTGAAGGTCCTTGATCCACTTGGAATTGAGCTTTGTACAAGGAGATAAGAATGGAGCCATTTGCATTCTTCTACATGCTAACTGCCTGTTGAGCCAGCACCATTCCTTGAAAATGCTGTCTTTTTTCCACTGGATGGTTTTAGCTCCTTTGTCAAAGATCAAGTAACCATAGGTGTGTAGGTTTATTTCTGGGTCTTTAGTTCTATTACATTGATCTACCTGCCTGTCTCTGTACCAATACCATAGAATTTTCATCACCATTACTCTGTAATACAGCTTCAGGTCATGGATGATGATTCCCCCAGATGTTCTTTTACTGTTGAGAATAGTTATTGCTCTCCTGGATTTTTTGTAATTCCAAATGAATTTAAAAATTGCTCTTTCTAACTCTATGAAGAATTAAGTTGTACTTTTGATAGGGATTTTATTGAATCTATAGACTGCTTTGGGCAAGATGGACATTTTTTACTTTATTAATCCTGCCAATCCGTGAGTATGGGAGATCTTTCCATCTTCTGAGATCTTCGATTTCTTTCTTCAGAGACTTGAAGTTCTTGTTATACAGATCTTTTACTTCCTTGATTATAGTCACACCAAGGTATTTTATATTATTTGTGACTACCACCATGGTTTTCTTGATAAGGTAAAATCCCTTCCAGAGATTAAGACTTCATATTTTGCTGTTAGTAAATAGTCCAGAGTAAAATATGCATGTATATACATCATTCTTCAACCTCAAATTCAACTGAAACTAGTGCACATTTGGTTCTGCCATTTAGTAAGCTCTAGAGCACATTTGGAATCAGCTGTAGTCAATTGTTATATGTGGTATTATTATTACTGAGAATATATTGAAGCAAACCTGTCTGATCTGAAACCTTATCCCTCATTGAAAAATATGTGTGAGAGAAGAACAGCAACTAGTGGCCAGACCTAGCATGATTTAATTTATTTTCTAGTTATAATTTTATACCTCAGTGACCTTCTATGTTATTTCTAGTTCATTGTTTCTATGTTAAAATACATTGTTGACTATACAACATTTGACCTTATTGCTCTTGTGCAAAATTACTGTTTTAAATATTGTTGTGGTAATATGATCAAGGATTCATTAAATTTTAGTATCTTCTGAAGGAATAAGAACCCTGGATAATTATTTTGTTGCTGCTGTTTGCTATAGTATGGGTAGGAGTTGTATAGTAGTATGAAAATCTTAACAGTGGCTATGCCGCTGCAGAAAACATCACCCGTACCTATGCAGCTTATTATCTGTATCAATCATCAGGCCTCTTGAGCTCTTCCTTACCGGGTGGCTGGATGTTGGTAGGTCAGATCTTACACAGATCTTATGAAAATAATCACTACTATTGTCAGTTCTAGAGTCCAGTAGCCATAGCATGTTTCCACACCATTCCCTCACTTCTTCCTGCTCTTACAGTCTCCTTTTCTTCTTCCATGATGCTTGATGAACCTTGGCTGTAGCTGTACAGAGGTTTTGGAGAACTGGGTCTATCTGAAAGGGGGGCTGGAAATTAAAAAAGAACAGGGTGAGAGAGAAGGATGAAGCCAAGACAAAGTTTCTGATCAAGGCTCAAAGTTTAATATTCAGCACTGTATTTGTAAAGGCAGATCTCCCCCATCCTTTGCTTCATCTGGATTGTGTAGCTTTGTTTCAACCGGATCGTGTTGCAAAGCAAGCTCAGTGAGCAATCGACTCCTGCAGGAAACTGCAGGTGCAGCAAGGCAGAAGACCCTACCTGAGTCATTAAGGTCCAACTGTGGCAAACACTTAGGTATTTATTTAGCCTCCTCAAGCCTGGGGGAAGGGCACATTTGGCAGGTGGTGATATAGTTCAAATTATGACTAAGCATTCATCTGTCATTTCTCATCGCTGCAATGATGAGTCTCTGCAGTTACTGCTTTTTACCAGGAAAACCATCATCTCTGACCAAAGTTGACAGCATCACTAATCTATGGACACAACAATAGAACAATAGACATTTGGAAGGCAATTTGAAGTGTTCATCATTACCATTTAGCAAAACAACAGCAAGTGGCATCCTGACTTGTGTCAATGACCTCCCCATCTATGGGTTTCCATTCTATACTGGTTTTGCATAACCAGTATAGAGAAAGATTTCAACCTAGTTCAGCTTGATTTTTCTACATCCTGTGAGTACAGCATGTAGTGTCTTCAGCAACAGTGGAGTTTTGTTGTTGTTGTTGTTTTTGTTTTGTTTTGTTTTTTATTCACTGGTGGGCAACCAACAACACTGAAATATTTGTATGTATTAATACACTAGAGGGTGAAAGCAATTGCATATTTCACATCTCTTATTTTCATTAATCTCCAAATATGTCTTCTATGTTGGTTTTCATTCTTCCAGTAGGACATAGGCTTTGAAGAACAAGTACACACTTTCTCATGTAACAGATACTCAGTCAAGTGGCTAGTGGACAGCTGGTGTCAGATGAAATCCTCATCTTTAGTCATTGAGAAGATACTGAAATGTGTATAGCTCTTGATTTGTTGTTTTCAGTTTTGTGTTTTGCTTGTTTTTTACTAAGAGCAGTTAGGTAAGTTAATAACAGAAAGTTTGTCCTAGAAGCACAGCAATTGCAACTTTTGTAGATGTCCATCGAGGTTTTTTAATAGTATCTGTGTAATCTATTTTGAACCAACTGCCGTTTGAAGATGCTCTTGGATCCTGAGTCTAAGCACATGCTTTTTGCTATTCACTTGCTGATAGAAAATACTCTGTCTTTAAAAACTAAAGTAATGGTTAGTTCATATTGTTGTTCGTCCTAAGGGGCTGCAAACCCCTCAGCTCCATTGACCCGTTCTCTAATTCCTTCACTAGGGACCCTGTACTCAGTTCAATGGATGGCTGTGAGCCTCTACAACTGTATTAGTCAGGTACTATCAGAGCCTCTCAGGAGATAACTATATTTAGGCTGGCTTGTCTTTCCTTCAGTCTCTGCCACTCCTTCCATGGGTACTTGGTTCCCCCTTTTAAGAAGGAATGAAATGTCCACCTTTGGTCTTCCCTCTTCTTGAGTTCCTTATGGTTTGTGGGTTGTTCTTCCTGTATTCCAAACTTCTGGGCTAATAACCACTTATCAGAGAGTGCATACCCTCAGAGCTCTCAGAGTCTCAACCACCAACCAGCACATGGTGGGACTGATTGTTCTGGCAGTGCATGTATAGTGGAGGATTGCAAATTCGATCATCAATGGGAGGGGAAGACCTCGGCCCTGTGAAGGTTCTGTGCCCCAGTGTGGGGGAATGCCAGGCCCAATAAGCAGGAAAGGGTGGGGTGGCAGGTATGGGGAGTGGGGAGGCAGCTGGGGTTTGCTTTTGTTGTTTTTGCTTGTTTCTTTGTTTTTTAGAGGGGAAACTGGGAAGGGAAAAATTTACATGTAAATAAAGAAAATATCTAAGAAAAATTAAAAAAAACTAAAGTAATGGGTAGATTGTGATTTGTAAATTTGAAAAATTATAATCCAATTTAAGTGGTGTTTCTTAAAATCCTATCAAAACATCTTTGTTAATTTTTCTAAGTTAAAATAGTACTATGAATACAATTTGAACAGAAAAAGTAGTTGTATGGTTAGCAATCATTTACTTATGAGTGTAGCAAATTGTCGAAAGGTTGTGTTTCATTTGGTTGTGGTGTACTGTATTAAAATGAGTACCAACAGCATTTCTTCTAATTCTATTAACTTTTACCACTGATGCCCTTTTAAAAAGACTTTCCCTTGTTTTCTAACACCAGGAAGAAATAAGTCTCCATATAAATTTTCTTGATTATTTTAATTGTTTAAACTTATATATCAAATGTGATAATAGGACACATATATATGTTCAAATATGCTGAATTCAGGGTATCAAAGAGAATGATCAAAGTAGGGTAGTTAAGATGTTTTCTCCCTAAATATTTTCTAAAATTTTCATATTATAATTTTATAGTTACAAGGGAAAAGATGACATATATGTATATATATATCAATAAAATAAAGGTAATTATTATTTTCATTTTCCAATTATCATGGTATTTTCAGGCTTGACTTCTTTCTTGTAGTTACCAAGTATCTACTTTGTCATTGTAAATTTTAGTCATCCTACTGACCTATTGAAAAGAACTTACTTCTTTCTAACTGTATTTTGAATATTACCTCTTCTCACAGAATCCACCTCTATTATATATTCAATGTGGCTTTTTAAAATTAAATTTGTATGCAATTTCATAAAGGTATATGACATATTCTGATTATTCTCTTCCTTATCTCTGTCATATTTTCTTCCAATACTTATCAACCCCTTTTTCCCATTTCTATTTGTCTCTTCCCAATATTCATGAAGATGCTACCTGAGTTTCTTGTGGAGGGAATGTAGTCTAGGTAGATGATACAGAACAGAGCTTACCACCTGGCAGCACTGCACAATTTATGATCTAATGAATACTTCTTTACTGAAATGTCAATAGATTCTGAGAAAATCTCTTCTCTGTTCTTTCTTTGCCTGTCTTTTCTCTATCCACACTTATGCAATACTTTTCTTTTCTTTTTTTTTTTTTAATTAGATATTTCTTTATTTACATGTAAATTTCTCCTTTCCCAGTTTCCCCTCCAAAAAACAAACAAACAAACAAAAACAAGAACAAACCCCTGTTCCCTCCCCCCTCCCCATGCCTGCCACTCCACCCTCTCACACTTATTGGCCCTGGCATTCCCCTACACTGGGGCACAGAACCTTCACAGGGCCAAGGTCCTCTCCTCCCTTTGATGACCGAATTTGCAATCTTCTACAATACACATGCTGCCAGAAAAATCAGACCCACCATGTTATCAAACTCAATGCAAAATATATCATCACATTAGGGTCTCTGGACATCTTTGGGAACAACTTTGACAACACTGTGAATAGAATTGATCATCAAAATTTGTTTAGGAATTGAAAAACACACAAAAAATCAAATATATAAAATTTATATTGAGCTCACCAACATCAATTAACAGTGATCTGACCAACAATTGTATTTTTTGTTTAGGTGATCATACAATATCTATCTGAACATATTCCTTTTAACTTGAAATGTGAAAATAGTTAGCTTGTTAGTAAAGAGTAGTTGATAAAGAGTAGCTGTATGCCTGGAATACAGGTTGTCTTCTGCATCGGGTCTGAGATGGGAACAAGTTATTCCACCTCAGACACTTAGTAAAGAGTATCTGGCATGCTGGAATAGAATAATTAGGGTAAGAACTGGTGTGGTGTGTAAGTATTCAGGTATCTATGACTTATACCTGCTCCCCTAAGGAACAAGTGCCAAGATAGATTTCAAGGTATAAGATGTTTATTTGGGAATGAATTATGAAATATTGAAGAGAGGAGAACAAGTATACATGGATAACCCACATAGCATAAGGTAGGTCTATTACCTACAACATAGTTTGAAGAGAAAATAATTATACAGGAGGCAGTTTGAGGTCTTTGGTAAAAAATAAAGTATATTTTAGTCAACATTACCCAGCAGTAGAATCCCATAGTTTCTGGTATGAATTGAAGTTTTGCTATGCTCAGTCACTGGATACAATATACATAAAATATGGGCCCAAAGAAACTGGTGGCACATACCAAAGGGCAATAGGTGGTTGTCACACAAGATCTGAGCGCTATATTTTTGTGACCATGTAGTTACCATTATCTACAACTTACTATATATATATGTGTTCATATTTAAGCCCTAGAACTTGTCTAGAGTACTAGTAGATTAAAAGAAGAATGTGTGATTTCTGCATTTACTTTTTCAATTATCTACTATTTCCTTTTTATTAATTAATCATTTTATTTATTTATATCCCAAATGTT
This sequence comes from Mastomys coucha, assembly GCF_008632895.1. Lineage (NCBI taxonomy): Eukaryota > Metazoa > Chordata > Mammalia > Rodentia > Muridae > Mastomys > Mastomys coucha. Next base: position 92,093,976 of record NW_022196896.1, read on the forward strand.
ATCCCCCTCCTGGTCATCCTTCTTAATGTACTTCCCCCTTCCCCTTAACCTCTGATAGGATGACCTCTAGGGTATCCCTCCACACTGGGGCATCAATTCTCTACAGGATTAGGTTTATCCTCTCCCACTGAGACTAGACAAGGCAGCCCTCTGCTACATATGTATCAGAGGAATCTCAGAACATCCCCTCTACAGTGAATACTCTTTGGTTGGTGGTTCAGTCTCTGGGAGCTCCCAGAGGTTAGTTGATTCTGCAGGTCTTCCTATGTGGTCACCCTCCACTTCAGTTTCTTCAAGTCGTCCCATAATTCAACCATAGGGGTCGCCTACTTCAGTCCAATTGTTGAGTGTAGGTATCTATGTCTGTCTCAGTCAGCTGCTGGTAGGACCTCTCAGAGGACAGTCATGCCAGGCTCCCATCTGTAAGCACATCATAGCATCAGTAATAGTGTCAGGCCTTGGTGCCTCCCCAGGAGTAGTATATCTGGCCCTTCAGGTAGATCTATTTCCAAATTTCTGAGGAACAGTCAGATTGATTTCCAGAGTGGTTGTACAAATTTGCAATCCTACCAGCAATGAAGGAGTGTTGCCCTTCTTGACATCCTTGCCAGCTTGTGCTGTCACTTGAGTTTTTGATCTTAACCGTTCTGATTGGTGTGAGGTGGAATCTCAGAATTGTTTTGATTTGCATTTCCCTGATGACTAAGGCTGTTGAAAATTGCTTTTATCACACACATACACACACACACACACACACACACACACACACAGAGAGAGAGAGAGAGAGAGAGAGAGAGAGAGAGAGAGAGAGAGAGAGAGAGCTCATTGCAGGTTTACATTAAAAAAAAAATAAGTGTTCTCAATTATCAGTGGTGGTAGGAGCTGAGAGTATTAAGCTCCAGCACTTATGACATGAAGGTTTTTAGTGTGTGTGTAAATTGCAGCTGTGTGGTGAGTATTAAATAGCATTTTAACACTTTCTAAAACAATCTTAAAAATTGTTCCCCAGTTGATGAATAAGGAGTCAATAGAAAAAAAATTCCTGTTGTAAACATTCCAGTAAAAATTGTAATGGGACCCACTTTTCATTCATTTAGCTTGCTCCATGGGAAAAGTACCTTGTTTTAATTATCACTAAATGGTTGTGCTATTGGCAAAATTTTGTTTGTGTTCTTTATAGCCCTTGAGGGAAGGTAGAAGTTACATAGTCTTCTAAGCCCAAAGCTATTTATTGTCATTAGAAAGATGTAATATTCTATCTCTTACCTTCTCTTTTCCCTTCCCTGTCTAGCTATACTTATAATTTTCCCCTAGTTAGTCTTTCTCCCACATTAAAGGGCTGAGAGGAGGAACACTAAGCACTAAAGATGTTTGGAAAGGCCATATGGAAACCTACTATTCTATAAACTTCATATACATATATTTGTATTTATATAAAAGACTTTAATTGGAATTGCCCTACACAGGGAATAATCATCCTTCCAGATGCCATAGGTCTCAAAATGGAAAACAGAAAATATGTTATGCTGGGAAAGCTGTTATGCCTACATTTCCACAGGAATAGAAAAATCTATGGATTCCTTTCAATTTGATAAAAATCAGACATGACAAAGGGAGACCATCTGAAAATCTTGGCTACCGACAAGGAGATTGATAAGATTAATGAGATTATATATATATATATATATATGTATATATATATATATATATATATATGCATACATAGAGGCAGCTCTGGGACTAACTGAGACTTAAATGTCTATATAGAGCCAATAAATCCTACTGGATATTAAATCTTATGACTAATTACATATCATTGTTTAAGATGACATGAATGGAAATTTATATTATAGTTAGAGTAAATGATCAAGCTAACATTTCAAAAAAGGCGCTTGTCTTTCTTTATTGATCTTCCTTAATTAATCTATACACCCTACACATTCCACTCAAATGTCTTTACAGAGCTAGGTATTGCTTAAAAGGCTTATATAGTACAGAATAAAAGATGAAAATTATAGCCCTGACAGGATTCACACTCTGAGATACTGAAATACTGAGACCTTCTGTTCCAGCTTCCTACTTGATCCTACCTCAACTACATCAAAGCTTTTTCCTTTTCCTTTTTTTTTTTTTAAGTCTTCTTGTCTGTATTACCTTGAATGGTCTGCTCTGTACTTGAACAGAGTTTTATGCTGAGGGATCTAAGGACATATTCTGACCTTTGTCAGCCCAGAATGTAAAAGTTGCTGGGAAACCAGGGGCTGAGACATGCCTGCTTTCTACCTTCTGTCTCACTGTCTTTGCTTTAAACAGAGCTCTGTATTTATAGGTAGATATAGGGTAACCAAGAGTTGAAACACTTGCATCCTTTTAAAATCTGGTTGGGCTTCATAAAGACTAGCTGAAGATGTGGAAACAAGTGTCAGGTGAGTTTAGGAACTCTTCTTAAGGGGCAGGGACTCTTGTCTGTTTCTCTGGCTGGTAGGCCTGACACTCAAGCAGTAACCTTTGGACACAATGAATGCAGTTTTTATTTTAGTTTTGTTTTTTGTGCTGGGGGTGAAACCCAAATTTTGTTGATGGTTGCAAGTGAACTACCACAGAGGAACATGACATCATGACTCTCCTGCCACTCACATAGACCTTCTGTCAGGAAAGAAAACCTTATACATTTAAAAAAGTGTCAACTAGTGACCTAAGGATTGATACCTACATGTTTTGTGCTATTGTCCTTAGAAGAGACAACTCAAGTACTTTCAGAGCAGAGCACTGAAGTGTATTCTGATTTTTTACATATTTTATTTATGTATTTATTTATGTGTTTCTGAGTGTGTGCATGCACACATATGTAACATGCACCTGACTGGACTCCAATGGGAACTCAAAAGACAAATTGTGAGGACTAGCTCTCTCATTTTTATTCCAGCTATCAGGCTTGGCAGCAGGCATTTTCACAAGATGAGCCACTTCATTAGCTCCATGAAGTACTTTGGAGAATGAAGTCAATATCAGATAGTAAAGAAATCAAGTCATCTTAAAGACGTTTCCTTGACAGACTTCCAGGCCATATTTCAGAACAGCTAGCTTACTTATCCAGGTCTTTAGACTGTTACAGTCATGACTCTGACTAAGCCATAAATTTTCTCAATACATGGAGACTGGACAACAAATGATGCCAGCTAGCCTTCTTTTGACAAAACCATTTTTCCTTTTTCCGTTTGAACCCCATCCCCAAAGAAATTCAGAAGAAAACAATTATAAGAAGACCATTGTCCCAATCCCTTAAATTGTAATTATGGTTATAATTATTTTATAAATTTTAGATACGTTATCAATTTAAGAGAGAATTTAAAAATAATTATAGTTTTACATAGGAAACTAAATAGAGAGATTATACTCAAGAATTTCTATCTTTCCTTTCTTCTCTCTATCCTTTCTTTGTAAAGGGAAGGGACCTAAAGAGTAAAAAAATGATATAGTAATATAAAAATTAAACAAATAGAAATGGATTATTCAATCAATTCTTAAACAAAAACATTTTATGATCAAAATCTTACATTGGCAGAGAGCTTTATATTTTGATACAAAATTGAATTGATATTTTGTTACATGACCCAGAATTTGTATATTGATATAGATTTAAGGTTTTCTCTTACATTGGTAGGTATTTGTATATTTGATACAAGACTAAGGTTATATTTTGTTACATTGATACAGAATTTTGTATACTGATACAGGGTTAAGGTTTTCATTTGGTATAAATCTCTGTAAAAATTGATACAAATTTAAAATTAATTTTGTTACTCTTAGAAAGGCACTATAACTATACAATTCATTTAAGAATACAAGGCTTAATCTCAGTCCTTTTAATAGCTGTTTAAATAATTAAGCAATGCAAGTTAATAGTCAAACTCATGATCTTATTAGATACTAATTTAGTTAGTTACAAAAAATGTTTCAAGGTTATTCAAATAGTAAATAGCTACAAGTAATCAATGTTTAACAATTCAGTTAGGCTATATGCAGATAGATGTTCTTCAGAAGTGTCAGAGATCTACAAAATATGGCATTTAAAATGATTTCACTATTAAAAGAACTTTTGATTATGAGACAGTTCAGCTCCTAAAAGTGCCCCCGTTCTACCTCAAAGAAGATGAAGGACATTAAGATCTTGTGTTCTTTTGTGATTGGGTTACCTCACTCAGGATGATATTCTCCAGATCTATCCATTTACCTAAGAATTTCATAAATTTATTGTTTTTAATAATCGTGTAGATGTACCACAATTTCTGTATCCACTCCTCTGTTGAGGGACATCTGGGTTGTTTCCAGGTTCTGGCTATTATAAATAAGGCTGCTATGAACATGGTGGAGCATGTGTCCTTCTTACATGTTGCAGTATCTTTTGGGTATACGCCCAGGAGTGGTATAGCTGGGTCCTCTGGTAGTACTATGTCCAATTTCCGGATGAACCACCAAACTGATTTCCAGAGTGGTTGTACCAGTTTGCAATCCCACCAGCAATGAAGTAATGTTCCTCTTTCTCCACAACCTCTCCAGCATCTGCTGTCACCTGAGAAACAGAACCTTTTAATTGGACAAAAAACGGGGAAATGTAGTGAGTTGACCTAATGCTGTTTGCATTCTAATGTTAATACTGGTTCCTCAAGAAGGGTTGCTCCTGACAAGCAGACCATCATGTAATCAGGTGATGCCATGTAAATCTTTTCCAGATTTTAACTAATCAATATAAAGATAGGACCTATTACTGGACAGTGGAGGAGAAAGATGGGACTAAAGACTTGAGATGGGGTGGCAGATAGAGAAAAAAAAAAGACAAAAGAAGAGGAAGAGGAAGCTGCAATGGACCAGAATTGTGTGGCTGGGAGAAATCACAAATAACAATGGATTTTATAACTGGAAAATAAGTTAATATAGTACTAAATCAGCCCAACCTAGATATGGCTTATACTTAAAATATCTAGATGGTGTGTCTTTAATGCAGATTTACTAGAGTTAAAAATCCCAACAACATTCTTTCTGATGGGTACCTTTAAAAAGTCCTCAACAGCCTTGCCCAGCTGTGAAATCCAAAGAGCTACAATAATTACTGGCTCAGCAAGATATAATTACAAGAAGGAAAAAGGGCATAGATACTATGCAGGCACCAAACTATTTTCTCACTAAATTTATGGCTATTCCATGGGAGGAAACACATGCCCAAAACTGTAAATTTAGTCAAAAACACGTGTTTGGGGAACTCATGGCTCCCAGGGATGAACTCACTACTATTGTTTGCAAAATGGACAGAGTATTAATCTTCTCTCTAAATATATCTCTCTAAACACATAGAATACCACAACTGTCAGACCATCCTAGATGTCTCACTGTATATTTCCTGATAGTTAATTCATAAACTAACAGCTTGTCTAAGTACAGAGTATATATACATGCATGTCAGTCAAATTGTTGAGCCACAAATGAGACATTATATCATATCTCTTTGCTTCAGGGATATCACTGGAGAGGGGTATGAACACCAGAAGTCAGAGAAACTCAGGTGCAGAGTCTTCTGTACATGGCAGGAGTGATAGGCTCATGAACTCACAGTAACTGTGGTTGTTTGCACAAAACTTGTACAAGTTCAAGGGTAGAGAAGGGGGCTGTGAGCCCCTATTCCTGTCTGAAGTGCTATTTGCAGCTGATGATGTCTGAGAGAGAAAGAGTAAGTTTTCTCTAAGGATGTGGTCGCTGGTAGGTTAACCACACTCCAGAGAATGGCCTCATAGTCAGGAGAATTTGGGCAATAAAAATTTGACTTGGTATTCTATGGAGAAAAAAAGGGAAAGAAACAGGACACAAAGACAAGAGGTATATCTGGTCAAATATTAAGGGGCAGGAGCAAAGGACAGTGAATATGATTAAAAAAAACATTGTATGCATGGGTGAAACTTTCAACAAATTAATAAAATATTATATTAAAAAGAACATTAAAATGAATGAGTAATACCATAAAATTATATGAAAAAAACCTTCCTACATGCAGAAGCTTAAATTTTTCTCCAGTCTATATGAAATGTCATAGATTCAGTCATGAATAAAATTAAAGTTGTACAGTGAACCTGAAACTATTTCAATATTGCTGTCACAGATACATGTAGAAAGTCCTTATTTTTTAAAACAAAATATTTTATTTAATCTGTATGGATACTTTTAAGACATGAGATAAATACTGAGAGAATTGCCTAAATGAGATAGCAGGAGTAAATTAAATTAAAAATTAATTACCACTCTCATGGAATTACTTTTAGGTGCTTTCAAAAAATTATTTATGTACTGCAATGATTAATGATATCATATTACCATAGTTGTTCACAGATTCTCAGCTAAGGGATACATCTTGCCTAAAAAAAGTGTGGCCTGTTTTCAAAGTTGTATACATCCACACACCAAGATAACCAGTTGTACATTTTTTGTTCATTTGTTATTAGAAATATTCTATTCAAACTTCTATACTTGTATGCTAAATTTTAAATCTATTGTAGATTAATTTAATTTTTCATATCAAACTGCTTAATTTATATCAATCAAATCAGTTTCTTTAAACATATTCTTGAAAAACAGAGATATAAAACTAGTTCAAAGATGTATGCTGTACTACATAGTCAGCATTATGTACCATCTTTTATTATCATCACGCTTGTTGACATTAGAGGACCCAATGCATTATAAGATTGCATTATGATCAGGCATACTTATTACTCAATTATTCAAAATATCACTGCTTGTAATTTGTTAGGTGAGTGTTACAATCCTGACTCTTGGTTGGAACAGAGCTATGCTTAAACCTCCAGTTTTTCAGGTAGATGGTTCCAGAAGTCATTGTCTCATTAGAGCTTGGGTTAATGGGTTTGACAAATGAGCCTGAGGAGTAACCATAACCCTTCAGGTTAAAGATGGAATTTACTTACATCTGTCTGCATCTACAACTTGTCATTTAGGAAGTTTTGCAAGTCAGCCACAGGGTTTTTTCTTCTCTTCTGGCAGTATAGATGTGTACCTGAGATATCTTGTAAACCGTTTTTCAGTCATTGTGGAAGGCAACATGACTTGTGTGTTGTGGGACCATGAAAGGCAGCCTGTATTCTGGTCAAGCTAGGTTTAAACCCCAGAGACCCAACAGGTTAATCTGCAAGAGGCAGAAGGACGTTTGCCATATGTTCCCACACACTAGGCTCCTGACATGAGGCCCCAGCTCCATAATTCTGTGGCCTTCAGTCATATAGGCTGCCCCTACTCCACTCCCACAGTTACCTGGCAACAGCTAAAATGGCCCAGCCCACTATAAAAGGAGCTGCTTGCACGCCTCCTCAATCTCTTGCCTCTTTTGCTCTCTTGCCCTCTTGATCCCCTTCTCTCCATTTCCTTCTCCCACTCTCCACATGGCCATTCATGGCCGGCCTCTACTTCTCTACGCTTCTTCCTCTCTCTGCCTTTCTACAATAAATGCCTTAAAACCATGGACTGTCACTTCTCATCTGGATTCATTGTGCTAGAGCAGTGGAGCAGGTTTCCTGTTAAACCTCCTGCCAGGAGGCCTCCCTGGGCTTCCACCAACCCAAGCTGCAGACTGAACAACTCTTTCCCTGCGGTAACCTGCCAGAGCTCTCCTCCTACCCTTTTCCCTTCGGCCAGGGCCAGAGTGAGTCAGCCCCAGGGTCCCCACCCATTCTTCTGAGACGTACAGTGGTCTCTGCATTGTCCAAGAGTGAGAACCTGTCATCCCTGACCTCCCGGCGGCCCAGGGACCCAGAACCAGCTATTCCATGGGTCTGAGTTGGAGTCAGTTCCCTCAGGCGGGTCCTCCGGGATCCCAGACTGCACCTTCCTCACCTTTAGAGCAGATCCCATGGCTTCTCACAGTCCGAGGTGGTTCCATGGGGTTGTAAGCAGTCAAACTCCCCTCATCTGCCTCGTCCAGCATTCCCAGCCCTAAGTGGATGAGGGACTCCATTTTTGCTCCACAGCGTGTGTTACCAAAGCTATAGATATGAATTGATGCTTGACGTTTTTTATATTCTTACCCTCCAGTCAGTTAGATTCTACCTACAATGCATGCCACGTCTGAACCCTTCCTGTCACCTCCAATAGCCATTTTTTGGGGAGTCCTATGTCCCTGCCTAGACACTGCAATCATGTCCTATGCTTCTCTTCTTACCTCTTCCCCAGAATTTACATTATAAACTTAAGGCAGGTCAAATTACTATCCTTCTCATAAGTCTCCAGTAGTCTCCTGCTTCATAAAAACTAAAAGCATCCCCATTCGATTCGTACGTTTCTGTCTTTTCTTTTACCTCACGTCTACTTTCCTTGACACTGAGTTTTCCGTGGTATCTTTGCTGTTGCTTAAGTAGCCAGGCCTCCTCATGTCCTTGGTTACCACCCTCACCTATTCCACCTCTCTAGAATAGTCTTTCCCCACGTGTCTCTAAAGACAATCACTAACACATTCTCCACGTCTTTGCTAAACTAACTACCACTGAAATTAGATAAACCCTGATAGTTTTATTTATTTAAAATTAGATATTTTACCTTATCCCTGGAATTCTGGATTCTGATTTGTCTACTCTTCCTTGTTCTTATAAGACAATAATTCAAAATTTATGAAAGTATCCCCTGGTCCTTCAGTGGTATATGTAAAAAGGTATGGATGCCTGTACAGTTTAGTCACTGCCATAGAAGGTGAACCTCAAGATACTTGTTAGATTGAGACAGATTCAGAGTAATGTTGAATCAATATCAATCTAAACCATAGCTGAAAATTTTGGCAACCATAATAATACTATGGAATTGGTCCTAGTTCACTCTGAAAAAAAATAAATATATAAATTTATACATATTTAATTTCCCCTTGAATCTTTTCCTGTTTCATTGAAAGTAGATTCTTTTCAAGTACACTATATCCTGACTACAGCTTCCTCTCCCTCTCCTCCTCCCACTTTCCCATCTCCCCTCCCTTTCTGTCCCCTCCTTTTTTAAAATCAAGGTTTTTAAGAGATATTAATAAAATAACAAAATAAAATTTAACTAGATAATCAAAGCCATTAAATCAAAGTTGAACAAAGCAACCCAATAGAAGGAAAAGATCCCAAGAGAAGGTACAAGAATCAAGGCCTCTGGTTCATATACTCAAGAGTCACATAAAAATAGTAAGCTGAAGGCAATGGTGTCCTCCATCCCCTCTGGCTTTTACATTCTTTCTGCTTCCTCGTATGCGTGGTTTCCTGAGGTTGGGAAGAGGGATTTGATGAAGACATTCCATTAGAGCCGTATGTTCCAGGGTCTCTCCTTCTTCGTGTAATATCTAACTAAGTCTCTATATTTGTTTCTGTCTGCTGCAGAAGGAAGCTTCTCTGATGGTGGCTGAGTAAGACTCTGATCTATGAGTATAGCAGGATGTCATTAGAAAATATTTTATCACTACTGTTTTGGTTTAAGAACTATAGCATTTGGTTTTACCCTAGACCTCCAGGCTACCTGGTCTCTGGTTCTTGATCACCCAAGTACTGTTGAGTATAGGTTATATTTCATGAAGTGGGTTTAAAATCAAATCAGATGCTGGTTGGTTACTCCCACTAGCTTCATGCCACCATTGCCTTAGCATTCTTTTCAGGGAGGACAGATTATAGAACAAAGGCTGGGTTGGTGTATGCGTTTCTCTTTGGAAGCCTGCAGAGTACCTTCTTGTACCAAAGACACTAGAAAGGAAGAGTGTGGGTTCTTTACAGGAACCAGGCCTCCATGTCCAATGAGCTGTGTGAGTGTTGTCTTCAGCAATGGAACCTTGCTGTTAGGTTGTGCAGAGCCGTCTATTGTCTTGGTAGTGGCCTAAGTTATTTGGAGACTTCCGTGGGACCCCTTTGGCCAACAACTAAGTTGGATGCAATCTATTCTCTGCTCTAAAAGTTTCATTTAGTGCCAAGAGATAGCTAATTGGGATTTCATCTCTCCCAATATTTAGAGACTTGATTAGGATAGCCTTCATATGTTTTACAAAGTTTCTACTCCAATAAATTTCCATATCATTGCTCAAATGTTCCTCAATTCTGGCTGCATCTCCCCTCATTCCCTCCCTCAACTCCATATCTCTTCCCCTCCCAAGATGATCCTCCTGTTTCTGTACCTCTTGCCCCCCATCCATCTGTGAAATCAATTATTTTTCCTCGTCTTAGATAGATTCATGTGTACCCCACAGCCCCTTTTTCTTTGTCTACAAATTATAGCATGGTTACAAATTACTCAATGGCTAATGTCCACATATAAACTAGTACATACCATATTTATCTTTCTGGGTCTAGGCTACCTCATTTAGAATGATTTTTTCTCTAGTTCCTGACATTTGCCTGGAAATATTTATTTATTTATTTATTTATTTATTCATTCATTCATTCATTCATTCATTCATATTCAGCTGTTGCCCTCCCTTCCTGGTTCTTCCTCCCACAGTTTCTCTTCCTATTCTGCTGGCCCCTGCCCCAGGCCTCTTCCTTTCTTAGGGTTTCCACTCTTTCCATAATTAAGCACATTTTCTCCCACTGAAGCCAGACCAGGCAGTCCTCTGCTATATATGTGCCTGGGGCCTCATACCAGCCTATGTATGCTGCCTCCTTGGTGGTTCAGTTTCTGGGAGTTCTCTAGGGGCCTGATTAGCTGAGACTGCTGGTCTTCCTATGGGCTCGCCCTCCTCTTCGGCTTCTTCAATCCTTCCTCTAATTGAATCCTAAGGGTCCCAGACTTCACTCCAATGGTTGGGTGTAGGTGTCTATGTCAGTCTCAGTCAGCTGCCTATTTCCATTCATTCTCCTGGCCCTCTAGGCTTCTGTACTATACCCCCAAACCTGATCCTATTCCTCTTTTCTCCTTCCCTCTCCCAACCAGGTCCCTCCCTCCCTTTGTCTCCCATGATTATTTTATTCCTCCTTCTAAGTGGGATTGAAGCACTATCATTTGAATCTTTCTGCTTATTACACTTCTTATGGTTGGTGGGTTGTATCCTAGGTTTTCTGTACTTCTTGACTAATTTTCACTTATTAGTAAGTACATACCATGCATGTCCTTTTGAGTATGGGTTACCTCACTCAGGACATTTCTTTTTTTATTGGATATTTTATTTACCTATCCTATCCCCCTGCTTCTATGAGGGTGCTCCTCCACCACCTACCCACTCCCATCTCACTACCCTAGCATTTCACTACACTGAGGCATAGAGCCTTCACAGGACCAAGGGCCTCTCTGCCCATTGATGCCAGATAAGATCATCTTCTGCTACAAATGTAGCTGGAGCCATGGGTCCCTCCATGTGTGCTCTTTGGTTGGTGGTTTAGTCCCTGAGAGCTCTAGGAGGTCTGGTTGGTTCATATTGCTGTTCTTCCTATGGGGTTGCAACCCCCTTCAGCTCTTTCAATCCTTTCCCTAATTCCTTCATTGGGATCCCTGTGCTCTGTCCAATGGTTGCTTGCAAGCATCCTCATCTGTATTTGTCAGGCTCTGGCAGAGACTCTCAGGAGACAGCTCTATCAGGCTTCTGTCAGCAAGTACTTCTTGGCATCTACAATAGAGTCTGGGTTTGGTATCTCTATATGGGATGGATCCCCAGGTGGGGGAGTCTCTGGATGGCCTTTCTTTCAGTCTCTGATGCACACTTTGTCCCTATACTTCCTTTATGCAGGAGTCCTTCTGGGTTAAGAATTTGGAGATGAGTGGGTGGCCCCATCCCCCAAATGAGGGCCTTGCATAACCTCCAGATATAATCTCTACAGGTTCTCCCTCCCTTTTTTGGGTATTTCAGCTAATCTTATCACTGTTGGGTCCTGGGAACCTCTTACTTTCCTGGTATCTGGGACTTGCTGGTGGCTACCCTCAGTTCCCCATCCCCCATTGCTACATACCTCTGTTCAATTTCCTGATTCTCTATGTATCATTCCCATGTCCTCTCATACCTGATCCTCTTCCCTCCCCCTCTTCTCTTCCTCCCAAGTCCCTCCCACCCTCTGTCTCCTGTAAGTATTTTGTTGCCCCTTCTAAGAAGGACTGAAACATCCACATTTTAGTCTTCTTTCTTCTTGAGCTTCATATGGATACAAGATTAAGTCACAAAAATCAGTAGCCCTTCTATAGTACAAATGAGAATCACCTTAGAAACTCACTGGGGTAACAGCATTGTCCAGAATAGTCTCAAATGATATAAAATACCTTGGGTTAACTCTAACTAAGCAAGGAAACTTCAAATATTTGAAAAAGCAATCAAAACCTGAAATGAACTCCCATACTCATGGACTGGTAGGATTAAAATAGTAAGAAAGGCCATCCAATCAAAAGCAATCTATAGACTATATGCAATCCCCATCAAAATTTAAACACAATTCTTCATAGATCTTGAAATGACAATTTTTGGCTCTATATGGAAATATACATACACGCACAAAGACACACAGACACACAGACACACACACACACACACACACACACACACACAAACATGCACACACACATACACCAAACAAACAAACAGACAAAAAGAAAAAAAAAACAGGATAGCTAATACAATCCTGAAGAATATAGAAATAAGGTCTCACCATTCCCCATTTCAACTTGTACTACAAAGCTGTAGTAATTAAAACAAACAAATAAACAAATAAGCATGGTTTTGGCATAAAAAAGAACTCATTGATTAATGGAATTGATTTGAAGACTCATAAATAAATCCATATATACTATGGACACCTGACTTTTAAAAAGAGGCCAGAAATACACACTTGAAAAACAGACAATATCTTAAACAAATCATATTTAATGTGTGTATTGAAGAATGCAAATAGATCCACACATATATTTATCCTAAGAAAAATACCTAGCTTAACACATATAAGTTTAGTTTTTTTCTATTTATCCACATTAAATAAGTGTTTGCAGCTCAAGAAAAGAAGAACTTAGCAAATTCTGGAGACATAATTTATGTTTTAATATTTTTAATTCTTAATAATGTATTAATCAGGAAGGGCTTTCCATTAATTATGATAAATAATACTTCAACTTTTTCTTGGAGTAAGTCACATTTGTTTTAAAATTATTTAAAATATACTACATTTCAATTCAGTTATTCTTTTACATATTAAAAATCAAAATTATATACAAAAGCATACTATGGGGAAATCTTCATTTCTCCATTCTCATCACCTTGTGCATATTTCATTTCATATGTAACTCTCCTACTAGTTCTTTATATAGCTTATGTTACTTCTTCATGACATTTATAAACAAATAAAAATGATCATTCCTTTCCTACACTTTGTTTTAAAATTCTTTTTTGACTTAAACATCAATTCTATATTTCTCCATATTAGTATGTAAATACCTAGCAACCTGATATCCCATAGGAACTACACACAGAGATAGTGAGGGCTTCCATACTGATGTATATGTACTCTTTGCAAAGCCAAAATAGAATTCACTTTTGAACAGATCAATTTTAACTGTCAAGACAATGAGCATGAAACAAAACTCATAGGACTCTGAGATAATGTATCATCATACACTGTCTAGAGTTATATATAGGCACCTGTTTTGCATTATTGGAGACTGTGCATGTGAAGTGAGTGACAGCATCATGACAGCTGTGCTGAACACTCATTACAGTTTCCTAAAAGGGCTTTCTCTTCCAAGGAAGGTCCTCTCTATTCTGTACTTATTAACTGAACATGGATTCACTATTTACAAGCACTTGGTTTTAACATTTTCTCCTTTTTCTTTTTTGACATTCTTGTAACATCTCTTCATTATGTAGGAAAAATATAATATACTGGTACATTGCACAATTCACATTTCAACATGCTATTAGTATGTTTACTATTGGAATTCAATTATCCAATTCTAATACTACAAAAGAGGCATTGTGGCAGAGGTTTAAAGTTGGCCATACCTTACATGTTTTTTTAAAAAGGCGTTTTTTTTCCTTAGTGTTACATGGCATACTTCCAATATCCCTTTACTAGAAGAGAGTATTTTAAAGGGAATATTATTGGTCCTTGCTTCTCTTTACTTTAATTCTTCAGCAGTCTTACCTAATGCTGTATTGATTAATTCTACTGTTGCCAACACTTTCTAGGGTGGACCGCCATTCAAATTTTTATGGAAGACAGGTGAACCAATATTAAATGCAAATGTGATTATCAATAAAGATTTAAATGTTTTGTAGAATGCACATATGGACATCTCATTAACAGAAGGAGGGGTCCATGAAATGGAGAAAGATGATACATTCTTCCAGGGTGGGATTGTGGACTTCTTCAGGAGGAGTTCAGGGTTGGCTTCTCGGTTCACCAGGGATAAAAGAAATAAGATGTGAACCTGTCTCTCATACATACATGCAGCAAGGATATTAGAAATTGCCTTTTTATGGGTCTCATTTACAAAAGCAACCCATCATTTCTATTTATACCAAGAAGGGTACTAGAAAATGTATACAGACTTACCCATTGCTCTGTTCATGAAAACAGTCACAATATATCTTTCATGAAAGAGAAGATATCAAGCTAGTTGGTCATTGGTTTTGTAAGAAAATAAGAACAAGTGACCCATTTTAAGAGATGATATAATCTAACTTGAATTATTTTTTATTTTTTTTGTTTTTGTTGTTTATTGGTTAGTTTTTGTTTTGTTTTGTTGTGTTTTGTTTGTTTGGTTTTGGTTCTTTAAGGGATTTTTGTATTTCCTCTTTAAGGGCTTCTAGCTGTTTACCTGTGTTCTCCTGTATTTCTTTGAGAGAGTTATTTATGTTTTTCTTAAATTCCTGTATCATCATCATGAGAAATGATTTTAGATCTGAATCTTACTTTTCTGGTGTGATGGTGTGTCCAGGATTTGCTATGGTGGGAGTATTGGGCTCTGATGATGCCAAGTAACCTTGGTTTGTATAGTTTATTTTCTTATGCTTGCCTCCTGCTGTCTGGTTATCTCTAGTGCTACCTGCCCTTGCTAAATCTAACTGGAGCCTGTCCTTCCTGTGATCCTGGTTGTGTCAGAACTCCTCAGAGTCAATATATCTCTGTGATCCTGTGATTCTGAGATCCTGTGATCCTGGGCTTATTAGAGTGCCTGGGAGTAGAGTTTCCTCTGGGTGTTGTGGGACTGGATGCAGAGTCTGAGCCCAAGGTCTGCTCAGGGCACCGACCCAGACAGACTGGAAGGAACCAGTGCCACTGGGCTGGTGGAGTTCCTGTGTACCTGGGTCCTGTTTGTCCCATTTACTCCCTCTGTTGGGACAGATGTTGTGTCCTCCTCACCTCTGATCCTGGGCATGCTAGAGAACCTGGGAGTAGAGCTTCCTCTGGATGTTGTGGGACTGGCTGTGGAGTTTGCGCCCAATTGTCTGCTCAAGGGACAGTCCAGTAGCTTTTTTTCTTTATGCTAGCATCCAACTCAGTGTCAGTAGCTATAAGGAACATATCTGAAGTGTGTACTTAACATGATATTACTATCCTTCACACCAGGGAGTTTTTGCCATTCTTTCTAATGGAATTAAACTAGTAATTAATAAATGTGTTTTGTGACAATCACTAATGTAAGTATATTAGACTTATAGCTAATGTCATTTCATAATGGCAATAAAGCAGATGTTGTTACACAAGGCTCAGAAGTACTGAGCTACTACACATGATTTCTACAGTTAATATGTAATTAAAGTAAAGGAGAAGAGAAAAGGGGACGGGGAGAGGGAGAGGAGGAGAGGCAGGCAGAGAGGGAGGAAGGGGCAGGAGAGAGATAAAGAGAGAGAGAGAGAGAGAGAGAACCCCTGGACTTGGCTTGAAGAAACCTCCAAGGTCACCCCCAGTGACATACTTCCTCCAACAGGACCACACCTTTTTTTTTAAATAAGATTTTTAAAATATTTATTTCATGTATATGAGGACACTGTCTCTATCTTCAGACACACCAGAAGAGGGCATCAGATCCCATTACAAATGGTTGTGAGCCACCATGTGGTTGCTAGAAACTGAACTCAGGAACTCTGGAAGAGCAGCCAGCACTTTTAACTGCTGAGCCATCTCTCTAGCCCCAGAACCACACCTTCTAATCCTTCCCAAACAGTGTACATATAGGCACCAAGCTCATTCCTACCACCACACGGGAGACCATTAGTCCTTCTTCAGAACTACCCAGTTGCTTATAGTTCTATGGCTAGGGTGGGGCCCCATGTGGTTGGCCCCCTTCCATACTAGTCCATACATTTTATCATCGTTGTTTGGGTCTTGCTTAGGCATCCATGTGGATGTAACTTCATGGGTGCAGCCTCTCTAACATTTCTAGTAGTAACAGTCATGGCAATCTCCCTGTTCCTCTGGCTCTTACTTTGAAGTTTAAGTTTGAAAATCAAGACCCTGTTCCCTCATTAGAATAGAGTGGAAATCACAAAAGTAAACATGTTGTGACTACATGTGAAAATTCTAACTGCTTTAGTATGCTATTAGTCCTTATCATAGATAAGTTTGTAAGTTTTCTTTAGTTTTTTTGGTTTGTTTGTTTTTAAAGGAATCTGGAAAAGTTTAGCTAAATAGACAAAAGTATCTGCTGTCACTTCCCGTGTATTTTCCTTGGGTTTAGCTATATATTTTTGTATGCCACAGGGTGATAATGCTAAAAAGAAACAGAAAAAAATCCACAGAGGGATGAAGAAAGCTGGATGAAGAGATCCATATAACTCACGACTTTCTTGCCTGACAGTTGTATCTAGAGTCTGGGTGGCCATAGGGAGCTATTACAGAGAAGACTTTAAATCATTTTTATATGAACTTTCTTTACAGGGAAAAATATTTCAAAGAATATAACCAAACAATTCTCCATCTATTCCAAAAAAAAAATGTAGTGTCATGTGTCTTCTATTCAGTAACAACAGAAAAGATCAATTTTATCATTTGGAAAAAAACAGTATTTTTTTTTATACCATTACATAATACAAGTTATTGACAAGTAAATATTTAATGGGTTTAGGGCTAATTTGTGAAGCCAACAGTTGGGTGTAGGTTTTGTTTTACTTTTGTTTGTATGTTTTGGGTTTTTTTGGTAGATATTATTCCATAATTACTCTTTTCCAAAATCTCAAAGTACCCCTATTCAGGTCTTCTTTTCTCTCTTTCTTTCTTTCTTTCTTTCTTTCTTTCTTTCTTTCTTTCTTTCTTTCTGTTCAGTTTTTTAACTTTCACCATATTTCCTCCTGGTTATTTGTTGTTCTTGCTGGATTATGGTTTCACCAAAATAGTGAGACCTATTTTAAAATTCATTTGTTTCACTTCACTGGTTGTCAGAAAGTCTACTGAAAAGTAGTCAGCATACTAAGTATTTAAAAGACCATCAGTCATCCCCATGTTTGGATCCTGAATTTTGTTCTAAATGAAGACCCAATACTGGCTTTAAAAAAAGAAAAGAAAAGAAAGAGTAATTGTGGAAAATACAATATAAAATTTACTTTATTTTTTAAAGGCCTATGTATTTTTATCTTATATCTAAGAAAGTTTGCTTGCATGTATTTAAGTGTATCATGTGAGTGCTTGCATGTATATAAGTACATGACCTGAGTGCTTGGTGCCCACAGAAGCTTAAAGGAGTTGGACCTTTACGAACTGGAGTTTGAAAGAATTGTGAACTGTCATGTGAGTGAGGAGAAGTGAACTCAGGTCCTCTATAAGAACACCCAAGGAGCTGAAGGGTTTGCAACCCCAAAGGAGGAACAATAATATGAACCAACCAGTACCCTCAGAACTCCCAGGGACTAAACCGCCAACCAAAGAGTACACATGGAAGGACCCATGGCTCCAGCAGCATATGTAGCAGAGGATGGCCTTGTTGGGCATCAATGGCTGTTTTCTCTGACACCATCAGCCACAACGATGTCATAGGTGCTCTGTCAATGAAAATCAAATTCACTATAAGGAACTCGAATGTGCTGCTATGTTCATGGTCTGTACTTTTCCTAATGAGAAAATCATTCAAGAAGTCATTATCTTCATTGTAATAAACATGGTCCAATTAACTTTAGAATTAGTGTCTTCTTCGAAAATTCTCCACCGTGATCGATCTATACCTCTATAATTTCCCTCATGAATTAATAAGTTTGAAACACCTCTGGCTGATCACCATTATGTTTAGTTTTACCTAAACCTGCATGATGTAGAGTCTTTAATTAAATCTGAATTCACAAAATAAATATTGCTTTAATCACTTCTTTTATGGCCTGTCACATAAATGGCTCCTTTAAATGACCCCATCTAAGAGTCTATAGCCCTAGTCACATTAATTTTGAACACTTGTCTACTCTTATTGTTTCATTTTTTTAGTTCTGACCTTTGTTCAATTTTAAAAAGAAAGATAATAAATCCTAATTCTGTACTGCTGTAAATGTGCTTTTAAAAAAAATCACTACACAAAATAAGAGTCCCGTGACTACACTATGTTGCTAATTTTCTCCATGTCAGTGTGTTTACTTGAACATTTAAGCATGAATTAGCTTTTGATGACAAGTTAATTCTCAAAACGAAGAATATTTATTAATGTAGTACTGGCTTTTCTTTTCTAAGTGCTTGCTTCTAATCATTTCTTTTCATTGCTGTTACAACGTTTCTTTACTGCCATTACATCATCAGATATAAAGGTGAACAATGTTTCAAGCATGATAGCCAGCTTACATAAGCAAAAGAAGTTCAAGAAAATAAAGTTTAAAATTTCTTAATAGCCAGAAAACCCAGCAGTTGGTAATGATTAAATGTAAGATTAATATATATGATAAAATCATCTCAATATAATATATATATATATATATATATATATATATATAATATAGGCTCATTTACTAATTACTCTATGGTGTGGGAAAAACTCCATATATTAGACAAAGATGCTGAGGCTTATGTCAGAGATGGATTTGTCTAGGAGTGGATCAGGGACTAATGCTTTTAGCTACTATCCTTGCCTTACTTTCTAATAAAAATGTGCACAAACTCTTTTATCCTCAAAATAGTCACCAAACTCTCATAAATCTTTTCAAGTTGCTGGTCAGAAGAGGTCTTAAGAGACCTCAAGATCCAGCTCATTACCATTGCTCTTGGTTGTCCAAGAACTTGATGACAGGGCCTCATTGCTGAAAGCATTACACAATTGTGTCATAAGACATAGGGAAATCAAAGTGGTACTGACTGAAACCTATGTCACTAATAACCAAGCTTTCATAGTATGGGAAGAAGCTGTGCAGTACAGGCTGTTTGGGAAGAAAAGCCAGTTAATACTGCATATTGGATGGTGGAGGGACTCTGGAAGCTCAACCCTAGCTGAAAAACTATTGTTATTTGATGGCTACTGGAAAATCATGGATTAATTTGCTGCATGGACATGGACTTTAATAAGTTGCCCATGGTCTGGGGGAATGGTCTTAAACCAACTCATGTAGAGGCAGAGTTAGTTGGACTCTATGTATTATAAAAATAAAATAAGAAGAGGATATGAAGTCGGAAGGTGAGTGTGAAATGATGGGTTTCAGAAGTAGTGGAGGTATATGGAAGCAGGGTGTATAATCTCAAAATACAGTGTATGCATGTATGAAATTCTCAAAGAACAAAATTCTAAAGGACAAAAGCTTTTAATGTTTACATTTTATCTTATGAAATTATGAACTGATATCAATTATGTTCACTCAGACATACTCACATGTGGACATGTAGGCACATGCTCAATTGCACATCCAGTTTACCCTGTTTGCATTGGTAACTAAATGCATAATAACATAATTGCATTATGGAACTAAATGCAGAAATGTAAATATTATACAAATTAATAATGATGAATTTTACTTATAGACTAAAGAAAGTGAGAAAATTATATTCAGTTAAACATAAATAATACAAAGAAAAGTGAAATAAAGGATTATAATTAGCCAAGGATTGAAATATCCAGTGAATTTCTCCAGACCTGGTTATTGTTACTGCTTAATTATAAATGGACGTTCTGAATAATCACGAAGTCAGGGATATTTGAAATTTAAAATTATTAATAAACATAAAGAATTTTCACAATATGTCAGTGTAATTAACTGTAGAAGAGTGCTTATCTTTCAGGTAGCACTTGAATTGACAGGCAATTAAGTGAGAGAAATTGACTAACAAAGCAGAAAAATGAGAAGAAAATATAAGTTTGTATTGGAAGAAGTTGGGTAAATATGACTGAAATAATGAGTTCTTATTACATCTATATACCACAGAATTTCTAATTAGAAACCTTAAAAAATAACCAAAAGTATGTGTGACATTTTAAAATTACCTTTCCAAATTGTTCCCCAAATGTTAAATCAACAGTGCAAAGTTTCCTAATACATTGTGCAGTGTGTATGTTATTTGCAAGTTGGGGTCTATATCACCAAGTATTTAGCAGTGGACTATGCAAATGATATGATGTGAAAATGATTGTGTGCATGCTTCAACTGAGGAAAATTTCAGGATGACAAAAATCTGAAACATTTAGCAGGTCTGGAAGAGTGTTTGAACAACTAAACCAAATGTGATGGTATACACCTATAGTCCCAGCACTTAGGAGGTGAAGACCCAAAGATAAGGAGTTCAAGGCCACCTTGGATCATAAACACCTCTCTTGCAGCAAGCAAACAAATTAATGAACTGCTTAGTAGACAAAGAGCTAAAACTTCCTGATTTTAAGGAAATTATTCATATAAAATAAATTAAGGTAAATTATAGTTCAGTTGTAGTGGATACTCCATAAATCTCAGATTTCGAAAGGCAGAGGCATAGAGATCTCTGTGAGTTTGAACCCAGTGTGGTCTACATTAGAAGTTCCAATTAGCCAGAGTTACTCTATAAGACCCTGCCTGAGAAAAACAAAAACAAATAAACAAGCAAAGCAAGTTAAAAGTTAAGGAAGATAAAGAAAATGCAGAAAATGATTAGATTTATATTTTGAAAAATAAAAATTAAACAGACTTAGAGGAGAGTATGTGTTAATATGAAGTGTACCAATTGCCAAGGGTTATTTTGTCCACTTTGAAGTAAAACAAAATTTTCTAGGATCAATTATACTGTAGTTCATGGAAATTCAGTTTGAAAGTAGATGTTTAAAAACTCTTGACAGGGAAGTAACATTTTATTTTTTATTTTTATGTCTTGTAACAAACATGTAAATAAATTGGTTATGGTTATTTTATTTAATAAAATGGGACAAATAAGCAATTATTCTTAATAACAAGTACAATTATAACCAGACAAGTGTCAATTTTGGCAGGGGGCATATTACATACTATGATAGGTGCAAACAGATGAAATCTTAAGAAGTGATACTATTTTCAAACTTGGTGGTACTTAGTAAAACATTTTTAAGTGAAAAGAATCAACAAAAAGCCATGCATTTCTCTTTTTTTTTTTTTTTTTGGTATGAACTATTTTATCAGGCTGTCAGTTTGGATTCGAGGCTCACTTAGGAGTGAAAGCATGCCTGGTGCTGGAAGCCTATGCAACTACACCTAGCTAGTGAGGGCGTAGATCCTAAAGGAGAACCTACCACTGTAACTTTCCTAAACCAGTATAATTCCTGACTACACTCTAATAGTTGTTCTTATACCCATCAATAAGATCTCATCCTTGACCAAAGAAGCTTCTTTTTGTAGTAGACAGGGATCACTCTTTATATCTTTATAAAGGAAAGAGATATAAAGGAGGAAAGAGAGTATGGAAACAATGTAATTACATTAATTAAAATTTTAAAATAAATAAATTAAAACAAAGACAACAACAAAAACATTGTCTTTATTTTCATAAGTTGAAATTAAACAGTTATGGAAGTTACAAAGTCAAAATATAAATGTCCCCACAGGAAAACAACTTAGCTCATCTAATAGTATCTGTAATATAATTATTCATTTGCTACAGGTAACACAGTGAATTTTTGACTAACTAGTTAGAGAAGCTTCAAGTATTTCTCTGAAATGAAATTTTCAATTATTTTTGCTAAAATTTTATAATTCCAATTTCCTCTTGATGTAGCATCTTCTAATGTGTACATTTAAACTAAGAAGTTATCATGTATTTTTTTTTCTAAAAAAAGCAAGGACAACATTCAAAACCAGAACAGTTTCTTATTTGTTTTCAGCTTCTACAGAAATTAGGGAGGTGGAAAGTGATCATTCAAAAACAGGATAAAAGGTAAGGAAATAATTACAAAATGTTAAGTGTGCAAAATGATGGATTCATTATTTAGTCTGATTTAAAAATTCTGTATTGTTGGCATATCAAAACATCTCATTGCACCCCATAAATAGAGTAACAAGTTGTCAATTATGAATGCACTTTAAAAACAATGGAATTTTCCTTCTTAAATCAGATTGTGTTCTCATAGCTAGATTTTTGAGATAATAACAATTTATCCCTATTGTTTTCTCCAAAGAGATTAGTCATCTGTTTATCTTCTGATCACACATATAAATGCTAAATCACTGTAAATGTTAGTGTTTTATTCAAATATATTCTCAAGTGTTTTACTATGTCTCACGTTAACAACCCACCTGCTTATAGCAGGTGTCAACTCAGAATTAAGTGAGTAAAATATACATGCAGAATCAAAAGTAATCCATGGTTCAAACTGCCAGGAAAACATTAGAGCTTGTGCATTGAGCACTTTGAATACTTTGTTTTAATGGTTAATTTGTTCTCAATAGTCTGGAGAACATCGCAATTTAAAAATACATGAACACATTTATTGCTGCTGGTAGCCTTTCATTACTTGACCCATTGACCTTCGGTAAGCTAGAATCAGGCCATCAAACTTTCCCTGTGGCCAGTGTTGACTTTGAAAGGAATACTCCTGCAAGAGTAAAACTCTTTCTTACTCCAGAGATGTCTATTTCTATCGAAGCAGAAATGAATTGATTTTTAACAAGGCTATCAATCCATAGTTAGAATTTGTAAGCAGTTTTTTTAAATAAAGATGCTTGATTATGAATAAACATTTTTTATTAAGAACTCTTGAGTCATAATCCCACTAGTCTTTCTTGTTTATGTTAGTCAATAATAAAATGCCAAGCAAACTGGGCTGTTTTGCCTATTAGTCACTTCTAATGGACTAAAATACAATGTAACCTGCCTCAATAATTCTATGTCAAGGACATGGGATCCTTGAACACATTTACTTTTTCCCTTAAGAAGCTGGGTTTTTTACCTGCTTAGTATAGATCAATTCAAAGATTTCTGAACAATAAAATAATGGGGAAATTGTTGTTCCCTCTGCCACTTTATTTCCATCCTATGACATATAATGTTTTTTCTATCTTTTTAGAAATGGGAATAATTTTCTGTAATAAGAAACAAGCATACAGCTTTTGAAAAAGGGAAGTGATATGGTCCAAGGGTGCTGTGTATGGACAGATATAAAAGAGACAGTTCAAATCAAGGGAATCATAAAACACGGAAGACCATATAAAAGCTGTGAGCTAGCAAAGCTTTAAAATGACTATATAACTCTATATTCAAAGATGGCACGTTTTAGTCAATTTTATAGGTCTAGATATGAAGACAAGGGGAAAAATCATGTTTGAGATTGCTTCAGGTCTTTCTGAAACCTGCGCTGTGAATCTGGGAATTCCAGTAACATATTCACATCATAATGCCAATCTAATGCCAAACAAACAGAATCAAGATATGCAGATATGGCCAGATTAGTGCTGTTAGACACGAAAATATGGGGACCAAATCTATTTGTTAGCTAAATATTTTCAAAGTTTAACTATAGCCATTGATAATTTTCAGCCCAAGTTCATCCTTTCTTCCCAGAGGCAGATGAAAGAGTTGAAACATAAAACAGAGCACCTTCATCTAAAGAACATGTCACTTGCCATGACAGAAATACCTGGGAAGAATATTTTACAACCAATGGTTATTGGAATGATAACTCATATTGAAATGATAACTTATCAGATTAATTTCAGAACCTGTGAGTAATGGCTTCTGAGGAATTTAATGTGAGTCAGAACACTACTGTGATTTATGCATATATTCTGGAGATATTTCACAATCAGCACATTCTCAGTTATGCAATCAATCACAAATCCACACATTAGTAGACAACGTGGCAACAACAATCACAAAACAACAACAACAACAGCAACAACAAAAGTATCACATCCTCACTCAGTGAGGATCTTGACTAAGAACTTCTGTTTTCAGCATTGCAGAAATAGTGAACGAGTTTAAGGCAAACTTTCTCAAAAGGAACAAAAATAAATTTGAGTGAGAAAAATGTTTGAAAATTTAAAAATAAACAAATGAAGATCTGTTTGAACTCAAGGTAAGACCTGAGATCCAAAGGCTCTAGAAACATGGGAAGACCAGAGTACTGAGACCTAATTTACCAAAATGGATAAGGACAAATCTTCTATCTGAAAGAGATTGAGTTGGTTACTAGAAATTTCACAAAGAAGACCAAACCATGAAGACTTTGTTGATGCCTTCGATGAACGTATCAACCCTAAAATAATAACCAAAGTACAACCCTTACATGAAATAAAAGAGGAAAGACCTCTTTTCTTCATTTTCCTAGTGTAACACAAACTTATAACCTAACCTTAAAGAAAATTAGTTTAAGAAGCAAAATGTAAACAAATATAACTCCTGAATAATGACCACACTTTTCAAAAA
>NW_022196896.1:92118722-92120498 GCF_008632895.1 Mastomys coucha
AAAAAACAGCAAATGTTGCATGCAAAATATTAAAAGGACAATGTAGTAGGTCTGTACATGATTTTGTTAGAACTAATGTTTTACTTCACAATAAAACATTAATTATTGGTTCTTAGTTTCTACCTGAGAATAAAGAGAACATGAAAAAATTTTATTCCTGTTCTTACAAAACAAAAGCAAAACTCGACTTTCAAGTGTGTGGTGTTCCCTAAGCTCATCATAAACTCAGAACTGAAGAGCAACTTGTAAGATCAAAAATAAAGACAGCAGATGTGGGATAAATTCTCAGATAAGGAGCAGAATTGTCCTAGAGTCTCTAGGTAGAGTTTACAGGAGGCTGGAGAAAATATGCCTTTCATCATGCAGGTGTCACAAAAGTGTTGACAACTTTTGCCAAGAATGTTCTGTGTCATGTCACAAAGTGACACTTTGACAATGGATAATTCTCTCTCCTGGAGCCTCTCAGAGTAGTACGGTCTCTTGATATAGCCTGAAAGTTGGGCAAGTGTGTAAATTATAAGGTTTTATCCTCACAAATACAATTATTGCCTCAGAAAGCCCCTCTCTCCCCTTGCTATTGGAGAAGACAACAAACAGCTATCTCCAGCCAGGAAACAGGTCCCTACTAGACATCAGATCTTCTGAAACCTTTATCTTAGACCTCTACCACCAGGATCTGTTTAAAAAATTATATTGTTCATAAGCCACTCAGTCCATATCATTCTGTTATATGACTCTAAACGGATCGAAACTTCTTTAGACTTCTTTAAAATAAGCAACTCTGAAGAAGAGAAAAAGAAAAAAATTTTAATTAGGGTTGACCAGAAGGCTTAGTAGATGAAGGTTCTTGTGAACACACATGATGAGCTCAATTTAATCCCCATATTCCAGATGTGGCAGAAGAGAATCAGAAATTCAGAGCTGTCTGCTGACCTCCACAGGTGTGCTTCACTTACGTAAGTAAATGAAAGAACAGATTAATGAGTAACTATTTTTAAAATTGTATTATATGTATGTTATATATGAGTTTATTTCTAATTTCTCTGAGACATATGACTGTGCGTCGGCTCTGACAATTTAAAGAGCTGTACAACATTAACCTGTCAATGCTGATATTTGACATTCTTCTGAGATTTCACTAAGAACTTCCAGAGGAAAATATGCCAAGACAAAATGCTAGCACTGTTTAATTTAGGGGATACCAATCCAGGATATGTCTATTATTTGGCCAATTATTAATTTCAATAAATATTTACATTGTTATGTAGATTAGCATCTTATATAGTAAGGACTCAGGATATTTATATGTTTAATAGAGGAGAATATATTAAGCCAGGCAAAAAGTTAGTATATAATACCTAGAATTAGTGCTGTAATAAAACCATTGGTCTTTGGCAGAAAATTACAAGATTAACTGGACAGAGGTGGTACAGAGTCAATCCTCAAGAAAAAGAAGATGTCTGCCGGGCAGTGGTGGTGCACACCTTTAGTCCCAGCACTTGGGAGGCAGAGGCATGCAGATTTCTGAGTTCGAGGCCAGCCTGGTCTACAGAGTGAGTTCCAGGACAGCCAGGGCTACACAAGAAACCTTGTCTCGAAAAACAAAAAACAAAAAACAACAAAAAAAAAAGAAAAGAAAGCCAGAAAGTGGTGGTGAATTCTGCATACCTTTAATCTCAACACTCAGAGGCAGAGGCAGGGGGGTCTCTGAGTTTGAGGCCAGTCTGATCAAACAAAGTTAGTTACAGGACAGCCAGAGCTACACAGAGAAACCTT
>NW_022196896.1:92120640-92153835 GCF_008632895.1 Mastomys coucha
AAAAAAGAAAAAAAAAAGAAAAAGAAAAAAAAGAAAACAACTGAGTTGAAACCAAAGACAAAACCTAGGAAGGCTGGAGAACAAGAATAGCTGTGGAATGCCAGAAAAGGTAACGTCAAAGCCTGTGTATGGGCAACAGCTCTGTAATGGGAGGGCCGCAGGACTGAAATGCCAGGAAGGCATTGGTGACCTGCCTGCGTGATGTGCTGGTGCAATAGCATCACAAAAGTTGCAAGTGTATCCAATCACTCTCTGATTAGATTTTAAGCCCACACTAGGTGAGATGGAACCCATGCTCGACCCTACTCCAGTGGCCAAGAACCTGAAACTATTTAAGCCAGAGGATCTAGAGGGAAATCAACTACTACTGCTCTGCTAAGGTAACATGGTAATAAAATGACTCCTAAGGACATGTTGCTACACCTACAGATCAGAGTCTGACTCAGTCATCGTAACAGAAGCTTTCTCCTGCAGTGAATGGGAATTAATACAGAGATTCACAACGGGACAACGTGTGGAGAGCATTGGAAAACTAAGTTCCAAATGAAGTGTCTTCATTAAATCACTCTTCTCAGAGCAGAAGAGGAGGCAGAAGGATTGCAAGAGCCAGAGAGGATGGATGACACCAAGGAAACAGTGTCCTTCAAATACAACAGGATGCCACACAGGTATCTGAACAGAGACAGTGGGGGCATGCAGAGGGCCTGCACAGGTCAGGCCAGGTTGAGTCCCAACACTAATATGAGGAAGCAAACAAGCTCACTTCCTAATCCATAAAGATATCTCCACAAAGAAATACACTCACAAAGAAAAAATAGCAAGGGAGTCTCACTGAATATACAATTCACATTTAAGGACAGGCCCCATGCCTAGCAGTAGTAGATGGTCAACACAAAACAACTCCAAGGTATTTTTACAGGGTTTTTTTGTTTTTTTGTTTTTTGTTTTTTGCTTCATATTGCTCCTTCTAGGCAAAACAAACAAACAAAAATCCCACAAAACAACAACAACAAAAAAACCTTTCTGGTATTTTGCTTGTATATTATGTTACTGATTTAGAGTTTTGTGGGTTTTATTTGTGTATATATTTGTGTGTGTGTGAATGTGTATATCTGTGTTGTGTTGTGTCTCTGTATACATGCGTTTCTCATATTCTTTCTTAGTTTTTTTGTTTGTTTATTTGTTACTATTGTTTTATTTTTGTTTGTCTTTTTGTATGCTTGTTTACTTTCTTAAGAGAAAGATGGAAAGGCATGGAATCGGAAAGATGAGAAAGTAGAGAAGATGTGGGAGAAGATGAGGAGGAAAAACTGTGATCAGAATATATTGCTGTCCTGAGTTTCCTAATATTGCTTTTCTCAGCCCCGGGGAGAGCAGCTCAGGAGAATTAACTGTATAACTCTTGACTCTCAGTTTTAAACAGCCAAGATGTATACTCACATGGCTCACAATTCATGTTCCTTTATAAGATTAAGGCAGCAAGATTCAGAACTTCAGGAACACTTTTAGAATTACCTTTCAAGTGCACACATCAGGGAAAGAGCCATATCAATGTTATGTGTGATTTTATTTATTTATTTTTTCAGAGCTGGGAAGACACATGGGTGATTTTTTAAAACTTAAAGCTACTCTATTTCATAGTGGATAGGCCTAGAAAATAGATTACTGGTTTACCAAGTATATATTTTTCTGTTGACAATATTTTTCTGTTCTTGGTATTATTAGTGGGAGTTACCTGGGTGAACTATTGGTTGTAATTCTATTAAGGGACTCAATTCTTAGGCATAGAAGAGCATGCCAACTGCATCAGGCAGGGTATAGCATAGTTTTGGGGAGTTAAAAGAATGACAGGCTTTCTCATTATTGATAACTTCTGTTTTCTTAAAATAAATGAGATATGCCTTAAATATCACTACATTACTACATCACATTTTTTTTCATTCCCAAGAAGATTTCATCCCTCTCGCATCCCTCTTTGCTGGGGCAGCAAACCTTCACAGGACCAAGTGGTTCCCCTGCCATTGATGTCAGATAAGACAGCCCTCTGCTACATATGTAGAAGGAGCCATGAACCAATTCAGGTATACTCTTTGGTTGGTGGTTTAGTCCCTGGGAGTTCTGATCAGTCCAGTTAGTTGATATTGTTCTTCCTATGGAGTTGCAACCCCCTTCAACTCCTTTAGTTCTTCCTCTAACTCATCCATCCCCAAGCTCAGTCCAATGGTTGGCTGTGAATATCTGATTCTGTTTTAGTCAGGTGGCAGAGCACCTCAGAGGACAGCCATACCAGGCTCCTATTTGCAAGCTTTTCTTGGCATCAGCAATAGTGTTGGGGTTTGGTGTCTGCAGATGGAATGGGTCTTTAGGTGAGTCTCTGGATGGCTTTTACTTCAGCCTCTGCTCCATTTTCGTCCCTGCATTTGTTAGACAGGAACAATTCTAGGATAAAGATTTTGAGATGAATGGGTGGCCCCATCCCTCAACAGGAAGCCATGTCTATCTACTGCAGGTGGTCTCTTCAGGTTCTATCACCCCACTCTTGAGTACTTTAGCTAATGTCATCCCCACTGTGTCCTGGGTGTCTCTGGCATCTCTGATATCTGGGACTTTCTCGTGATTCTCCCAGTTCCCTACCTCTCACTGCTACATATTTGTATTCATTCTCCTGGCCTTTGGACTTCTCTCCTGTCTTTTCCCATACCTGATCCTGCCCACCTTTTCCCTTCCCCTGGTCTCTCCCACCCAGTTTCCTCCCTCCCTCCCTCTATCTTCAGTGATTATTTTGTTCCCTCTTCTTCTTTTTATTAGATATTTTCTTTATTTACATGTAAATTTTTCCTTTCCCAGTTTCCCCTCCAAAAAAACAAAGAAACAAACAAAAACAAACCCCTGTTGCCTCCCTCCCTCCCCATGCCTACCACCCCACCCTCTCCCACTTATTAGCCCTGGCATTCCCCTACACTGGGGCACAGAACCTTCACAGGGCTGAGGTCCTCTCCTCCTATTGATGATTGAATTTGCAATCCTCTACAATACACATGCTGCCAGAACAATCAGACCCACCATGTGCAGTCCTTGGTTGGTGGTTGAGACCCTGGGAGCTCTGAGGGTACTAGTTAGTTCATATTGTTGTTCGTCCTAAGGGGCTGCAAACCCCTCAGTTCCATAGGTCCTTTCTCTAACTCCTTCATTGGGGACCCTGTACTCAGTTCAATGGATGGCTGTGAGCCTCTACATCTGTATTAGTCAGGTTCTGTCAGAGCCTTTCAGGAGATAGCTATAAAGAAATGTTCAACATCCTTAGTCATCAGGGAAATGCAAATCAAAACAACCCTGAGATTCCACCTCACACCAGTCAGAATGGCTAGGATAAAAAACTCAGGTGACAGCAGATGCTGGAGAGGTTGTAGAGAAAGAGGAACAAAACTTCATTGCTGGTGGGATTGCAAACTTGTTCCCTCTTCTAAGTGGGATTGAAACCTCCACACTTTGGCCTTCCTTCTTGTTGAGCTTCATATGGTCTATGAGTTGTATTGTGGGTATTTTGAGCTTTGGGGCTAATATCCACTTATCAGTGAATGCATATCATGTATATCCTTTTAGGTCTGGGTCGTCTCACTCAGGATAGTATTTTCTAGTTTCATCCATTTGCCTGCAAAATTCGTGAAGCCATCGTTTTTTAATAGCTGAGTAGTATTCCATTGTATAAATATACCATATTTTCTGTATCCATTCTTCAGTTGAAGAACATCTGGGTTGTTTCTAGCTTCTGGCTGTTATAAATAAGGCTGCTATGAACATATGAAACACCTGTCCTTGTTATATGTTGGAGCATCTTTTGGGTATATTCCCAGGAGTGGTATAGGGAGACTTTCATTTAGAACTATTTCCAATGTTATAAGGAACTGCCAAATGGATATCCAGAATGGTTGTACCAGCTTGTAATCTAACCAGCAATGGAGGAGTATTCCTCTTTCTCCACATCCTCACCAGTATCTGCTGTCAGCTGACTTTTGATCTTAGTCATTCTGACTGGTGTGAGGTGGAATCTCAGGGTTGTTTTGATTTATATTTCCCTGGTGACTAAGGATGTTGAACATTTCTTTAGGTGCTTCTTTGCCATTTGAGATTCCTCAGTTGAGAATTCTTTGTTTAGCTCTGTACCTCATTGTTTTAATTGGGTTATTTGGTTTTCTGGCATCTAACTTCTTTAGTTCTTTGTATATCTCCTATGCTCATAGATAGGTAGGACTAACATAGTAAAATGGCCATCATACCAAAAGCAATCAACAGATTCAATGCAATCCCCCATCAAAATTGCAACTCATTTCTTCACAGAGATTGAAAGAACAATTCTCAACTTCATAAGGAAAAACAAACAAACAAACAAAAAACCCAGGATAGAGAAAACAATTCTCAACAATAAAAGAACTTCTGGGGGAATCACCATCCCTGACCTTAAGCTGTACTATAGAGAAATAGTGATTAAAAACCACATGGTATTGGTGCAGACAAGTAGATCAATGGAATAGAATTGAAGACACTGAAATAAATCCATATACCTATGGTCACTTGATCTTTGACAAAGAACCCAAAACCATACAGTGAGAGGAAAAACATTTTCCACAAATGGTGCTGGTCTAAATGGAGGTCTGCATGTAGAAAAATATAAATTGATTTGTTTTTATCTCCTAGTATGAAGCTCAAATCCAAGTAGATCAAGGACCCACACATAAAATCAGATGTGCTGAATCTAATAGAAGAGAAAGTGGGAAAGAGCCTTGAACACATAGCCACGGGGGAAATTTTCCTGAACAGAACACCAGTGGCTCAGGCTCTAAGATCAACAATTGACAAATAGAACCTCATAAAATTAAAAAGCTTCAAGCTGGGCAGTGGTGGCATATATCTTTAAACCCAGCACTTGGGAAGCAGAGGCAGGAGATTTCTGAGTTCGAGGCCAGCCTCGTCTACAGAGTGAGTTTCAGGACAGCCAGGGCAATACAGAGAAACCCTGTCTCGAAAAACCAAAAAATAAAAAAATAAAGAAATAAAAAATAATTTTTTAAAAAAAAAAATTCTAGGCTAATAACTGAGTACAGGGTGCCCAGTGAAGGAGTTAGAGAAAGGACCAATGGAGCTGAGGGGTTTTCAGCCCCTTAGGACGAACAACAATATGAACTAACTAGTACCCTCAGAGCTCCCAGGGTCTCAACCACCAACCAAGGACTGCACATGGAGGGGTCTGATTGTTCTGGCAGCATGTGTATAGTAGAGGATTGCAAATTCGATCATCAATAGGAGGAGAGGAGCTCGGCCCTGTGAAGGTTCTGTGCCCCAGTGTAGGGGAACGCCAGGGCCAATAAGTGGGAGAGGGTGGGGTGGCAGGCATAGGGAGGGGGAAGGCAATAGGGGTTTGTTTTTATTGTTTTTGTTTGTTTCTTTGTTTTTTGGAGGGGAAACTGGGAAAGGAGAAATTTACATGTAAATAAATAAAATATCTAATATAAAAAATAAATATAAAAAAATTTCTATAAGTCAAAGGACACTTCAATAGACAACCTACAGATTGAGGAAATATTTTTACCAACCCTACATCCTATGGAGGGCAAATATACAAAATATACAAATAACAGAAGAAGTTAGACTCCAGAAAAGCAATGGATTTTAAAGAACATCTAATAAGGGTTCTCAATACAAGATAAAGTCATGGGAACGTTGATTTAATTTTTTGCTTCATGCCCAGTCTCAGCATGTGACTCAACCCACATATAAGGCTTCCTGGATTAAAACAAGAACTGTTAATAGCTGCTCCAGCCTTTAGTAATGTCTTGAAATTTGATTTTTATCATTATTATTATTATTAAGGTTCTATTGAGAAAAAAATCTGTGTTGTGGTTCTTATGGGACCAACTTTGCTGACTGTGGGTGTACTTGATTTATTGCATGGGGTAATGGTTTAATTTATTAGCCATGTGATTTTTGACATCTTGCTATATCATAAAAATATTTCCTTAATTCTTCATTTTTAGTCGACAGTCCTAGTATGGAAGGAACTTACTGATGCTTACCATGAGTTGGTATCAGCTTTTCTTCTCACCAGTCTGTAAGAAACATATAGTATTTCAACTTTTGTCTGCATTTTAGGGGATGTGCAAATTAACACGGTGTAAACTAAAATTTTCCCATCTATATTTATTCTATGTTTAGATTTTCTGTTAAAGTTGTTCTCATTGCATTATAGATTCTTTCCCCCCTCTATTTATTTTGCTTTAAAATATTTTGCACGTTATTTTAGATCTATCTTGTTGTAAAAGAAACAAATATTAGAAGAATTCTAATACCACTAGTTTAAACTAAACCCAGATCAGAATAATCAGTCTGTTTAAATATGACCTTTCTAAGAATGCTTGAAAGAAGCAGTGGTGCATTGCATTTTAAACAGCTTTGTTGCTGACTACTGCAGAAATATCAGTCCCATGGAGAGAGCCACAGTGTCAACAGGCCAGACCCCAGAGCTCCTGGGGAATGGACCACCAACCAAAGAATACACATGGAGCGACCCATGGCACTGGCCACATTTGTGGCAGAAGATGGCCTTGTTGGAC
Source organism: Mastomys coucha (assembly GCF_008632895.1). Lineage (NCBI taxonomy): Eukaryota > Metazoa > Chordata > Mammalia > Rodentia > Muridae > Mastomys > Mastomys coucha. The sequence goes on from NW_022196896.1 coordinate 92,127,249, forward strand.
ATCAGAGGGAGGAGAGGCCCTCAGGTTTGAGAGAGTCCAATGCCCCATTGTAGGGGAATGCCAGGGTGGGTAGGATGGGATTGGGTGAGTGGGAGAGCACCCTCATAGAGGCAGGGGGAGCGGAGATGGGATAGGGGGGTTCTGAAGGGGAGATCTGGAAAGGGGAAAACATTTGAAATGTAAATAAAGAAAAAATGAATAAATCTAAAAATAACAAAAGATAATTTAAAAAAAAGTTCTTGGTCCTATGTCACTCCTGATTTGAAAACTTAAGTCTTTGATGTAATTTTTAAATCCCACAATCCCAAGGATTGAATTTGTTGGGTGTTCCTGGTTACAGATGACCTTGGGATTTTAAGTACAGTCTATGATATCATGTAATACTTTAGTCAGCTATTTAGCCAGGTAACAGCTGGGGTGATTACAGGCAGAGGAAGCTATCTAAATGTAAAGATTCAAGAAACTAAGATGAACAGTACTGAAAGAGAAGATGGAGCCTGAAAGATGGCTGGTTGGGTAAGAGCACACACTGCTATTGCTGAAGATCTGAGTTTAGTTCCCACTACTCATGTTGGGAGACTCACTGCCTATAACTCCAGTTCCAAAAAAAAAATCTCATAGCCTCCTTGAACACCTGCACATGGGTGCACATGGCCACATATAGACATACCCATTCACAAACATAATTAAAAACAAAAAAATGGATATGAACAGAGAGGGAAAATTCATGTATCTATAAGGCAGCCTTTCTGTTAACTGTTAATAATGAATTAAATTTTGGGGATTGAAGACTGCATCAATTTTTGCCCTCCTTGTGTCTATTTTTTCTTTTAAATTCAAATTTAATCCCTGTCCTGGAAATAAGATTGCTAAGGTATAGAATATCTCAATAAAAAGCAATACAAAGGTGACATGATGTCAGCTGAGTATGAACTGCGATTACAGAATACCATTTTCCATAAGGTTTCTCTTTATTTAATTGTTTTGTTCAATCTGTTTGATAATTTCCTCCACTCCTCTACCCCCCCCCCCATACACACACACACACAACAGAGTTTCGGAATCTATGTGAAGAGGAAGCAGAAAGATTGTAAGAGACAGAGGTAATTAATGACTTTATGAAAACAATGTCTTCCCACCACAACAGGACTTATGCACATCTAAACTCACAGAGAATATGGTAGCATGCAAGGCCTTCACAGGTTTAAACAGGTCACATTCTAGAACTGAGATGAGGAAATGGAAACAACATAATCCCTCCATTAGCCAAGAAGCTATTTGAAACTGATAGCTACTAGCAAAAGAAAAATCAATTTCTCCAATGAAGTATAACTGGGTATGTCAATCGCCTTCGGAACAGACCTTCTGCCCAGGGGAAGTTGGACAACATAAAACAAACCCATATTTGAGTGTGTTGGGGGAGGGGGGTTAGTTTCATCTTCCCCATGGTTTGACGAAGGCTATTAACATTATGCACTTCCCTCTATCTCAGAGGCAAACATTGATTTTCTCTCTGAGTAATAACCGCATATTTGTTATGAATACCACTGTTTTCCCACGGTGGTTGTTCGGACGTTGTCCAGCCTACTCATTACCTTTTATTTCTACTACTTTTTGAGTTCCAGTGGTTTTATTTCTCTGTGGATCACTCCAGTTGCCATCTCTAGGTAGCCTTCAAGCTGGTAGTAATTATAACACACTTTTTTTTCCTATTCTCAAAGATCATTTCTATTCCTATGACAATAAATAGCATAGCTTTATAGTCATATTTTTAATTTTTTCCAGTATCTTACACTGTGTTCATTTTTATTATAATTTCAAACCCAAATGCCCATGAAGACAGTTTGTTTGTTTGTTAACATATCTATTCAATAAATGTGCTATTTCTAAATGATGGCTAAAGATAGCTGCTAGAAAAGTTGAAATCTTACCATGTGTTAGATATGGGAAGAAAGGCCACTGAGATGCTTGACTAAGTGGAATTTGCTGTTTGGAGAACGGAAACAAGAAATGGAAAAAGAAGAGAAGGAGAAAAGGGTAAAGAGGAAGAGGAAGAATGGAACAGATGGTGTGTTAGTAGCAGAGGAATGGAATGGAGGTTTGATTGCAACCTTAGAGAGGAATCTTAAAATTATTTCTCTGGAGAGTTGAGGATTCAATATTTTATTAAGAAGATGAGTCAATGCACATAAATTGTCTAACACACTTGTATACACATACACACACATAGACTTGAAGAACCAAAACAAAAACTGGTCAGAGAAAGTCTGACTCAGTTAAGAACACTGAGATGCTGGGTAAAAGTATCCAACATCAGGACATGGTCCCCTCTTCTGTACCATAGTCTCAGAAAAATTATCCAAGATCACTCAGAAAATGCTGAGCTAAATCTAGTCACTGGGGGAGTCCTGCATCTATAGGGAATGGGTGTATCTGAGGACAATATTTCCTTCACCCATCAGTCAGAAAGTAGAATTTACGCAAATCATAGAAATACATCTTAACATGCAGTAACTAAATATTTTTAGGAGTATAAACAATGTAGTTTCTCTCAAAAACGTGAAAATCATAAAGACGACACTAAGATCTATAGCTTAACTTCATCTGGCCTACAGTTAGCATGGACTGTCTGAGTGTGTGTGTGTGTGTCTGTGTGTGTGTGTATGTGCAAGCGTGTGCGTGCACATTTAATTTCTTTTCACTCAAATTCCTTTTCTCTCTTGGAATATTTCTTATTGTTTCTCTGTAGGTAGAGGGATACTGTTGATTGATTTTATACCTTGTCTTCAATTCCTGGTGAAATCTTCGATGTCTTAGGCAAAATACAAGATAAGGCTAGTATAAACTATTTCTTCTTATGCCAAGACATCTTCAGAAGATAAATTATTGTTATTTAAATCAGAAATAGTGCTAACAACATGAATTCTTCCAGAACTCCAGATTATTATGAAAATTGTCAAACTTTCATATGGTCTCTTTTGTCCCATTCAACACTTCATAGGAGACTAATGGATCAACTTAGTTGATGCTACAATAACTACTGTTTTCTTTAATAAAAATTCTAAGTAAGGTGTTGTGATATACATCTATAAATTCAGCCCTTGAGAGACCAAGGCAAATGAATTGAGTTCAAAGGCCATCCATAGCTTAACAATACATAATAGGCCAATTTTGACTAGACAGTGAAATTCTGCCTTTAAATAAAATGAGGGTGTGGTAATGTTTTATTTTCACTTTCTAGGGTTTGTTTTTATAATAGTAAGATCATACAATGGTATGATGGTTTATTTTTATTTTCAACTTGACTGGATTCAGATTCACCTAGGAAACAGGCTCTAAGAGGACTTGAGGAAATTTTTCTGAGATGTTTAACTGAGAAAGGAATACTTTCCCTGAACGTAGGCAACATTGTCCTATGGTCTTAAAGCCAAGACTGACTGAATAGAGAAACAGGAAAATGTCAAAGTGCTCCCATTTGACTCCACTCTGTCTCCTGACCCATCTAGATGTGAGCAAATAGTATATTCCTGTTACAAATAGCAACAAGAAAACAAAATATCAGTACCAAGAGGGTGTCATCGTTTGCTCTGATAAACTGGACAGTAAGATTTCTAGGTTTTCAGAAATGTTTTGTGGAGGAAATGTTAAAATTTGAAGCTGTGGGTTAGAGAATCCATAGAATGCTATAGGCAGAGTTTAATATACATGCTAAGGGGTGTTCTGAAGACTGGAATGCCAATGAAAATGTAGACAGTAAAGGCCAGACTCCTAAGAGAAGGCCTACCCAAGTGTAGATGTACCATGCATGAAATAGGCGGTCCAGACTGAATTAAAAAGTGTCTTAGTCATTGTTTTATTGCTGTGAAGAAAAACCACAGCCATGGCAGCTCTAAAAAAGGGAATCATTTAACTAGAGCCTGCTTAGGGTTTTAGAAATTTAATTCATTATCAGCATTGCTCAAGCATACATGGTGCTGCAGAAGTTGCTGAGAATTCTATACGCATAGCCACAGACAGCATGCCTTCCTAGTTCTGTCTAGTTATGAAATTATATATATATATATATTGCCATGTTTCTTCATCACTGAAAATGCAGACAATGCATTTGAGTCTCGTGACTATTTCTTGATCCATGAAACATGAAAGTTTGCCCAAGGAAAGTTTAGAAATGGGGAACGAGCTCCCCAGATCAGAGTAAGTGTATGCAGTCTTCCTAATGAACATGGGTGTGGCAATGCTATATAAACATTCAAGGCCCCCAATCACTGTACTCAGTTCCACTTGTAACTGTCCAGAGTAACAAATAAAAGGCATAGTCTTGGGTTGTTCAATGAGTCAAGACAATTAATGTTGCCAGCTCTATGAACAAAAGGAGTCTCTCTCTCCTTCTCTTACCTCTCTCTCTTCCTGTCTCTCCCTCTTCCTACCTTTCTCCCTCTGTCCCTCTTCCCCCTCCCCTTTCCTGCTGTTCCTTAGGTAATTGTATTCATGCCAATATCCACTGAGATTATGGATGCTAGTTCTCTGAACTCATTATGTCCTCATTTGGTTGAATAGTTTCTAAACACAGTAGAATAAAAGAATGGAAGAAAGATGACATTTTGTTAAGCTATTTTATTATCTAACATCCATAACAACCGTAAGAAGCAAAAAAAGTATTCTTTTTCTTTTCACTGATAAAATGAAGTAAAAATTGTGAGAGTCTTGGGAAAATCAATGAGATAGTTGCACACAAAGCATAGCATCATTCACAATAGGCCCACCTGTAATGGACAGTTGCACCACATTAACAGTGTGATGAAAGCATAATGAGCATTTAAATATGTCAACTGAATTGACTTGAGTTGAATCCAATTGAACTGTAGCTAGATGATCTTTCCTGTGTTCACAGCTGCTAGGGAGCTGGAGAGAGGAGTTCATTCATTACAGTTTTATAACAGATCTTTTACAAAAAGCATGCTCTATTTCCCAGATCAAGTAGAAGGATTACAGCAACTGCACAGAATCTGTAAGACTATTATGCATTGATGGAAAGGATATGGTCTGTGTTGGTGAGGGGATGATGTTGCAAGATGTTGATTAGCCCATGAGGCAGAGAAAGAAAATGCATCAATCAGGGTAGTCGAAATGGTTCAACCAGATCCTCAAATCTCAATATGTTAATACTGTATAAAACTTTGATAAACTCTCTGACTAAAGTACTAAATAACATGTATCTTCTGTAGACACTAGAAAGCCATTGAGCTGTATATGCACAGGAAAACATAATTGCATGGTAAAGCATGAGGGTCCACTCTAAATCCATATAATATTGGGATAGAATTTTAATCCTTCAGTCTTTTGTCAGACAATTATTATTGTTTGGAATACGTGATGGAACTGCCTCTTACGCACTTTACTTACATGAATAGGGATTTATGAACAGCACAAATATATTCTTTGTGTGTTTAATTGGACTAGATACACTTTTCAATACCTTGCCAAACTTTCTACTTATGTACTTGCATTTTAGTTTTGTTTTGGCTTGAATTTGGCTACTGATAATAGGACCCTCCTTTGTGAACACCATGAAAAGAGAATGTGGTCTCTGAAGGCCAGCCTGCATTTTAGGAATTGATTCAAGTAATTTGCTTTCATTAATGCTCAGTGAATGAAATATGCTGGCAGCCCAAGGTGATTTCTTTTGATGTTTGGGCCTCTTCCTGTTAACTTTATTTCATCAAGGATTCTTCCTAATCTCTTGCTGAAGTTACTCATCCTGGGCTATCATGGTTCTTCCAGAAATAAGACTGCAGTTCCTGTTTCTGAGAAAAGAAAAAGACTGTTGACTCAGAAGTCCAGTTGCAGTAAACTGGGATGATTTAACAGCCTAACCCGCACTAAGCCTGGAGATTAACAGCCACAGCTGGTAGCTTGAGCTCCTGCTGTTTCCTCTGTTCTTCACTCAAGTCAGGCTGATGTGAGAAAGGAAAGGCCAGGAGGGTGCACATTCACTTACAGAAGCAAATAAGGCTTTGCCTAAGGAAAGTCTACTTCTTAGAGCAGAGAAGACAGTGACAAGGAGATACTTCAACACCTCCCCTCACTCACATATCCTAAAAAAAAAAAAAATAAAAAAATAAAAAATAAAATAAAAATTAGTGGGTTTCTAAAACAGTTTAATTAAAAAAATTCATACAATGTATACTGATTACACATTTCCCCTCCCCCATCTTCTCCCAGATCCTCTCCACTCCCTGACAAGACCAAATCCCCAACCTTTCTCTCTCTTACAAAACAAAACAAAAAAAACCCCAAAAAACAAGAAACATGCAAATAAGAAACTTCTCAAAAATGTGCAAGCCAAAATGTGCCAAAACACAAAATGCCTATACAAAAAGTTTTTAAAAGGAAAATGAATTTAGATCTAAAAAATGTCATTTAGATTGATCTGACATTAAACTCATAAGTTTCCTTTAATCTGATCTTGTAAGGGTCTGTGATCTGCCAAAGATTTGCTGCGGTCTCCCATTACCAAGATAGACAACCAAGTGAGCTCCAAGGCACAGTAGTTGAATGCAGGGGTGGGTGGGCTTTGATTACTCTATATCTAGGCATTCCAGATCCCTTTTAGAGCATGTTGGCTGAAAATTGTTGCTGAGAAATTCCAGGAAAGTGGGTTTTGTCTTACTTTACCTCTAAAGTCATTCTATTTCTGAGCATCTGGGTTGGCTGGAAACTGCTGACCCATTGTCCTTGCATCAGGCCAGGTGGTGGGACAGTTTCTGATGACAGAGCAGTTTCTGCCTGAAGCCTGGGTTTTTAAGCCTAATCTCCAGAACTGAACTGCCAACTTGAAGCCTGTCATGGAGTCAGCCTGTCCTTTTGTTCAAATAATTTCTATGACCATGTACTCATGCCTACTGTTAGGATATAGGAAATAAGAATAAGGTGTTTGCTCTGCAAGCATGCTCCTCATAATCCACAGACAAAGAATGGAGGAGAGGAGGACAAAGATGAGGAGGAGGAGGAGGAGGAGGAGGAGGAGGAAGAGGAGGAGAAGGAATGGTATAACACGCTTGTATTCCCAGCACTGGAAAGGCAGACTGAGGAATACTTGGGGTTTTTTGGCTAGAATAGGCTACTTGGTGACTTCTGGGCTAGTGAGAGATACCATCTCAAAAGAGCAAGATGGACAACATTTGATCAATACCACCCAACACTATTCATGCGTATGTGCGCACACACTCACGCACACGCACACTTGCACATACACACACACACACACATACAGTGAGGGGTGGGGAACGTCCTACTTACAGAAGCTATGTTCATCCTTTTTCATGTGGAGAAAGAGCACAAGGAAATGAGGAAATGTTTGGCTGTGTCTACTACTTCGAATGTAGCTATGATATCATGGGTATTGCATGTAATATTTAACTTACTAAACTAAATATTGAAAGAACAACATAAACATCACTTGTCTCCATTTAAGGACCAGGTCTGTTTTTTACAAAAAGGCTATAAGACACCAGCTCCTAGAACAGACCATAAAATCTACAACAAAATCATAAAACCCCCTTCCAAAGAACAGCCTGAGATAACGACAGAAATAGGGAAGTATCTTATCTCAGAATGGGCCATATGTGCTGGGCAGCCCATTTTCATCACATGACATAGGAATGCAGACCACTGACCTCCTATGACCCCCTAGCACCCATCAATAATATTTCCATTACCTTGTCCTTCTGGAGAATTTCCCCAGTTCCCTGTAAGAAGGCCTGTGTACCTTTGTCTGAGGTCGCAGTTTTGGAGAATGGTTGGCCCCTGCATGCTGGGTGCTTCTGCAGAATAAATGTTCTTTGTCTTTGCATATTATCTGAATCTGGGGTGTCTTCTTTTAGCAACTTTTGGACCCTTACAATGTATTAAATATGTACAGTTCTCTTCACCTCAATGAATCTGGTAAAGAATTTATAATAAATAGAGTACTGTGTATGAGAAAGCCTTTAGAGACTAGGTATTAACACAGATGGAAACAGGGAAAATATGTAATAGTTTTATTCAAGACTGCTGTGTATTTATTTCCTTATTTCTTTTTTATTAACTATATATTCATTAATTCTCTAATAATTTAAGTTGCTACATGCATAGAATGTATTTTGATCATGTTTGTCCCAACCTCCACTCTTTCTCCTCATGCATCCCAGATCCACTCCCTATTCCCCTTTCATCTCCTTTTATTTTTAATAAACCACTGAGTCAAATTTGTGCTGCTTATATACTCAGGGTGTTCAGCCATCCATTAGATCTTATTCTACCTAACAGAAGCCATGCCCTTGAAAAAAAACTGAGTCTTCCTCCTGAGCCAGCAACCATCAACTGTCAGTAGCTCCTTAACTTGGGGTGGGAACTAATGAGCCCCTCCATGTTCAGTACCAGAACATTGCAGAACATTGACTGGCTCACTCTAGGGCATGTTTTGTGAAGGAAAACACAGGTGTGAAGGAAGACCAAAGACTCAGATAGTATACAAAACAAAGAGCATTTATTCTGAAGAAATAGCCAGTATGTGAGAGTCAGCCATTCTTTGAAGTTCCATCTCTCTTTTTTTTTCCAATGTGGTTGCTGGGATTTGAACTCAGGACTTTCAGAAGAACAGTCAGTGCTCTTAACCAATGAGCCATCTCTCCAGCCCTCAGCCGTCCTTTGAAATGGCAACTCCAGACAAAGGCATGCAGACCTTCTTATAGAGATCCGGGGGAAGCTCTCTAGAAGGATTAGGTAATCTGGTATGTACCAGGGGGTCACAGGTGGTCAGTGGTCAGTATTCTTTTGCAATGAACATTTAACCATATGATGGAATAGAGCTGCCCAGCACCAATGACCCATTCTGAGATAAGATATTTTCCCATTTTAATGGTTATCCCCAGGTTGTTCTTTTGGAGGGGGATTCATGATCTTACTCTGAATTTTATGGCCTGTTCCTGAAACTGGTGTCTTGTCGCCTAATTTCTAGGAGTTATGGTCTGTTCCTGGAGCTAGTGCCTTATAGCTTCTCTCTCTCTTTTTTTCCCCCCAAAATCAGGCCTGGTCCTTAAATGAAGATGAACAGGGTCCTAAAATGGAGACAACAAGGTCCTTAAATAGAGTCAAACAGGGTTCCTAAATGGAGACAAATGGGGTTTATAATCTCCTTTCACTATGAGTTTATTAGTGTAGCCAACCTGTCATGTCCAGAAGGCTATTATAGTCTTTCTATCCCCTCTTCCATGATGGTCAATGAGGAGAAAGTATACATGTTAACATTCTGTCTAAGTTCCACCCCACAGTCACCTGGCAACAGCCAGGTAGATCTGGCCCACTATAAAAGGGGCTGCTTGTACCCTCTTGTTCTCTTCTTTCTTTGCCCTCTTGGGCTCTTCCCTTCCCCACTCCTGTGGGACTGTGATAGGCAGCCTGGTTTCTGGATGAGTTAGGTTTAAAACCCAGGTGACCCAGCAGGTGATCCGGCAAGTAATGGTAGGTGTTTTGCCATACTCCTAGACACCAGGTTCCTGACAGTAGGCCTCAGCTCTCCATAATTCTGTGGCCCTCAGTAACTTAAGGGCAATGCCCCAAGCCCCTCCACAGGTAGAGGATATGACCACAGGACAGATCTGCATTTTAATGAGGCACCAAAAGGTCTGAAGGATGTAGTAGCCAATGACGCTCCCTTTCCCAGACACTCCTCCCTGCAAAAGGTATTTAACATAAGGTCCACCCTGAGAAAATGGGGTACAGTTTCATTCATCACAACTCTCCACCAGACAATAGATGCTTTAAAACCATGGACTGCCTCCTCTCATCGGGATCCGCTCTGGGGAAAAATGGAGCAGGTCTTCCTCTAAAAGAGGAGGCACCTCTGTGCTCCCAGCTACACCAAGCCAAGTCACGACAGAGCAAACCAAGGACTCTCTAGTCCCTGTGGGACCCAGCCAGAGCACTCCTCCCATCATTCTCCCTTGGACTCTGGGCTAGAGTCAGCCATCGGGCCCACACTCCATTCTCAGGTCTTCCGTGCCATCCAGCAGTGTCTGGGGTGGCCAAAAGTCTGAGAACTTGCTGTCCTTGGCCTCTGTGCATGTCCAGGACCCACGAGCCCGAATCCAGCAGTCCACTGGGACCTCTGACTGTGCTTCCCCACTTCCGGAGCAGGGTGCTGCAGCTTCTCAAAGCCTGATGCCGTCCAGGGAAGGTGTGGGGAACGAGCCGTCAAAACTTCTGGAGTCCCACCTTGCCGAGAGGCCCAAGCCCCAAGTAGATGCAGGACCCCACGATTTAACCCACATCTCTTGCTTATTTCCTTCCCCCTCTCTCCATGTGTTCATGGCTGGCCTCTACTTCTCTACTCTCTCCCTTCCTCTGCTTTTTTCTGCCTCTACTACCCTCTTAACTCCCCTCCCCATGCCCTGAATAAACTCTATTCTATACTATACTGTCCTGTGACTGGTCCCTCAGGGGGAAGAGATGCCTTGGCATGGGCCTGCTGAGACATCCCCTGCTCCTATACCTCACCACACCACCATAGAATATATTCTCTCTCTTTATTTTTTTATAAACACATTAATATAGACACTGCATTCATGGCTGAGTTCTGCACAAATTCTTATTCTCTGCACTTTGACCATTTGTGGGTTTTTGTGTTAACGACCATCCACTGTACAAAAGATCCTCTATGTTGAGGTAGAAGAGTGGCACTAGTCTAAAATAGAGCACCATTTGATACTATATCCAGTTAGACAATACTAGTCATATGTTCTTCCCTGATACCTATGAGTAGCCTCGCCACCTGTTCAGACCAGTTACAGCAGAGATGAAGCTTTCCAGTCAATGCCAACTTGAGTTCTCCATGTCCTGTGAAGAAAATGTGTGCTGTCTTCAGCAACAGGGTGTTACTATCAATTTCTCATGGGCAGCCAAGAAAAAAATGACAATAGTCTGTATTGTTTGGGGTGTTCTCTGGACACCCCTGACTAACAACTCAAGAAAAGGCATCTAACACCTAGGGGTGGGCTATTTATTCAATAACACACAGCTTCTGGGGAGATTATTATCATCCCTTGCATCATAAATTATAAGAATGACAATAAGAATGGTACTAGTGCCACTCATCAAATTATAACACTCACTCACACACACATCTATAAATATATATGTGTGTATATATATTTTTTTCTTACATCTATATAAAATTACATTGTGTGTGTTACTGTTCTTTTTTATCTAGTCATAGTCAATGGACATCTAAGCTGTATATATATAGTCTATACACACTATATATGCACTATATATGTGTATGTATATACATATATATCCACACACATATATATTTCATAAGTTTCATACAATTACATATATATACAAGTGCATATGTAAGTACATGCACATATACATATATACATATGTACTTGTATGAAGCTTATGAAATAGTAGGTTTCCAAATAGCTTTCCAAACATCTTAATTGTTAGCTAAAACCCAACCATACTAAATTTATGCATATAGTCAAAGTATTCTATAATCTCCCATAATATACAATATTCATTGCTTCTTTATTAATCATAACTAGAACTCTATGCCTATTGACTATGACTAGATAATAAAAGAACAGTGACACACACAATGTAATTTTATGTAGATGCCAGAAAAAGTGAAAATTTCACATAAACGGATAGAACTGGAGAACATCAGATTGTATGAGATCACTCAGATAAGGAATGATGCATCTTTGACTCATGTCGATCCTACCGTTGAACCTTTAGATCTTTGGGTTTAACTCAGATTACCTGTAGAACACAAGAAGCTAACATTTTTTGCAAGGGAGAAGAATGAGCCTAAGAGGTGGGGATTGCAGAACACAGATGATATTAAAGGAAGGGGGAAATAATACGAAAGGGTGTGTAAATAGCAAGACTTCTCTTTTAGAAAACAAAGGAAATTAACTGTCTTAACACTAAAATGATAAGACTATGAAAGAAATTTCTCTAAATAAATTTCTATCTATTAATCTAATTACATCGAAGCTGAGAGTTGATTTATCCATGAAACTAAATATTGATCTAAGAAAATAAAATCAAATGTAGCAATTTATTTTCCAACTTCTGCTTGAGCAGAATAAACACATCACAAAATCAATCCGACTTTCATTGTAACCACACTCTGGCATTTTATTACTCTTTCTTCGGTAGACAATGGAGTTTTATTTATGTGTAGAAATTTAAGGGTTAAAGATCTCTAAAATGCCTGGAGCCTCCTGGCCTAGAGAGAATAGTGGTGGGGCACAGAGTAGGATTCTGGTGTGACTTTAAAGTCTGAGGGTTTTAGGAAGTTGTAGCTCTAGAACTGTACTGAAATGCTGATAACTTCTAAAAAGTCCTAAAAACTTTTTTGCTCTTTCTTGCTGCAGGCTTAGGAGATTGACACCTGTAGCCTAACAGCAGGTGATTAAGTAATGTGGCCTTCGTTCTATCTCAGCAGGAACCGCACAGTTCTAACTTTCAGGCAGTTAGTCAGAAGTCACAGGAAGAAAAAGGGACACTTTGAAAAATGATTGTAGCATTGTAAAAAGTTTCCTATTAAAGTTATCTAAGAAAAAGTGGAGAAGCAGAAAGATCCTAAGTGGAGCCAGGGAAAAATTCTCCTCATTTCTTTGTCCTCAGCACTTATACATCATTCAGAATACATGATCACATGTTAAAAGTTCATCACAAGTTCACACAAAAAATCAAATCATAAATTGAAAGAGAAGTTTACAACAGAGAATGTTTACATTCATATTCATTAGGAATAATTATCTGGCTAAACATCTATGACCTATCATAACTCTACAGGTTCACTGAAAGTTGAAAACCATAACTAAGTTATTAGTAAAGTTTTGTGTATATAAACCTAGTCAATATTTTATCTTCTGTCCTAGCATCTATAATAAATTGTTAGTTCCCCTTTTAAGACCTTTGGTTAATTGTTTTACAACCTCTTGGATTGTGTTCTGAGTAGGAGAAAATCTGGTTACCAAGAGACAATAAACTGGTAACACATGGGAGACTGACAAGAGTTCTCATTGCAGGTTTGACTGTCCTTAAAGGATCTAATAGCAGTTCCACTATAAAAGAGCTTATTAAGAAGTGTTCCTCTTTCTCCACAACCTTGCCAGCTTCTACTGTCACCTTAGTTTTTGATCTTAGCCATTCTGACTCCTGTGATGTAGAATCTCAGGGTTGTATTGATTTGCATTTCCCTAATAACTAAGGATGTTGAACATTTCTTTAGGTGCTTCTTACAAGCCATTTGATATTCCTCAGTTGAGAATTCTTTGTTTAGCTCTGCACCCCATTTTTATAGGGTTATTTGGTTCTCTGGAGTCTAACTTCTTGAGTTCTTTGTATACATTGGATATTAGCCCTCTATCAGATATAGGGTTGGTAAAGATCTTTTCCCAATCTGTTGGTTGCTATTTTGTCCTATTGACAGTGTCCTTTGCCTTACAGAAGCTTTGCAATTTTATGAGGTCCCATTTGTCAATTTTTGATCTTAGAGCATAAGCTGTTACAACTCCTGGGCATATACCCAGAATATACTCCAACATGTAAAAAGAATACATGCTCCACTATGTCCATAGCAGCCTTATTTATAAGAGCCAGAAGCTGGAAACAACCTCGATGTCCCTCAATAGAGGAATGGATACAGAAAATATGTTATATTTATACAATGGAGTACTACTCAGCCATTAAAAACAATGAATTTATGAAATTCTTATGAAAATGGATGGATCTTGAGAATATCACCTTGAGTGAGGTAACCCAATCACAAAAGAACACACATGGTATGCACTCTCTGATGAATAGATATTAGCCCAGAAGATCAGAATACGCAAAGTATAATACACAAACCACAAGAAACTAAAGAAGAAGGAAGACCAAAGTGTGGATACTTCGTTCCTTCTTAAAAGGGGAAACAGAATACCAATGGAAGGAGTTGCAGAGACAAACTATGGAGCAGAGAGTGAAGGAAGAACAATCCAGAGACTGCTGAACCTGGGAATTCTTCCCATATTCAATCACCAAACCCAGACACTATTGTGGATGCCAGCAAGTGCTGGCTAGCAGGAGCCTGATATAGCTGTCTTCTGAGAGGCTCTGACAGTGTCTGATTAATACAGAAGCAGAGGCTCATAGCCATCCATTGGACTGAACACAGGGTCCCCAGTGAAGGAGCTAGAGAAAGGACCCAAGGAGCTGATGGGGTTTATAGCCCCTTAGGAGGAACAACAATATGAACTAACTAGTACCCTCAGAACTCTCAGGAACTAAACCACCAACCAAAGAGTACACATGGTGGGACTCATGGCTCCAACTGCATATGTATCAGAGGGTGGCCTAGTTGGTCCGTCATCAGTGGGAGGAGAGGCCCTTGGTCCTATGAAAGCTTGATCTCCCAGTGTAGGGGAATGCCAGGGCCAGGAAGTGGGAGATGGTGGGATGGTGAGTACGAGGAGGGGGGAGGGAACCGTTTTTTTTTCCAGAGGGGAAACCAGGAAAGGGAATATCATTCAAAATGTAAATAAAGAAAATATCTAATAAAAAAGAGCTTATTAATCATTGATATAACTTTAGCAATTCTTATAAGATCATCATTAATAATTAAGCAGTCATCTATTTGTCTATATAGCATCACTACAAGATGGTACATCTTTATAGATCTACAGAGATCTGCTTGAAAGGGATGGGCTAATACTTGGTGATTGTTATATATGTTTAATTATAACAGGTAAAGTATATTAATAGCAGGAATCTTTCCTAATATGAATTCTCTTGGGCCTTGCCTATAGAACAAATCTGTCACAGATTAGAATTGAAAGCAGACTACCTGCTAGTTATTAGCTTGTCCTATGATGACTCCTGACACTAAAATATCCAGAATTCTTTAACTGAGGGACAGGGAAACCAATAAGGTTGTGTGAATATCTGTCAGCTAATCATGTATTAAATTTATTTGAATCAATTGTTACTTTTCTTATTGCTATGACCAAATGCTGGGAGAGTATTAGAGAGCAAGAAGGCTTATTCTTCATGGTTTTAGGTCAGGGATAGGGCAGGAAGGGAGGAAGTCACAGCAGAAGGGTCCCTCACGCGTGATCTCTCATCTTCTCTGATCTCCACCATTAGGAAGAAGAGAGCAAGAACTGCTGGAGCCCTCTGTTTTTATTCAGCCAGGGAATCCCAGCCTATGGAACCTTACTCCTTATCTTTTGGGGCTTGTTTTCTCATCTTAGTTAGATTCTATAGAAACCATCTCACAGATACCTGGAGGTTAATCTCCAAGGTAATTCCAAATCTCCTCACCTTGACAATGAAGATCAACAATCAGCCTCACATTTTAGTAAAATACAATGGAGTCTAAATGTTTGAAAATAAACTATAAATATTGTTACAGCACTTTATTGACCTTTAAATATTATTATAGACTATATTTCATTTACTAGATGATATTTCATGCTGATATTCCTATAGTAAATGAAAATCTGATGTTTTTAAGATATGGAGGGTAAGTTTATTCTACGTTCTTTCTTTTTTTTTTCCCTTAGGACAAAAGTCAAGAGTTTTGTTTATTACTGTTGTTGTTTGTTTTGAGAAGCTTGATTTAACTTAGTATTGATTTATAAAGTCCTTTACAAACATTTCCTGCAGGCATAATAGTCTAAGATTTTCTTAGTATATTTTGCTAAAAGGATGATGATGAAGCTTAGCACATGAATGAGAACAGCAGGAAGAGACAGAGAGCAGGACATGAGTCATGACTTTTGTGCAGTATTTGTTTGCTTATATTTATTTCTTTAGGCCCTAATTGATTTATTTTAGTCAATACAATAGTGAACTACTTGGTAATGGAAGATGTAATGACTAATATTTTCCTGTAACAAATCAAAACAACCAAATTTATTCAGTTATTTTTTAACTTTATTTTATTTTGATGGCCTTTGGAAATCTTAGAGAGAAAAAAAGGAAAATAATATATTGCATTTCTGCTAGGAGTTTGCCAAATGTCACATATATTATTTGACTTCTTTTAGTCCTACAAGAAAGGAAGGTTCTTCTTCCACCTTTTCTAGTTGTTGAGGGCTGCGGCAGTAGCTAAGCAAGGAGCAGTAGCTTAACTTGTAAGACTCCCTGACATTCAGCCTCCAGTAAGCTATTTGCTTTCAGTCTCTTGGAAGAATTTATTTCAAAAGGATTGTGCTTAGCACAAAGCTCTGTCGGTAGAAGACTGGCAGGAGAGTGGAAGTTTTAACAGCACTGTAACCACGTGTACTCATCATGATCTCTAAAATACACAAACCAGTAAGCCCTTAATTCATAGCCAAACAATGGCTACAGAGAACTATTTAGAAACCGTTAACAAAGGTGTCCAAACTGGAATCAGCATCCAGAACAGTCCAGGAATCTGACAAACATTCCCTGGGCTTATCTCTTTGCCAGCACTCTAGAGCTGTGTCTGGGGCTCTCTCCCCAACCCTTAGTGCCCAGACCCTTCCTGTCAGTATCTGGCTCATAATTATTGTCTTTGTAACACTGTAATGACATAATCTCTTGAGACTTTATCATATCAAAGGCCATTAGACCTACTACTCTTCTTTTCTCTACAGATTTTTTTTTCCTCTTATAAGTAAATTGCTATCTGTCCTAGGAAACTTCTACACACATAAGGTAATAATTTCATTATGTGCTGAAGTTAATAGATAATGTATTTTTATTATGAAAAATATTAGAGTGGCACAATATCTATCAAGGGGTTTGGTGCATTTCTTCTTAAGATGTAATTTTAGTAACAAAAACATTATTTTCAAGTAAGAATGTATAGAAAACACAGCATGAGATGCTCTGTTTAATTGAGAGGAAATTGCTTCCTCCAGCAGCACTCTGAGTGGCACTGGTTAATGTTAAACTAACACTAAGCCTGGACTAAGCACAGGGAGTACTTATAGAACAGTGACTTCGTATCCCTTCCCACATGTACACTCTGCAGTAACTCAACATCGAGGGCTGCCATGGCTTGGGAACTGAGAAAGGGAATATACTGTAGGTGTAAAAGGGAGGAGGCCCGAGACTGCTCAACACCCCGCAGGATCACAGCAGTTCCCTACACTGTCTTCAGCCTGGCATGTCTGAAATAGCACAGATGTGGCTGGAGCACCTAGGGGAGGTAGGGGTGACGAGGAATGACTGTGAAGTAGGGAGAATAGCCTAAACCACAGAGCAAGCGGTACTTGCTCCCCTGAAACTGCAGAAAAGACATTCTGCAAACCTGAGATTCCAAAGTTATCTGCACGATGTTCTCATGCATCACCAAAGCTGCTGGGGTCCCAGCTCCAGGGAGCAAAGCTGAGAGAGACCCTGTTACATCAGAGTTCCCTGGCACTTCACCTCTGTTGCCTAGCTCCCATTAATTATCTGATTCTCATGCCACTTGGAACACAATTAGGAGAAGGTACAGCCATTCCTGCCTTCCATTCTTTCAGCAGTACACCCTACCAAAAGCTTCGCGATCCTTGCTTGGGTCAGCAGATCCCATCATTTTCATGCACTGTTATTCAAATTCTCTAAGTTTGAGAATTAAAAACCATTTAACTACAATGATTGACTAGTTAAGCATCTTAACTCAATTTCAATTTCCCAGATAGGCATTATTTAAAACCCAAGCTGCATCAAGTGACCCTTTTAACCAGGTCAGTGATTCGTCATCCATTCGAAAGCTCTGGGGAGTCTAAGAGAAAACATACAATAACCCACACCTCCCCCACAGTCATATAGAAAAGAGAGAGAAAACGTGCTCTGTCCCCCCGCGGGCCCCTTTTGTGCTGCTCCTGCCAACGCAGCAGACCTCCTGCTATATAGACCCTGCTCCCAGCCCCACTCACCCAACAGAACCATCCCATCCGACCTGCCAACACCAGCCATGGGGAAGGTGAGCCCAGGGCACCTAGAATGTGGGGAGGGACTCACTCTTGGGCCCAGGCTACATCAGGCCTCTGAGCTCTGCCTTGCCTTACAGATCACCTTCTATGAAGACCGCGGCTTCCAGGGCCGCCACTATGAGTGCAGCACCGACCACTCCAACCTGCAGCCCTACTTCAGCCGCTGCAACTCTGTGCGCGTGGACAGTGGCTGCTGGATGCTCTATGAGCAGCCCAACTTCGCAGGCTGCCAGTACTTCCTGCGTCGTGGGGACTACCCTGACTACCAGCAGTGGATGGGTTTCAGCGACTCTGTCCGCTCCTGCCACCTCATCCCCCATGTGAGTTTCCTCCTAGGGTTCACTGGCCCTCAGTCTCACCTTGCCCCTGATCTAGCCTTACTTTGAGCTGAGGGATAGGGTACCTGCTACCTTCCTTGTGGGGGTTCTCTAGGATTAGGAAAAATGGCACCAGCCTTTGAAATTTGAAAGCTCCTAAAATGGACCTGTAACAGGCTGTGAGAACTGCTTTTCAGTTTTCCTAATTAACAGAAATGGCCGAGATTTCCTTTGGTGAGTCCAGCCACTGTAAAGATCAAATCTTGGCTGCAGACACAAGTCCTTTTGGGAGCTATAATACTTTGGATGCATGGAGGATGGAACTTTACCAGCAGCAGTTCATTCCTCAAACTGTGTTGCTTAGGAGAATCCTTTCCACAGAGGACTTCCGGTGGTGGGAGAGGATGCAGCCTGCTGGGAAAGGCAGGAAGCAATGGAGGTCAGGAGAACAGAGTAGGCAGGACAGGCAGCTTCAACTTTTATTGCTGTAAACATTTTACTCTCTAGATCTGCACAGGCCTCTTGAAAATATGTGACTTTTTCGTTTCAGTTTTATAAATGTGATTGGCCCAGAATACTTAGACCTGGCAGTTGAACTTCATTCTTTTATTTATTTATTTACATTTTGTTGCTGTTGTTAACATGGATTTTCAGGATGCAACCACCAAAGGCTAACCCCAAACTTCCTGTGTATTGCGGTCTGGCCCCCAGCTCTGACACTTGAAATCCTCTTGCCCCTGCCTTCTAAGGGCTGAGACTAGAAGCATGCACCATCACAACTCTCTTTAGCTCCAGGTTTGAAAACAGGGCCTGAAACAAAAAGGAAGGATAGATAGAAGGGTGTGTGACTCAAAGTTTTGCAGAATTTCCACCAACCTGTGACTTACACGGCATTGACATCCATTATTTAACTTTTTTAATTTAGTCACCCTCTGCATAGTAAAGATAGGGAACACCTGTCCCCATCAGCATGTGATGGATTGGCAAGCTCAGGTCAGGTTTTCTGACGTCCCCTTCTCTGCTGTTCTCTGGACACACAGTCCAGTTCTCACAGGATCAGGATCTACGAGAGAGAGGACTACAGAGGCCAGATGGTGGAGATCACAGACGACTGCTCCCACCTGCAGGACCGCTTCCACTTCAGTGACTTCCACTCCTTCCACGTGATGGAAGGCTACTGGGTCCTCTACGAGATGCCCAACTACCGGGGGAGGCAGTATCTGCTGAGGCCCAGGGAGTACAGGCGCTACCACGACTGGGGCGCCATGAATGCCAGGGTGGGCTCTCTGAGGAGAATCATGGATTTCTATTGAATTTTCTTACTCTGGCCTTTCATCATTTTGAAGTTAATAAAATATTTCCTGTGTGTTCCATGCAGTAATGGTGTCCTCTGTTCATTTTGGCCTTCTTGGAAGGGTGTAGTAAAACTGTCCATAGGAAGAATATGGATATTCTTATAGCTCCGTTGGGGTCATGGACTGAGCAGATGGGCCTCCACCTCAGGAACCTGGGCCCCAATCACTCACTAGCTATATGTGGTAGGGCATGCCATGTAGCATTTCCATGCCTCAGTTTCCTACTTTGTGAAGATGGAAGTAATAATAATCTTTTAAGGTGACTGATGTGAACTAAATGGGTTTACATTTTTGTATTATGGACAATGGCTTTGTTAACAGTTTCCTGGAAGCTGTTCTGTGAGTGCTCAATGTGGACTGCAGTACCAAGGAAGGAACCCCGAAATACTAACCAGGATCTGATCCGATGCGATCATGCCAGGGTCTTTACTTACAGGGCTGAACTCACCACTGACCCACAGTGTGGTTCCAATGGAGAAAAGGCCCTGACCACACTCATCAGAACAAGGTTTTATAGGAAATGACAAGAGAGAAGTGTTTCTAGTCCAGCAAGCATCTAGTTGGGGTGCTACTGTGGTCTTTAGCATAATTGGCTGGTGCTAAGAGCCAAACCATAAACTTAACTCCTGCTTTCCTCCTGATCGGTGGTTGTTAGGCAGGGGTGGGCTTGTAACATGGAGGGGGACTAACTTGGAAACTGGAGCTAGATGCAGGATGTGTTGGGGGAATAACCTGGAGGCTCAGGTCCTGTGGGGTTACCTGGAAACTGGAGCTAGGTATTGGCTGGTTAGTTTACTTGAGTTTAAACTTAGGTCAGGTTTTCTAAAATGGGGTCTGAACATCCCCCCACCCCCAAATTTGATCTCTTACTCTCAAGTTTAGTGCTCTGACTTGAAACTGTTTTGAGGTGATTGAATGGCTAAGAAAAACTGCATCAGTGGAAGAAAGAGAACTAGAGACTTATTTGTTAGCACAGTCATGTCTGGCACATCTAAAAGGTCTAAAACTATACTATTGAAGAGAATATATATATATATATATATATATATATATATATATATATATATATATATATATAATGTCTGTGTGTCTGTGTGTGTATCATGCTGAGAGCACAGAATTAGGAACCAAGGACCTTCTTTAAAGAAGCCAAAGGACTCTGTCAAAGGTAGTTGTTATTGGAGCTGTACTGCACTAAGTGATGTGAGCTGGTAGAAGCAGCTCACATTCTGTGTGAGTAAAGGCTGAGAGCACATGGTTAGAAACATGCAATGCAGGAATGCAAAGCTCACAAGCATGTCATGGACCTGGCCAGTATTATCCCTAAACTGGATCTATCTTTCTAACACTGAGCTCACCAATAGCTTTTGGTGACTCTTTTGTTCCTAAGACAGAGCAGGGGCACAGGGAAGAATGTGGGTGCTTGTTTAAGGAAGCTCAAGAAGACTTTGCAGCAAGGAGTCAGGAAATGAAATGTGGCATTTCCTCTAGGCTCCACCCAACAGTTACTTAGCAACATCCAGGTATGACTCTGGCTTGCTATAAAAGGCTGTTCAGGCTTTTCTCTCTCTCTCCCTCCCTCCCTCCCTCCCTTCCTCTCCCTCTCCCCTCTCCCCTCTCTCCTCTTCTCTTTCTCTTTCTCTCTCTATCCCTCCCTCCCTCCCTCCCTCTCTCTTCAGCCCTGTCCTTTCTCTCTGTCCTCTCCCTCTCTTTCTCCAGGTATTTCTCACAGGCCTCTTTCCTCCTTTCTGTCCTTCTCTGTCCCCTTTCTTTCTCTGCCTCCACTTCCTTCTCGCATGCTCAGCTTCTCATGTGCCAAATGAGCTTCATTTTGTACTAGATGTGTCATATGGCTGGTGCTTGGGTGGGGGTGGGGAGGATGCCTCAGCGTGGCCTGTTAAGACACCCTCTCCCATTGCTGCATCATGCTGCTGCATTAAAAAGCTTATCAAGCAGGCCTTCTGTTATACTAAAAGGTTCTCTTTATGTACAGATACTACATTTTGTATGCTTACATGAAATGGAGGAAAAAAATGACTATACAACTTAGGATATTTGCTTTAATAATTAAAAGAACAACTCTTGGAAGCAAACTCGTAGTGAACTAAATAATTACAAAATAACAACTAAATATTATTTTCCTTTTTGTAAACAGGTATTCTTTTAATTTTTAATAATTTCCCCTGCCTATCTTCTCTTTGAACAAATTGTTTTCTACTTGAATAAAAATACCAATCAGCTAGCAAATACATTGCCTCCAGAAGATTTGAGTACAATAGATTATTTTTGGCTGATGTTTTACTAACTCAATATACTTGTGAGCCCCAAGATGCCTGGAGAAGCTCTGAGGATGTTTTAGAGTTACCATGTTAAGTGCTCATGTGGCTACAAACACTTGAAGCTATGTTAGACTGAACATATGTCCTAAGCATAAAATGGCCACCATGATCTAAAGACTCAGAATGAAGAGCACAAATAGCCCCTTAATATGTTTGCATATAACATATATTTAATGTTTAAAGAATATTTTATGTGTTAGACTAAATGAAGTACATAGTAAACAAAAATTAAAACCAATGCTACTCATACCTAAGGTAGCAACATTTTTTAAACTTTTTTGTTTTGTTTTGGTTTGGTTTGGTTTGGTTTTTTGAGACAGGGTTTCTCTGTATAGCCCTGGCTGTCCTGGAACTCACTCTGTAGACCAGGCTGGCCTTGAACTCAGAAATCAGCCTGCCTCTCTCTCCCAAGTGCTGGGATTACAGGCGTGTGCCACCACCACTGGGCTAAACTTTTAAAATATGTCTTAGATCTAAGATTACATTCCTTATGAAATTCCTGTTGATGATGGAGATACTCACCATGATAGAAGATGAGTGGGAATTGTTTGTGCTCAGACTACATTCAGACCTTAGCATTTGGGTGTGAGATGTTTTGGCATGAAAATTAGGTTTATTCTGGAGAGTTAATAGATAGGAGGCAAAATGTTTAATCACTTACAGACAACAATTCTCTTCTACAGATATGCTCAATTAAACTGTAATTTTCACTTGTCATCCATGAAAGAGAGCTGGAGAAGACTGAGTCCCAACCTCGTATTATGAGTGCCCCATTCAAATGCTCCAGCAATTTGAAATGTCAACAGCAAAAATGGTTCCCACTGAAACAAGTCACTACTCAGCCGGCCCCTCCAGTCTTCCTCTTGTGCAGTGACAGTTGCAATGTTTTCAGTTTGGAATCTATGCTCTGCATCCTCTGGAAGAACTACTATATTGCCTTGGATATAAAGTAGACTCAAGAATGAGGAAAAATATGTACTTCAGATGCTCTCTGGCCTTAGGTAGCCTACCATTCACCATCACTTAAAGGAAGCAGGAGGCACATCTAGTATCTTTTTTCTATTCACCTTTTGGTTTCCTCTCTAACCTATCATCTTTATGATGTTTCTTTCTGTATTCACCCAATTTTCCAACTATTGAAGAATAATTGGAGAAGGAGAAGCCTAGAGGTGTTTTGCATACCAGTATATCTGGCACAGCCATAGTTTTGGTTTTGTTCTGTTTTGTTTTTTGTTTTATTGTTGTTGTTGTTAGATCTAAAACATAAATTCTTACTCTTGATAAGTGTTGACACTGAAATCCTACATTTGGGTGTAGGGAGAAAACCTCTGGAAAGTAGCAATTCCTGATGAGTTAGGATAAGTTAGTCACATACAAAACATTCTTTGGTTAAAAAGAATGCCTTGATCTAAGAGAGGTAGGAGTAAATCCTTGAGGTAAGAGGAGTGCCAGAAGTTTACTCGTAGACAGTACCAGAGAATGACAAAATCTGTACCAACCTGTAGCTGTCCAGCAGCCATGAATGAACTGGGGTACCTGAAAGGGAGACTGGAAATGAAAAAGGATGGTAGGTAGGTTGAGAGAAGAGAAGGATGAAGCCAAGACAAAGGTTTCTGATCAAGGCTCAAAGTTTAATTTTGAGCCCTGCATTAATATAGGGAAAACCCACAGACCCATCCTTTATTTCAGCTGGATTGAGTTGCAAAGCAAGCTCAGCCGGCAGTCTACTCCTGTAGGAAATTGCAGTTGAGGCAAGACTGAAGACTCTACCTTAGGTCAGCTAGGTTGGTGGTAGACCAACTGTGACAAACACTTGAGGTCTATTTACCCTGCTCAAGGCTGAGGGAAGGGCATACCAACCAGAAAATTTATGCTTTACCTAAAGGCATTGGAACATAAGAATTAAAGCACATGGAAA
Organism: Mastomys coucha; assembly: GCF_008632895.1. Taxonomy (NCBI): domain Eukaryota; kingdom Metazoa; phylum Chordata; class Mammalia; order Rodentia; family Muridae; genus Mastomys; species Mastomys coucha. Next base: position 92,151,168 of record NW_022196896.1, read on the forward strand.
ATGTGATTCTAGTAGATTCTAAGAGTATTTTGTTTGTTATCTCTGAACAGGTAGTCTGCCCTAAAAGAAATATGAATACTGCAAGCTGAAAGAGTATTCAGCTGATAAGGTTCCCACATATCATAATCTTCCACCAGTCTGTTGTTGTGCAATACCCCTTATTCTGGCTCATTTCTCACTCATTCCATTGAGTCCTTACAGAGACCTTGCTGGATAGTTTTATGTCAGCTTGGCAAAAGCCAAAGTATCTTGAGGAAAGAATCTGACAGGAGGGAACTGTAAACATGAATTGCTTGCAACCTACTTTTAATAAGGTTCTACCTCTCCTCTAGCCCACCACCCAAGAGAGGTGGTAGAAGAGAAAAGATATGAGGATATGGGGGAAGTGAATCTGTTAAGCAATGGTTCATTGGTGGTGAGCTCAACCTTCTTTAGCAGCAGTTCAGTCCCATAGCAAACACCAAACATGACTCAACAGCTGTACACCAGTCCTTTTAGCAGGCAGACACCAGGCACAAACCAGCAGCTGTATTTCAATCCTGAAGAAACCATGAAGCTTGCTAACCAGTCAGCTCAGGAACTTTGGGAAGGTCATGGAACACTTGCCCCTCTGGAAGGGAGAGGCTAATTAACATTTCTCAGACCACAGGGTGGGAACAGACATGCAGATGGGGACACATTCTGCAGTACAGGCCTTTGCCCACCTTCAGACAAAGGAAGTCCTTGCATCTCATTCCCTGAAGACCAATCAGTTTAAAAAGTCACACAGTTCTGCCAAGCACATTGTGCCTAATGGCTGCTGCCCTGAAAACTGTATAAAAGCTCACTGAACAAGCTGTGCAGGGTCAATGCCTCTCCTTCAGGTCTAGGACGATCCCAGTTCACTGGAACAATAAATTCTTCTTGCTTTTTGCATCAATTCCAGCTCCACATGGTTCACTCAGGGGTTCCCCAGTTAAGTCAAGGCTTGATGGAGTCTTATACTATCAGGAGGCCACTTCAGGAAGCTGCTGCAGGAACCTCAGGAGCACTTTTTTGGAGAGTTTCTCTCCATGGCTGCATTAATACAAGTTGAGCTCAACAATGCTATGTAAGGCAATCCAATACATGCATGTTGTCAGCAAAGAATAGTGAAGTGGAGCAAACCACAACCAGTGCTTAGCACTTATCTCCCACTGTCTGTGGGGTCATATTTGTACTCCTTCATCATGGGTCCTTTCACGTGTTTACTATGTCAAAACATCCTTTCACCTGTGTCTGCTTCAGGAAAATGTTTTTCTCATATCTCCTCCAGCAAAGCAACCTTTCACCTGTGTGCCCCAGAAAAACATCATTTGACAAAACTAACATTCCAAAGCAACTAGACGTTTTGACTTCAGAGAACCTCAATTAAGAAAAGGCAGACCTGTAGGGCATTTTCTTCATTAGTGATTGATGGGGAAGAGGCTGTCCTATTGTGGGTGGTGGCGTCCCTCAGCTGATGGTCCTGGGTTTTGTAAGAAATCAGGCTGAGTAACCCCCTTTAAAGCAAGCCAGTAAGCAACATTCCATGGCCCCTGCACCAGCTCCAGTTTCCAGGTTCCTGCCCTACTTCCAGTTCCTCTTCCAACTTCTTAATTACGAACAGTGATGTAGAACGTAAGCCAAATAAGCCCCTTCCTTCTCAATTTGCTGTTGGTCAAGGTGTTTAATCATAGCAATAATAATCCTAACTAAGACTAAATGTATCCATGTTCTCTGAGTTGAAAGTAATACTCCCACTTACTAAGAGCAACAGCAAAAACAAAAATGACAACATGTCAATCAGAAACTGGGATAAGATTCCACCTCAAATGCTCCTTGGTTTTATATGACCCTCAGTTTACAGTCATACATAAGAGAAATAGATGCTCTAGAACTCTAGCATCTTTTCTCTGTGCACTTTCTGTTTAGTTTCCACCCTGATCTTCTTCCTAGTCCTTCAAGTGTGTTCACTGCTTTTTCAACCATTGAAAGAAAGGAAGACAAGATAGTGTCCATGTGGATTGATGATTAAAGAAGGACCCCACAGGTGTTTTTCCATACCAATGGTGCAGCCATAGATACAACTTTGTTAGCTCTAAAGAGGAAATTGTTACTCTGGACAAGAAGAGCAAAATCATTCACTAAGTGCTCCAGAACTCAAGAACTCAAAGGGGAGGTTTTCTCTTCATGATGCAGAATGGCACTTGATAATGTTCATCAAATAGCTAGCTGACTGAGAGTAGCTTTTTATAGATATTGAAAAGTAAAATCTAGAGGAGTGGAGCATGTTTTTTTTCATGAACTATTTATTTATTTATTTATTTATTGTTTTGGGGAATTATGAAGAGGATTTATTGCTAGTGCTCCTTTTTCTGGCAAGTCAGCTGGCCAGGTCAGACTTGGAGCTCATTAACTCTTTTTTTTTCTTATTTTGAAAGTTTATTGATTTTTTTGGATGTACATATTCACAAATGTAGCACATATTGATAGGGTATTTTTTGTCATATTCTTTAAAATTTATAAAATATTATAACAATAAAAATGAGCATTATAAAAGTTTTTTGATATAAAACAACAATAAATTTAACAGTCTTATGTAGATGCTCATTTATAGCAATAGTGAAAATACATTTTTCTCAATATAAATTTTAAATAACTCCAAACA